>NW_005187527.1:1269891-1307484 GCF_000239375.1 Pundamilia nyererei
TACATGTATATATATATATATATATACATCCTTATATGTATATAAGGATGGTGGCATCCTTATATACATATAAGGATGCCACCATTCTAGCAAAGTTGTTACTAATTTGCTACTATTTCACATTTAATGGTTAGCCCTAAACAGTCTATTGAGAGTGTGGGCAGATACTGAACCACTTGAGTTACTGGAATTCATTCCTAGAGATACATGAATATTTGTATTGAATATTATATTTAGCCATTAAACTTTTAGTAAGACATTTATGAAATCTAGAGATATTATCCTAATAGAAACAATGAAGATCTGTTCAAAACTGTATATGAAAAATTCTTCCAGTTCTCCACATTTAAAATTCTTAACCTGCCTGATGTTATATGAAATTTTGGGGCCAGATTTATTAATGCCCTGCTCCAGCACAACTTGGGCTTTGGTATAAAAAATAGTGACAAGATTACATGCAAGATGTGGGAACTCAGAGATTGTTTACGACTAAGCCTGTTGCATTTGTATGCAATTTGTATGCAATATATAGGAGAATATTTAAATCAACCACACAAACTGAATCTATAACACATTCAATTCTTATTTTTTTGCATTTTGTAATGAAATAAGTTGACTGCGCCTGGGTTTAGAAATTAGGGCAGCCTCACCTGTAAAATTAGCCACACCCACTGGTATTTAGAGTAAATCTGGCCGTATGTGAACAGCTGAGAAACACAAAGTCATGACAATTCATCTACATCAAAAAAGCCTAAATATATCTCCCACTACCCCTCCAATGATGAATAAAACGCCAAATCACAACATTAGTCCAGTCAATGCACTTTATTATTATGAGGTCATGACCTTACAAAACCTTAAACCCAATCCACTGACTCCCTTTGAGCAAGCAATTGGCAACAGCAAGGTGACAGAACTCCCTTTTAACATGAACAGACTTTAGGTCTAACTAGGCGACGGAGAGAAAAAGCAGCAACATATGTTTGCAGTAGCCATTACTAACCAGACATCGAGTCAGGCAAACCCTCTTCTCTCATGTGTAAGATCTAACCAAACAACATCAATAGTCACAGTACTCCAACCTCCCAGCATGCTGCACTTTCAGCAATCAGCAAGATAAACAATAAGACTGCTTAAGACTAGGAAGTAGTCTGCTGGGACCCAATCCCACCTAATAGTCTAATTAAAGCCATTGATTGCTTATATGAGCACACATAAGCAGTGGACATTTCCCACTAAGAACCACCCACAGGTCTAGTAATTAGCACAAATTCTGAGCTATGAGTCAGATTCTGCTGCCTCGTTTGCAGGGCAGCGGTGTTATTTTGTTTATCGATGCCCTTTACTGCCACGACCTTTCCACGTCGTTCGCATTGTACTGAATGCACTGTCACTCACCTGCAACTGTCCCTATCAGTCCTCAGCATCTGTGTTGAATCAGTGTTCGAATCTCTGTCCATTTCTTTCTCTTTTTTTTTCTCCCCCCTCCAACAGTCACAATGCTGCAGATGATTTGGAAGGACCAGCTGGGATGCGTTTGTGAGAGCTGTCTGGATTTGATGGCCTCCAGTGACATCCATTGTCAAGATCACAAAAAAGTCAGACGTTTTACCTCTTCAGGCTGTCTTAGGCATGATTTTATATCCTGCTGTTTGTGACTCTTGAACTTACCAAAGGGGAACCATTTTTAATGAATACCGGTTGTCCCGAGAAGGCAAATAGCACCCCCCCCCTCTTTTTTTTTAAAGTGAATTATGTGATATAAATAGAGTGTGCTCCAACAAAGGACAAGACCTGTCTTGGGGCAGTACATATCCGTGGACTCGTATCCTACAATTTGAGTTTTATCTTCTAGAATTGATAGTAAAGGGGGCATACATGACGATAACAGTATGATTATATCTGATTACTTATGCGTAACCCGAAACAAGTTGTCTTTGTTTGCTCCTTAACCAGATAGCAAACACAGAAAGAGTAGCGATTGCTAGGGCCAAGCTAGGGGTCACTTATTAGTGAGTTATCTTAGTGGACAAAGGGAAGATTTATTTGAACGATGCGGCAAATTGATCCTTCCAGTCTGAGTTAAGCGTCAAGATAAGAAAACACAGGTTAAGCCTCTACGAAAATATAAATTCAGAATTTCATCACAGACAATGAAATTTAGTGACAGAGGTCAAGAGGATTGTTTTGGCACAATGTGGGCTGACAGTGCCGTCACGAAGCATTCACTGGCAAGGACGCAAGTGGTTCTCTCAGCACTTTGAGTGCTGAATTTTAAAAAAAGGTTGTTGATTTAGAATACAAGGAGAAATGAAAGAAGACTTAATGGTGAACAAAGAAGACATTTTTTAAACTCCTTCTAGGCTTAAACACAGCTACAATAAATTCAGCAGCTACAGAAAATGCTTTAATTTATTCTGGATGTGCCGAACACAAGGAGATATTGCTCAAAACTGTAACCGCTGCATACATTCTCAAGGTAATACATACTTGACCCAGCACAAAGCACACAAGGCAACAACCCATAGTGCCAAAAAAAATAAATTTCTTTTTAAGTAAACGTGCTGTAATTTCTGCAGAAAGTCTGCGGTAGATTGCACCATTTGCTAGCTGCCATTTATTCAGCAGGCCAATAAACCCTGTTAAAAGTGAAAGCACTTTGATTTTGTAAAATATTACCTACTGTATACCAGCAGTAGATCTACACAATGCTTAATCACCATGTGAAAGAGAGAAGAGAGAAAAGAGAGGTTTGCATTTACTGGCAGAAAAAAAGACCGGTATTATAGCTGAGCTGGGCACTAAGCTGCGTCCAGGTGTTCGACTCTTTCCAGGTGGCCATGTAATACTCTTGCCGACCCAGATCATGGCAATCATGGAGCTGGCGGAGATGGCTCACTGCCGACACCAGTGTAGCGCCTGGGTAATATGCCAAGTTGGCAGCGACATGCCTGAAAAGCAGGCGGGCAAACAGGCAGAGAGTCTCGAATGCTCCTGGAGTGGAAAGATGGTGGTGAACCTTTCATTTTCTTTTCAGAATTCATGAAAATGTCACAGTCTGGTACAAGGCCTGTCTGATTTTGTGACTTGTCAGTGTTAGGAGTGTTGGTACATCATGATCAGAGCTCTGTGTAAGAGTAATTGTTTCATCATTTCACTTAGCCTGCCTGCATGGATCATCCTGAGGCATTATTTTCTGTTTTTCTGCTCTGCTGTATTTTTGCGTTTCAGTGACCTACAACTTAGCCGCCTACAAACATATCTTCTGTCAAAAACTGTCAACATGCTATATCATGTTCACTCTAAATCACAGCCAGAGATATGATCTTTATTAGCCCAGGAAGCCAGAGTTATATGAAGCCTGACTCTAGCCCGTAGTGCCCGGGCACTGTGTGCTCCACAGTGTAAGTAGCTTGGCTGGCAGGCAGCCACAGACAAGCGCTGCTGTGTTTCTGCTTGCCATCCTCTTAGTTGACTGCATGGTAATTACCGTCTCAATGCAGGAAGAAAAAGCAGCTTTTAGTAGGAGGATTGAGACAGAAAAGCGAAAAATGTGGGAGTGTGTGGCTTAGCAGCTTAATGAACATGTCAGATGTATTTAAACAAATGGATTACCACATCAGTATACACTCCACTGTATCATGCTCTTCTCAAAAATACTCGTGAATATGGGAAACATCTACAGGAGAAATCCCCAAAATAGCAGGGGGAACTATCATGTCTGCATTTTTCTATTTCTGTGACACATACAGTACTTTATATAAAACTTTACAATCTCCTGCTCTTTACAATTTCCTGCTATCCATTTACGCTCCAACCAGGGCTGTCAAAAAAGAAGCAAAAAATAAATCAAAACTGGATGCTAACTGATACTAAAAGTGATTATCCAATTAGAAACCTATTTGCAACAGCATCAACGCCAACAGCATTGTCTTGGTCTCATCCAGTTAACAAGCATCTTCACACAGCTCTTCTAGCGCTTCACTAGCGTTTTAGCTAGCTAACGTTCTCAACTCTAAAAAAACCCTTTATGAGGAATTTTGAAAGGTCAGTAAAGCACCTGTTTGCAACTTTGAGGTATTAAACAGTTATAATAAATGATAACCTGACTGGTGCACACATTAACGTTAGCTATTTAACTGTAACCAATTATCCGATAGCCACATTAGCTGTCTTTTAAGTTATCATTAAGTTAGCAGCTAGTGGCTAAAGCTAATAATCAACCGATAACGTTATCGTGTGAGCTAGGCATCAAGCTTTATCATTACTAGAAAGTCTTAATTCAACAGGATAACAGAATTAGAATTCAAATAAATAAAGTATTATTTTCTGCTGTTCTACATTAAAGCAGAGAAAATTCTACGAGGAACTAGAAAGAAACAGTGGCAACGTACAGCTACCTCTTTAAAAAAATGTCCTATTTTTCCTTGTATCTAAAAAGGTAGTTTTTAGATACGAGTGAAATTCTAGCATCAAGACAACCCTGAACGCCTTGCATTTGCATTAAAACATAAATGACAACCTGCATTTTCTCCAAACAGCAGGATTTCTACTTGTCAGCCTCAGTAAGATTTTTCATTTTGAAACCTTATTTTTATCCCTAACTGTGTTGTTCCTAGATTCCATTTCTTGCAGCTTTTTTGTCCTGACCCTACACGGATGTTTTACCTGAGCTGTCAATGTCAATACATTGACTAAATGAATAATAGATGCTCTTTTGTCATATGCTTGTGCCAAGGCATCTTCTCAGCTCAAAGATGTTCACATGCCAAAAAAAAAGCAATTTGAAAGTTGACCTTAACATTTGTTATGCTGAGAAGTTGTTTTCTTTTTCTTTTCATTACTTAATGGCAATGGTAATTATTTACTAGACAAAGTCCTTCATGGCGTTCATAATCAATGGGGAGAATAAAAGCTACACAGTTTGCATTGACTGTGTGCAGTTCTACATCCACAGATATTCCCATTTGTAAAGAAATGTTCAAGGTGTATGTCAGTACACTTGGCATTTGCTCATGAACCTCACTTAAGCTGTGGGCATGTATCTCAAACCTTGTTTGTAGCCTCAAGCAATGTTTGTCAAGACGCATTATCACCAGTTGGCTGTAGTAAAATAATCCTTTCACTGCTAGTTAGGAAATGTGTAAACGCTACACCTCCTAGCATGTGAGAAGGGCAAAAAAGTGGCTTGGAATAACGTATTTATGTTAGTGAGTAAACTTGAAAAAAATGTAGCTGTAGAGAGCTGTCGTCTCTCACAAATGATGATAGATTATATCAAATATTGATATTTTAATAGAAATGTTAAAGTTTCATCAGAGACATTGCTAATCCAGACTATCACAACTATCATGTTGTAAGCTTTGTGCCATATCGCATGCAAAAGACTTTGACCTCGAAGAGATAGCCAGTTAAACTGACCAATTGGAAGTGAGTGAGCCTGGATGTCTACCTGTTGTGGAGTTCAGAAAATGCCACTTCTACTCATTGCTCATTCTGGACGATGCAAGACCCATTATTCTTGCAGTCATTACTAAGCAGAATGTCAATAGCTTATTAGAGAGAGAGAGAGAGAAAGAGAGAGACATGGGAAGGGAGATGGATGTATGGAAGAGTGAGGGAGCAAGGTGGGAGGACAGAGGAAAGGAGGAAACCATCAACAGAAACCTGCAACATACACAATTTCTCCCTCAAAATCCCAACAAGCCATTCCCGAAAGATTCACATAGGTCAAAGCTTAGTGTTTTAGCAGACATGCGACAACAACAGATGTTAAGTTCCATGTTTGTGCCTTAATTTGTTTTTAATGGGTTGATAATGTGCCAACCCCCACATATTTCCCAGGCTTTTACGTATATCCCCAAGCAACACGGACGTCTAACGAAAAACGCCGTTAAATCCTCAGAACGCATTTTCATCTGCGCCCGGTTGCATTAACACCAAGAAACGTCACATAGCAATGACACGACCTCCCTTTTCCTCTGCTCTGTCGCTCTTTCTTTTCTTTTTTCCCCCCGCTCTTTCTCTTACTCTCGCTGTTTTGCTCCCGTGTCTGTTTCTCTCACAGCATTGTGCAAATGTTTCTCTTGTCTAAGGAACCGTTCCATATGTTTGCAATCACTCTGGCTCCCTTGCCTGCACAGATCATTTAGCAAGCTCCCTCATACATTTCAATTAGGCCCACCTAGCGAAGCCACAGACACGGGAAAGCAATATTGATTTCTTGATATCCTGTGCGTGGGTCGGCCCAAATTAACGCTTGTACTGGGGAATATGATATATCCATAACAATTCACTTGTGTTTGTCACCATATGTGTGATATGTTGCATGATTGTTAATACGCGGGGAAATGGCAAGTATTTAACTAACTAAAAATCATGTCACTGTCAATGCACTGCAGTGGACGTCAGTGGATACAAACATGAGAGAAGAAAAAACTCTGTTGCAAGTGCTGCTGTACAACGCTCCCTGCAAAAACGAGCATTTATGTCTTGAAGCCACAAAATCTGCCTTCATCCTGATATATACTCATGATTTAATCATTGCCAGCTTTTAGATGGGTTCGGTTGTGGTTTGTTGGGGGAGCAGCTACTTAATGTTGGCTGTCAGTCAGACTCTACCACCTCATCCATTCATGGCTCTCTGTTAAAGCCCCGAGAGAGTGATCATTCAAAGTTCAGGAGATAGGGATATTACATCAAAGCGCTGATGAGACTTTGGAATCTGGGGACAAGGTTGTTTACACTTAAATTCTACATGCTCTCCAACTCTTTATTACTACTCTTGCTTAAAGCTCGGATACGATACACACTTTTGCTGCCATTGAGGAAAAGAAATCCATAAAATACTGAATGGAAGTCTTTCAGCAGATTGTAATTCAAGTGTTCTGAGAGGGAATTCAATTTCTGCACTTCTTTACAGTTTTTTTAATTTTTAAATCTAACATATTATTTGAGAGTTTAAACCTTTAAGACCTACCATAGAACCAAGTCCGCCAGAGCTTATATTATATTTTTACATGCTGTAGGGCCGTTTTTGGGAGCATTTCAAGTTGATATACATCAATACAACCATTATAGACCAAATTTTAATAATATGTCTGCATTAAGTGCATAGTAATTACATAAATTGCAAAAAAGTGCAATAAACTACAAAAAATTTTAAAAATTTTTTTGTTTTTTTAACATATATTTCTAGTTGAGGTTTATCCCTCAAAACTGTAAATACAAAAAAGTTGCACAAAATATTTTCCCACCACAGGAAATTTATTTTAAGTGTCTTCATAGTTTTCTTTTTGAAATACACCAATTTTTATATACTGCAGGAAAAACGAAAATAAATATTATAATGCAAATTTAAAAAAAAAAACCAGCATATGCATCAAAATAAACTATTTCCAGCAGTGCAATATGAGTCCTAAGCATCCCAGAAACGACACAGAAAGTCAAAAAGTCAAACATAACTTTTAAAAACACCAGTATAGGCTCATAAGGCTCCGATGGTAAAAAACTACATTTCCGCAAAATGACGTCACTTCCGGTTTCGGCCAGGACATGGCGGACATGCGATAGTTCGCGCTGATGGACGTAGGAAGTGTTACAAACAGCTGATTGGATCAGCAAAGCGTTTCTGGAATATTGTGTTTTTGTTGCTGCAAGTGCTTTTTATGCAGTTGGAAGGAAACCGTGACCTAGGACAAGCTGATGGCATAAGATGTAAGTACAACTGCTCCGGTTTCATATGCAAAAAAAATTATTGCGCTAGCTTATGTGGTTGCAGTGCTACCAGGATTTAGAAATAGTTAAGCAAGACTGAGCGTGCCCGCTCTGACCAGCTTTAAAGGGTTAACCAACTGGATATCTATTCAGATCACTATCAAAAATCAGAAAAAATAATCACAATTTTCTTTCAGACACATGACACATAAACAGATTTCCCCAGCATAACGTAGAAAAACTAGTTCAATAATAATCTTGTTTTATTGTCACAAAAAGTCGTGGCTTATTTGTTTACACTCTGCCCAACTCTACTCAGAACAGCCGGTGCTAACAGCTGGTTGAAAAACATGCGACATCATCACTGAGAGAGCTGAATGGTGTTTCTTTTGCCTCTTCTTTATACATTTTTTAATTTATCAGCTATTATAAATGCAGATATATCAGTGATTAACTGATAACCCCATTAAATATTGGACTCAAAAGCTTATACCTTATCATACTTCTGTATTCAGAAAAGGTCTTGATCCTTTTTTTAATATAGTTTTTTGCCTGCTATCTAAAACAAGTTAATGACTGAACTATCACGGCTGTCCAACCATTTCTATGAACAGCATACAGTATATTGTAATTAATTTTAATGCCTCTAATATCTAAAGACATTCCACCCAGACTACCCTCTAGGTTTCACCACATAAAAGCCTGGCCAGCCTCCATGCACTTCCTTTGCATACAGATTATATCAAGCAAAGATATCCATGAATGTTATTATGAATGTACGACTCGGATTTAAATAGTATATCCCAACTTCTTCTGTAGAGATATAATGGGGATGATATATAGTAACGTAGTGGCATTTAATTGTGTTACTGAGGTCATTTGTAGCTAATGTTGAATAATTGTTCCAGTCAGCTAGACGTCTTGGCACTGCCCTCTTATAAAGATACATGTCCAGCCTTGCCGTTTATCACTGTGGGTTAGATCTATGGGAGGGGGCAGCACACATAGAGTCTGACATTTCCAGTAATTATCTTTATGAAGATGGGAGGCCTCTCAATTAGAGTGGTGCTTGATTAAAAGTAATGGTGCTCCCTCTCAGGCCAGTGGCTAGCTGACAGCCGTACCATCAAGCTCCTTTTTAGCTGGCATGGGACACTCTGTGACCTTAAGCAAATGATATTCTATCTTGTACAAAGAAAAACAGTTAAATTAGAAACTGATATCTATTTAATGTCAAGATAATATGTAAATGCACGTTTCTAGGAGGAGTCACATGGTAGATATCTTGAGTCCTTTTTACTTTATCCTTTATTCCTTATGTAATGAACACTAAAGCAACTATGGTTTGACTGTATTATGTTTAATAAGGTAAATATGAGCACATTGTTATCTTTCCTACAACCACAAATTCAAGTTTTTTTTGTTTATAACAACACAGCTTCACGTGAAGGCTGTGTCGTACCTCCCTGCGTAATGACAGTCTTAATGGAAAACAAAACTGGCTCTCTCGGGAGTGTGATGGTCAGGCTGGCCATTACAGAGTCACTCAATAGCAGCTGATTGACTCGCTCCCCTGCTCCTCTATAAGCCTGTTAAGCGGCTACTCAGCGTCAATGCAGTGCTCTGGGCACTGGCAGTACCCCTGGTCCTTGCTGCTATAGGCCACTGGATAAAGTGCTTACCTTGATTTAGTAAACTAAACAGCTGTGGACCTCATTTGGGATTGATAGGGATATATATCATATTACGAGAGAAGATGTGAAAAAAGTCAAGGAGGCCGCAATGCAAGCACGAAATTTCAAAGGATACAGCCGACCATAGGATTTTTAAGACTGATACTGATATCTGTTTATCTGATGGCCCTTTTTTTAAAATTCAGGCACAAGACTTAAATAACATTTGTTGTGTGTTGTTATTTATGAATTCTTACTAGAATAATAGGACAATGCAGTTTAAAAATAAACTCATTTTGCTGTTATAAGAATTCTGGATTACTCGTGATGCTAACACGGAAGTCGCAGAGTGCCCTCTGGTGGACAATTACTGAACAGAAACCTGAAAGTGAGGTGCGTTCCTTCCGTTTCTTTGCTTTTTATATTTTCCTTTATCAGACTTTTTAAATGCTGATATATTTGCAATTAGCTAATGTTTGCTAAAAATGTACTATGTATACAGCAAAGCAGCTAACACAAACTAGAACATGATAGATAAAAATTGTTTGTTTCAAGGATTAAGTTAAGATGCTAATGTGACAGCATCACGGGGCTACCACAGATTACAGAACGAAGCTTCAAATGCTTACTTTAGGTTTAGGGACAATAGAGACTGTTATTAGCTGAAGTCATAGCCATGTCCCTGCCCATGGATGCATTTAAAGATGAGTGCTTTGTTACATGCTGCATTATTATGCTGCTAGTACAGCATTGACCATGAAATGGTGCACCTTGTCTGCAACAAAACTTAGATACACTGTTGCTTTAGCATGACCCCTGATTTGTATTGAAGGCCAGGTTTGTGCCAAGGAAACACTCCTGGGACCATTATACTGCTGTGTGGCTCGTTTGCTAGAATGCAGGATGAAGCCATGGGCTGGTGCAAAATTTGGTTTATAACATTCAGCATCCTGTGCAAAAGCTTGATAAAAGAAGAAAAGTGGATTTAAATTCTTTGGCGTTAGCTTGAATGATCCCGGTTGATGTCTAAATATACTGTTTTTTATATCTCAATGCCAAGTTTTTCCCCACAAAATCTGCTGCCTTATTTATTTTTCTTTCTTTTGAGGCGTTGTGTGAAATTTAAATAGCATAGTCTGTGAAGGAAAACAGCTATTTCTGCAATGTTGCCACACTGTCATTGTCACCACTCGCATCATGCTGGTGTTTGTTAAAATAGTGCATGAATTTCTCTTTCAAAAGCATTTCACATTGATGCGTGTTTTGGTGATTTGACTGCACACCTATGGTGTAGAATGTTTCCTGAGGTTTCCCACTGTACGTGTGGTATAAAACCATACCCTGCCTCACACAAACAAACAAAAAAAGCCTGTTCAATTGTGATTTAGTGAAAAGTAATATCTTAATGTTCACCCACAAATATATAGGCATGCATGCGTGCACACTGGGAGATACAGCGGCACACTTTCTGTCATTCCTTTCTCCATTTCCCTTGTTCCTGCAACTTCAGGGAATCTGATCACCTCCTGATGTGAGGCTTAGAAACTGTAATGCAATAGACAGTCAACATATATTTCCCCAGCGAGACAGCCACAGCTAAAACTTCATATTCTTCAGCGACTGCGCGGCTGAGGAAAGAGATGGCTGCAGGACATCAAGAGGAAGAGTCAAGGAGATGGATGGATGGATACATAGATCAATGTATATACATATATACAAGCTACAAGCTATTCTTCAATACTTCAAGCTGAACTCGCTAGCTGATATAAGTAGGATGGTTCAGTTCGAATCAAACAAGGCCAGAGACTGGAGCCAAGCATTCTAAAATAGAGCCGAGCAAGACCGTGAACCTCTCTTACTTGACTAGTGTTTGGCTGTCCTAAAACACTGAACTGGCTAATGACACCCAATCATATCAGTGGGAGGAAACAGAGCTTGCCCCTGCATCGTCTGGCAAGGAGGAAAGTGAAAGAGAAAAACTGAAAGAGAGTGAGCCAGAAGCATAAGGAGCCAGAGAGATGCAGAAACAAGAAAAATAAATAACAAGAAAACAAGAAGAAAAAAGCAGCCAACAACAGCGGCTCGGTTTAGCCTCGCAAACAGGGACACAAAGAGTCAGAGATGAAGATACAGACGAGTCCCACACATAACTAAATGATCATCATTCAGCGTACTCTTTGTAGTTTCTGTGGACAAAGCAGTGCTTTATAATACCCACATGTAGGCAAAATTAGTGAGCGGTTTTGCCATATTTTTATTTAGTTATTTAACTAGGGGGGTCTCATAAAAACACAAAATATTCAGTACGTTTTATAAAAAAAAAGAAATAGAATAAATCTGAATAAAAGCTGGTTTTATGACACAAATGTCAAAATTTCCGATTCTCAGCTTGGCAGGTGAGAGGGTTTGCTACTTTTTTTGTGTTCTGTTAGGAAGTAGCATTGGGCATTTAGTAACTGTGACATTTAGAGGCACATAATTGATGGCAATTATGGTAATATCAATCCATCCATAATCATTATGACAACAGCATTTGAATCACAGAGAACATTGTTAAAACTAGGAAAACCCAAAGCCACGTGAAAGCTTTCCAAACTGGTTCCACTGGTTTAAGCATTTTTAGACACTGGTTTTCTTTATACTTGATAACACTTCATCGTTTCTTGACTTGCTTAGATTCAATAATGACACGCTAACACACACACAAACGCGGTTTTAAATAAGTTTAACACTTTGTTAAAGTTGTGTCCCTGCCCATAGACACGTCAAGAGATGTATATGTGTGAACACTGAAACAGACAAAGCATCCCACTCACAATAAATTGATTCCGACTGATGGAGATAAAGAAACGAAATAAAAGAAGTCAGATTATCCAGTGAAGGAAACCATACGTGTGTACGTGAATGCGCACATGCGTATGGTTCGACGAAGCCTGGTAGTATCATCTGAGCCAGAAGCGTGGGAGCCAAGGCCTCACATAATACTTGAGGAAATGCATCGGCAACAAAGAGGAACCAGGTGTAATACACTCATGAATAAATATGCTGAGGGCTGGAATTGATCATTAGTGCTATCTGGAGGAGGTAAAAAAAGAAAAAAAGAAACAAGTATGAACAGAGCCCCTGCAATTTGGTGAGTGGTACTGAAGCATGTGATGATCCTTGAGAGATGCTTTCTATTGTTGGTGATGGTACTTTTTGGTTTTTGCCTCTGCAATCTGATTACTGTCTTTTTTTGTTCTATGTAAGTACTATTAGCCAAATAAAAAACTGTCCCAGCTTTACAGTGTGAATTATAATGGTAGCTTGTGCATTGGTTTGTGTATCTCTACTATTTTTTCTCATACATTATGGTGATGCAAGCACAACATAAGCCACTTCCTCATAGTGCACCACTTATACTTTGTTTCATGCTGCACCAAACCTAAGCTGGACATAAATGCTCCTGGGCCCTCGTGTCATACGCTGTGATGTAAAGCCAGGGAACAAAGGTTGTCCATAGCCTGCCTCAGCTAAAGCGTGGAGCAGCACGGTTCTTAATTGGCGCTCTGATTAGAGCGGGATCTGGGCTTTGGGACCCACAGCGCTCAGCAACACTGTCTTCCCTGAGATGTAAGGGTGTTGCTCCTGTCTGTCTTGATTAATGACCTCTCCCTCTGACCTCTCCTGCGATTCCTGGCAGGCTCCTCGCTGAAGCCAGCTAAAGCAAAAAGTGTATACAGTTACAAAAGCAAGCTTACGTGTCTGTTTGCTGGAGCTAGTATACATGCAGCCATGTAGTTGGGTTTAATGAGTAGAAGAAGTAGGGTAGCGACTCTGTTCGAAAGGGAAACCAAGCTTGTTGGCCATCGCTGACGGCACACGCGCACCACAAACACGTGCGCACTCTAACTTGCATTCATCATCCTGCAATGGCTGCTCAAATGAAATATAGATGACCTGAAATGCACCTGTTGCTAAGCATCTGCGGGAAACTGAAACAAACACTGCACTGCATATTCCCCACGCAGCCCTATTTTGTCATTGGGTCAGCAGCATTTCTGTTAGCTGTTATTTATTCTAAGGTTCCAGTAATAAATCTCATTCCCTTACGCTGATGTACTTGTACTTTGGGCACCAGTGAGCATGAGGCAATATGCAAATTGAGAAGTTGGAGAGCTTTCTTTGGGGCAATCAAACGGCCTACTATGGAATATTTAACTGGTAAATAAACTGCAAGAGATGCAAAGAAATCCAGTTTACTTTCAGTCTTCTAGTATCCCATATTCTCCAGGGAATTTTGAGGTTCTCTTTAATCTCATCCTTAAATTAAAGAATATCAATCACTGTATGATGCATAGTATCATTATGTTGGTTCCGGTGTAGATATTTAGTCGGCGTGTAAAACTGTATGACCGTCTCTATTCCCATGATACACTGCATCACTTTTTGTTGTTGTTTTTACGTAAGGCTCTAGACTCAGTAGTAAACTGGTTGGGTTATAAGATCTCGTTAAACAAATTCACACTGGTTGGACCGACACCAGCGTTACTCTTGTAAGAACAAAACCAATACAATAGCGCTCCAGAAGTCATTCATTCAAGATAACCTTGGGGTCGCCCCGTCTTAATAAAGACTGCTTGGACTAATTTAATTTAAAGAATCTAAACTGCCCATAACTATGAATGCGAGTGTGAATTGTTGTCCGTTTCTCTGTGTTAGCCCTGCAACAGACAGGCAACCCGCCCAGGGTGTACACTGCCTCTCACTCTATGACTCTAGTCCCCCCTTAACCATGAATTGGAAGAAGAATAACAATGGATAGATCGATGTTCATAATGTTCAACGGATTTAGAGCAACTTCCAATTCACCCATCCTCTTATCATGATCTGGGCTGCGGAAGTAATAGGGTAGGAGGGTGGACAGGTCACCAGACTATCACATAGAGACAAACAAATATTGGCACTTTAACACCTTTGGGTAATTTAGAATCACCAATTACCCTTACCTTAATAACTGCATGACTTTTAACTGTGGAGGAAACCAGAGTACGCAGAGAGAGCCCATTACAAACTTGGCCAGATTGTGAATTTGAACCCAGAACCTTCTAGCTCTGAGGCAACAGCACGAACCACCGTGGCATTGAGCTGTCAATACAGATTTAACAAAAGTAGGAAAGCTATGCTTGATGCAGAATTTTTATGGTTTTGTCCTTGACAAGTTAGACCATAATAAATAGTAATACATATACGTGGTGTGTGTATGGTTATCTGCCTCTTATAACCAGGTGATTTCCCTGTGGTTTGACATCTCATGTGATCTTGACAATTTCGTGAGTCCAGGCAACTAACCACCATTTTTACAGATATATTGGTATCAGCATTGACAAACAGAAGAAACACCCTTCAACAATATTATGAGAGTTTACGTTGTTGTGCTTGTCCACCAGAGGGCACTCTGCAACCTATCTGTAAGCCACATGCGTTTAGAACAAGCAGCTTATCTGAGAATAACCAGGCAGAACGTAAAGGCGCAGTGACTACTTGTAACAATTGTAACTAGTAATAATAAAGTTATTCATTTACTCCATTTCAGGGTAACGACTCATAAATCACTATACATATCAGGGAAATCTGTTTATGTTTTGTGTGTCGGAAAGAAAGAAAAATGATTGGAAGCTGGATATCAGCTTTTTAAATCACCAAATATCAGTGATGATATTGGTCTGAAAAATCATAAATCAATATGCTTTTCTCTGATAACAGTTTTATAACTGTAGCCTTGTCTAGCAAAAGCATCGACAGCTCCACTGTCTGTCAGCGCATCATAGCAGACACGTACACATCCAACCAACGGACTGGTCGAAGAATTGGTCCGATTTCCTTCATCACCTTCTGACACAGAAATAAAATGTGTTGTGTAACATACAACTGTTTAGCCATTATGTAAGCAAATTCAGAAAATGTGAAATCCACTGTATTTGCCTTGAGACAGTAACACACACCTAATAAACACAACCTCTATCACAGTAAAAGGAAAGAGCCTTCATCTGTAACGGTGTACACCACCTCCTCCAACCCCCACCTTCTATCCCCTCACCGCTAATTATCCAGAAGATGGATTACATCATGGGATCTAATAGAGAGAGGCACCATTACACAAAAACCACACCAGAAAAAACACACACACTTCCCCCAAGCCCTCATGAAATCACTCAGCTGATCTGCCAATTTAGTTCCACATTCTTATTAACCAAAAAGGTAGAAGCCACTCACTGTCATCACTCAAAAACGTGAACAACACCAGTCAAGCCTTCCTATTGTTAAGATGGATGGTGTTCCATGAAATAAAGGGGCATATTTAGGATAAAATACAATACATGAGTTTGGAGTGGCATATTTTGAACTGTTAAAATCCTAGGCGATAAATACGGCGAGCATACTGCATGTCATATATTCTTTTAGAATTCTGGCACGGGTTGTAACTTTTAATAAACCAAAAATAAAACTGTAACTGCTACAGTTCTGTTTGTAGACCAGAGAAGATGCACTTTGGTTCTTATATATGGCTTTTCTCGCTCAATTTACCATTTACCCCGGTGAAGAAGGGACATTTTAGAGAAGTGAAGTGCCATTTACTATTATTGGTCCTGCTTCTGCCACCTCTACCATGATGCTGTCCTCCACGCTAATGTGATTATTTGAAAATCACCAGAACACTGCTGGAAAATAGCAACGGGTTGAAAGAAACCCCCCCCCCCTTCATCTTCTTTTTTGTCAAAGGTAGGATTGGCAACATTTAAAAAAAAATCTCTTTTTTCCCCCACCAAATCCTCAACTTCTGTTGCCGTAGTAACCAAGAAAGGGTGAGGGGGGGGGGGAAGAAAATCAACATACAAAAACCTCACGTGAAACCACGATGTTGAAAAACTCAACAAACTTGGCCAGAGATTTTTATTTATTTATTTATTTTTTGATGCCCCAAGGCAAAAATGACATGCATGACAAGTCGGTATACAGACTTGTTTATCACTTCAGAGCCAAGGCAGAATGCATAATGTATTGTGTTTGCTCTGTGCTGCTGTTAATTCATGCTGTAACTAGCTCTCCAAAAAATAAATAAAAAAATACATTAAAGAAAAAAACTCTTCTTAGAGGAAGGAAGTCAAAGCTAAGCTGTTTGCAAGGAGTCTGCTCCAGTGATGATATAACCCATGTGGGGAAGTACTCACCGAGATCAAATCACCTCCTGTGGCACTTCACCATATCTAGCCTCCTTTCACTCATCTATTATCTCTAACTTTCTCTCTGTCTTTGTATCCCTACTTTTTATAACTCTCTCCCCTTCACTGCCTCTCTGTCCCCTCTATCCCTTTAATCCCCTTATCCTTCGCTCTTCTCCCAGATGAGGTGGTCTGGCCCTGGCCTGGCTATTTCACTCCCTTCTAATCACTGTCCCTCCCCCTCCAGTGTCACCTGATTTGCACACTTCATGAACTGGAACGTCTCCACGGCTGGTATTCCCCTTAGCGTTCGCCCAATGGGCCGTCCCCCGTGCTCCCGTGCCACCTTGAACACATCATCGGCCCCGATGACCGTGAACGCGGGAGGCGTACGCATTTGCGCACACGCCGCCATGCTCAAAATAATAATAGTGCTCGCCTCGCTTGCTCTCACCCTTTGTGCCTCACAAAAAGAGCGATCACAGGCACGCTGTCTAAGTTGCCACGGGCTCTCCCTCGCTCTCACATGTGCGTACATCCTGTCGGGGGACTACATGTTAGATGAAGTTTGAAGCTTGATGATCATCATCAGAACAGTCAGAGACGTCTACCTATGTGTTGGGGGAACTAAGCTGCCACTGTCTGTGTAGAAAGCATCTATGGATGAAGTCAGACATTTATTCCCACGTCGAATAGTGGAGGAGGGGTACCACGGCTAATCATACGTATGTCAGAGACAGATACTGAATCCTTCTTTCCTAAAGCAGAGTAAACTGGCTGACTTAAAGCTGAATATTCCATTGCATGCTGTAGTCCTGTCAACGAATGGCTCCCATGCATTTTTCACAGTCCAACCAGTGACCTCTGGTGCTAATTCACCAGTAAGCCATTCACCAAGGACAACAGTCCCCAACGGGCTTAGTGCAGGATGCCTGCTTGTGTTTTTGTCACAGTGGGGAGGTCTGAGTCATTGTTCACTTGGCCTAAGCCAGTTTTGGCCAGGGAGAGTCAGGCTGATAGGATGCACTGGAGAATGCTGCCTGCCTCATGATCCAAGGGCTGGCCTAATTTGTAATTACCTTCTGCAGTGTTCTGGAAGACTGCAGTTTGTGCTTGTCCAGGATGTGGATTATCTAGTGTACTGAGATGGCAGGGTCATGTACATGCGTGCACACATGCACGCACAAGCACATCCACACTCCCCTAGCAAGAAACTGATGACTTTCCACAGCCTAGCACCTGATTGACTGAGGCAGCCATGTTCGTAATTCGATTTTCCTGCCATGGTATTGTTAAATTTTTAATCAAACCTCTGTGTGCTACCTGCATTCCCCACAATGGATTACATTTAATTGTATAAATTGAATTTGGAGCTAAGAACGAGTGAAGAGTAAACTTGTATCTAGGCGAGGTTACCATCTTGGCTGTTCTGTGCAAGCCTTTGAAGTAGAAAATTTGGTCCACAATCCAGTAGATGCTGTTTTTTTTTTCAGTTTTTCATTAAAAGAAGACGAGTATGGTTATGTAGAATGAATTGAATCAAAATGCTCCACAGATTGTCTGTTCAGTCCATATGGCTATTAAGCGGAATTGCCCTGCTAAACTCAATTTTTAAGTCATAAGACACTCCACTCTATTATGTGTGTGCACATAGGGGAACTGTTACACAGGAATGAGGCTAGGGATTAAATATGGATAAAGTAGCAGTTCTGTTAAGTCGAATATGTGACGGGAAACGAGGATCTCTTGATTGATCTTATCTTGCAACTGCCTACCTTTGATTTTGAGTGTCAGACAAATTATTTGACTGCACTCGAGGAACTTTAAGTGTAGTAAACCATGCTTATTTATAATTAAACGATTTATAGCGACAGTGAACTGTGTTCCTTTTACACTCCTGCGTTCTACATCAAAGGATGACGAGAAAAACAATTCATATTTGGCAGGTGGAGCCGGTTAACAGAAATCCATCTGCGAGAACTATCGGCCGAGTTTAAGAAGCTACGACTGCGTTGCAGACAGTCAGAGAGCGAGGTTCGGAGGCTTCCACCTAATTTTAGATGATCGAGCACCTTGTGTGGAAAGAGGAAGGCACTGACATTGCAGCCTCCTGTGGCCTTAAACCAAAAGCAAATATTGCCAGAGAGAACAAAATAACAGGGGGAGGAAAAGAGCATTACTTCCTGGCAGGGTTGACTTCACACATAAGAAGGTGCATGCTGCTCTACTGGCTCTGACCCACATAGAGGCAGAGCAAGGTCTGAGACACCAACAATAGACATGTACAGTAAACGTGACCGGATCAAGAAGAGAGCGTGATGGAAGAGGTGAACTACCAGAGCATGCAGAAACCTAGGGCGTTTCACTAAAGGGAAGGACTCAGCCCACTGAGAGGGCTTTGTGACACCAAGTGTGACACAAGTAGCCCAATCAGCCACAGCGCCACAGTGGGAGACCTGGGAAGGAAAAAAGGGAAGAAGAGAAAAATTCCACAAAGTCTCAGTTATAGGAAGTGCGCGATTAAGGAAAGAGGAAAAGAAAACTGTCATAACATATCCAAGTTCTGCTTTGACTGATTGACTTGAGCTTATGAATTTAGATTTGTTTTCGAGTCTCAGTTAACAGGGGCAACAACCGAAACACTTAAGTAATTCTGTTTCCCATCTGTTATCAACACGATTTTTAATGAGTAAAACCTGACAGTGCGTAGTGTTGAAACCTTTAAAGGATGCTCCACGACTGCAATCTGCTGCCTCGGATATTCACAATAACATCCTCAATTGGCCATTTAAGAAAGTGTGACTGACTGTCTGCGACATTCGGGGGTCTGAAAATCCCAGGGGCAGCACTGGGAGCACTGGGAAAGGCATTTACAGTAGCTTCTGCACGTGGTCTCGAAGAGAAGATGCTGGCCTTTTGATTCACAGCTTCATTAAACTGAACGCTCTTCACTGCGAACCACCTGAGTCCCGCCTCCTGCTTCAGACATGTTTAGATGCGTAGAAAGGCGATGAACGGCATGCAGGCCGAGAGTAATTTCCATCTTCAGACAAAGAAATAAACAAATAAAAATCAAATGCACCATTTATTTGTTTATTTTTTTGCAATACAAGGAGTGTTTGTCATGCACTGTATTTATCCGCGTGTTAATTACACTGTGTTGATCATTCCGTCATTCCTGTGAACAAGCAATAATGATTATACATGTTTGGATCCCTCGGCAACTGCTAATAATACCACTCAAGGGCATAATTCAATTGGATGGCATAATTGGCACACAGAGAACAGAGACGCTGGGGAGTGGGCTCCCTACGGTCCGTTCTGGAATTATAGTGTGCCGGCGCTGGCAGTGAGGTGCCCTTTAGCTGAAGCCTTTTGCCAAGATTCTGTCTAAGCTCTGGGACCCTGATGGCATCGCTGTCACATCACATAGTGCTGTACCCCGTATTTTAAAATCCTTAAATCATCCATTTGAATGAAGAAAGCCATGTACAGTACTAATAACAAAATTAGAGAAAAAAACAATAGATTAAAAGAAAACAGAATTATATTTTCCCCACACGAGACCCTCTGCTTGCCATTAACAATAGCTCGTAATGTCAGAGCTAGACACACAATTAGACAATGTAATCTTTTTCAGACCACACAGGCATTAGGATTAATTTCGCAGTAGACAATACAGGGATGCGCTTCTATTCAGCAACAGTGAAATTATGTCACTTTGAGCACTATCCAATCTGCTGGCATCCTCTCGTAACCTCACAATTATGTTAAGGTTGCTCGTGCCTCTCAGGAGCACAGGGGTGACTTTGGACACGGGGAGGTTACAATGAGAGGTAATTGCCAAAATCCACGGCGGAATAGCATGATCTCGTTCTGACACCGATGGGAGGCAAAAGACAAAGAGCCTTATGAATATTTAAATTGCAATTTTCTTCATTTTCTTCAATTGACCCTTTTTTGGCTTTAGCAGAAGGGAAACACTGAACGGATGAGGGCGTCAAAACTGCAGCATGTAACTCAAGACGGAAACCGGAGCAAAGCATCAAAGATGCAGTTTGTTTTCCAAGACATAATGCACCAGGTCAGATTGCGGAGTGATAAATCCATATTTAAAATAAGCAGTATTTACAGATGAGGTCAGAAGAATGTCTTTAGCCACCATAAAACACGGTGGAGGCTCTGTCATGATTTGGAGCTCCATTTCAGCCAGTGTTGTTGGGGATCTTCTCGAAATTTAAGGACTCGTGAACACAAAAAGTACCACCATGCAATATCATCTGGAAAGGCTTAGCTTCTCAGCATGACAATGATCCTAGACACACTGCAAGTGAAGTAAAAGCAAGACTGATACTGGAACACTATCCAAAGAAATGCTTTGAGTGTCCTTCAAAAAACCTGGAGAAATGACTAGAAGGCTTGTCTAACAGAGTTCAGGCTGTGTTGAGGTGTAAAGAAGGTCCTACCAAATAGCTCGTGTGACTAGATAGAGGACCAATAGGTCTGCGACTCAATTGGGGGGGGCACTTAAAATCTGGGACTCTCCAGTTGCTCTTAGAAGTGAAGAAGCTTCTCGGATGAGAGGTGAAACATCTTCAAGAAACTTAAAAAAGTCCAGACGCTTTTCTTTCCAAGCTCCTTCAGAGACATACGTCCTACGAAATATTGACCACCAAATTCGTACAAATTTAGATTAGTCACTCCATATGACCTGTAATTTTGGTTCATTTTTTGTAGAATTTGGCTCCATGTTTCAATTCCTTATGAATGGCTTTTTGACAGCCACCCTTCAACTGAGACTGATGAAGCTTCAGTGAATGGTAGATGGATCAACTGAAGACTCATTGACATTGTCAGGACTTCTCCTATTTAAAGTCATGACTTTCAGATACTATTCATCTGCTGTAGATAGTTTTTAGGACTGTCACTCCTTCTTTTGCTGTCCGCTTATCCAGTTTCCTCAAAATTTTCACAATTTTTTAGCTAATAGCTGTTTTGGGAATTTTTCGTAAAAAGACACAAACAAATTACGCTGCCTGAATATTTTATTCTTCGTTGTCTGTTATGTGTAGACACATTGGTTACTGCTTATATGTAGCTTACCAAACAACAAAAACATTCCCTAAAATTGTCAGGTACAAGGACTGAACTGAGGATGAGTGAAAAAGCAGCCAATGTTCCAAAGAAAAAGTCTGAAAGTCTGAGGACTACTGTTCAAGACCACTTTAAAAGAAACGACAAGAAAGTCTGGCTACTTGAAAGCAAAATAGAAAGAAAGAAGGGCAGTTCAAGACTTCTGTATCATGTCATTAAGAATATTCTTTAATTATTATGATTAAGCCCTACACACACAGAGTAGAAATTTACACATGCAGTTTTTGTTTCTTTAAAATTTGCTGTCTCATATGATTGCGCCAACTCAAGGACAGACTTCAGCGTCTTTAGTCAAAGGTTTAAAAAACAACAACAACAACAATAATCATATCAGCAAACTGGCAAACTGTCTTGGGTGTACCCCACCTCCTACCCTATAATAGGCTCCAGCCCCCTGTGATCCTGAATTGGATAAGTGAAAGAAAACAGATGGATGGATAGTGTCATGTAGGAACAGCACAATCACAACAATATTACATCCTTTGAAAAGGAACTTCTAAAACCTTTGCGATTATTTGACTTGTATTTAATTGGGTAATGTAAAGTCTCAAGAAAAGCAGACGACTCGCTGATGAACTATTGATTCCTGACTCTGTTAATCCCCGTTAGCACCACTGTAAATCTAAGTGAAATTCCCTGATTAACAATGTCATGTTTAAAGCACAATCCGAGATTCAGGGCTCCACTAATTTGTGCAATTACTAATCATATCATCTCCATCAGGCACTAATTAGAGCACATGCACAAGAATGTTGGGGCACAGCTGATAAGGGAAAGGCATTAACTGATACATACTGAAAGTTGCGAGCATAATGAGCACAAGTGCCCACTGAGAGCAACGGAAAACTTTGCATGCAAATATAGCTTGAGGTCAAACTGTGTCTGAACACTCAAAACCATATGTCTCTTGTAACAAGCTTTGGTTTATTAAGACATGTAAAAAAAATGAAACATTCAAAAATTATTAGGATTTCTGTTCAATGAGTTCACGAAAAACAGCCCAAACCAAAAAAGCAGTAAAGCGGAGTAGGAGTAGCAGTGACTACTGTTTGGTTATTGTTTATGTGAAAAAGAGTCAAATAAACAATGTCGAGTAACTGATACATACAAGATTTGGCAAGCCCCTTGCTGATTCTGACAGTCGACCTGCGAGACAGTTGCTTTGCCTCGGTTCACCGCATCTGTCTGACGTAACATGACTCGCAAACAGGCCCAGCGTGACCTGGCGTGCTCAGGAACACAAGCGCTCTGTCTCAGTGCCACGGCTGCCTCGCTCAGTTGCTAACCTCAGGCGATGCTCCATGTTACCGTCACGTAATGACCCCACCGGGCCATTCGCAAATGTCTTACCTCTGCACATCTCCGCTTATTTAGAATGAAGAAACAAGCTCATTTGCAAATGCATTTGAATCTCCGGGTGCTGCAGAGACGGAGAGAGGGGGAGAGAGAGAGGGCTTTGCCCCGGGCGGCATTTACTGATCAGCGGCCCGAGCAGAACAGATTAGCAGGGTTTCATTCACAAAATCCAAACTCACTCAGGGGAGATTGCTTGTACCACTGTAAGCATATTGGAATGGCTCCGCAACCGCCGTTCAATTCCTCCCGCACTCACCAAAATCCCCTTCCTGCCTTGCATTTTTGTGCATAAGCCGTGAATATAAACCGAGAGCGGCACGCTTCAGACAAACATCTAATAAATGAAATGCTGGTCCATTTGGTTTATATCAACCGAAACCCCCCCACAGTCCACCCCATCAACACTCGCCCGGATAACACAGCATTGTTATTCACCTTAAGACAATTATTTGCCTTCCACAGCTGTTTTGCAGCCGCGTATTGCCAATAATCCTCACAGGCGTGGAGGCCTCCCCGTGCTGTTAGCCCAGCGCAGTGTCACGTAATAAAGGACCGCAAATGCCGCAGGTAAGGCTCAGACACACATTCACACACTTGAACACATTTCCCGGTGAGATATGACAATGAAACACCTTTCCCAAGTATCTGACGCCAGTGTCAACTAGCTGTATAAATAATTGTTTACAGTTGTGATATCTAATGGGTTATTTCTTATTTTCCTCTAAGCTGACAGATGATGGTTGAGTCCAGGTTAAATAGCCATTATAACCATGATGCTCAGGCATAGTCACATATTTTCTTTGGGGTGTTTCTCCCTGTGCTTCGAGAGGATGGATGAAGGTCAAGCTCCAAGCTTAATGATCATTATCACCATGACTCTCGAGCATATTCATAGTTTCCAAGAAGGTTCTCCACTCCGGCGTTTTAACTTTGTTCCTTTGTTTTTTTTCCTAAAGATTGTTGTTTGTATTAGTGTTTTTCTTTTTGCATCTCGGCATTCGCTGAGTTAGATTTTGCATTTTAAGCGTGCTGTTTTGATCATGCCAGTGAGCGCATCATTGAGGCATCTCGGCATCTTTGATGTATTGCATACTGATGGAGCGCATGCATTTTCTCCCCGCAGGTTTTAACAATCTCGCAGACTTCCAACTGTTATTTCAACATGTCAATGAATCATCTGCCAGAATGCGCACCCAGGGAACAGATCTGGGCGCTGATGAAGACATCCTGCGAGAGCAATTGTCATTTAAAGTGCTGCAGCCCGGGCTAAAAATGGACATCACAAGGCTTACAATAATTCTGCCTTTAATTAAAAGACAATACGAAGGAATCATCGCACAAGGCGTGGCGTTATTTGAAATGCTATTCATTGTGCGATTTCAAGTGACAGCAATGACATCATGACGAGGTGTAGCAGCACTGGAAATGAGCCTGGTGGTTTATAATGCAGGAATCCGTATCGATCCAGATCTGTGTAGAGGAAAGAGATCAATAAAGCTGATCCCTCTCAGTTGATCTTAAGAGAGCTGAGGTGCCAGGTGAAAAATGATCCATTAGAGGGATGTGAAGCAGTCTCAGTGGAGTGCATTAAGTCACTGTTCAAGGCTTTGCTACTGTCCTGTACAGCTGTATGTGTTTAACCGTTTCACTGCATACTCAGAAGAGGAAAAAGCAAAAAATCTTGCTGATTTATGATTATTGTTCACAGTGATTATTAACAACGCTCTAATATAAGTTACAGTTTTAATATATAAACATTGCTGGTTAATTTGAGTTAATTAGCACTGTGCAGTTGCCAACTTTCGTCCCCATATTAATAAGGATATAAATGTACTGTGCATATTTAAGAAAAATCACTTAATTTGGACACAAGTGTCTTTTAAATCAACACAACATAAAATAAAAAAGTACTGCAACACCTTTGAATCATACAAATTGCATATAATAATGAAAAAATAAATAGGCTTGCCAAAGTCAAAAGTTCAAAGATAGAAGATAAGCTGGCTTGGCTACTTTGGAATAGTTTCTAAGCACCAATATTTTCATGTAAAGTTCAAACAAATGTATGCTGCCTCTCCTGACACCATCACCATTGGGAGGTGGAGAAAACAGGTTAAAAGTCTTCCATCGATCAGTAATATGACCAAAAATGGAAAAAGCACATTTCACATTTCTGCTACTTTACATTCACGTGTAGCTTCAAAGGTATAGAGAAAAAATTCCAACTGTTCTGGGTCAGTTTGACCCAGTATTTGGAGTTTTCATGTCTTGGTTTGATTTTGTATTTTTGGTTATCTTCTTGTTCTAGATGATGATGATGATGATCTAGGTTCCAGCTTATTCTGGTTTAGGTTTATTTCTGCCTGTGTAAGGTCCGTGTTTCTTAGTCTGCGTCCTTGTGTATTGTTTCCTGTTTTATTTTGAAGGATTGTGTCTTAAGTTAGGGTGTCCAGCTTCGCTGCCCCTGTCTCATTAGCCCTGATCTCTCCCAGCTGTGTCTCCCTCCTGTCTTCTATTCCCTGATTACTTCCCTGTGTATATTAGCCCTGTGTTTTCCTTTGCTCAGTGTCGTGTCTTACCCTCACTTCCTCTGTGTGTTCTGTTTGCTAGCCTGCCAACCAGTCTAGTTATTCTGTACTTCCAGTTTAGTTAGTGTTTTTCTGTTCTGCTTCATCCCAGCAATAAAGCTGTGTATATTGAGTTTCTTCCACCTCCGTGAGTCCTGCATTTTGGGTCCTCTCTTCCTGCCTGCCTACATAGAGACATGACACCGACCATTGAATTAACCCAAATTCTAGCATATCTGGCTAAGGAAAAGATTCCGAGATCCTTTCTACTTCAGGAAAATAAATAAATAAATATATATGTTAGAACTTGGACATTGATTTATTTATTTATTTTTACTCTCAGGTGTCCAGTTTAAAAAAAAAAGCAAAAAAAAAAAAAAGCTGGTGAACGTGAGCGCTCGTTTATCTGTGTGCTAGTGCCAACGCATGATTTAACACGCTGCAACATCTGCCCTGGTGTGCGATCGCCTTGCGAGGACATTTCCTGGACATTAATCTGAGATTAAATTTGAAATCTGCAGCAGGACAAGCAGGGATTACCGTCGCCTCCTGTCAGTTTCACTTGGCACGAACATGGTATGATCAACACCTCAGGTATTATCAGGCCCACTATACCGGGTCTCTGCACGTGGCACTGGCACAATATACTATAGGTGTCTTTTCCATTCGATTGTTTAATGGAAATATGGTTGCATTTCTTAAAATCTGCCTGTAATTTAATGAACACATTTATAATATTCTGTGCTCTTAAGGCCACAGAATATTCAATATTTACACAACATGGTTAGACTGAAATTGTACAGTAATTTAGTTTGTGATCACAAGTAATGTTTACTCTCATAATTTTGGATCCATTTTTATCCATAAACGGAGCAGTAAATATTCTAAGGGCCTAACTGAAGAGGGGAAACAAGCTAGCTAATTAGGACCTCGATATATTTCTGATTTTCTCTCTATAAGAAACAGACTGTATCATTTAACAGCACCAAATCTGACAAAGGAAAAATAAAAGATGAATGAAAACATCCGTGCGGGTCCCTGAAAGCATACTTGAGAGGCGATAGCTGGCTCTCTGTACTCGGAGACTGGCAGCTTTGAGAGAGGAATGAAAAGGCAGACATGTGAAAGTGTGAAAATTCTTCAGAAAGATAAAACCGAGAACGAAAGATTAAAAAAGACAAAAAAAAAATGAAAGGGAGCGAGAGAAAAAAAGCCATGCCAAAATAAACATCACCACCCTCGCTCTGGCCAGTTAGATCCATTATATCCCGCAGCTTCTTTCTCCACCATTCATTCTTGCAAAACACTGAATCTTATCTCTGGAATAAACATGAAATCCCGTTTAATGAAATTTGCTTGTCTTTTCACCTTTCTTTTACTCTTGTTACACCGTCAAATGTGTGCGACACAAAGCAGCGCAAAACACAATATCCATCGGGTGAATCACATAAGTGCAACAGCCTTGGCCAGACTGATGTTTTAGCCATCGCTTTAGATAAGGGTTCACCCTGCCGTGACCTGGAAAGATTAAGGTACTGCCCACAGCGCGCCAGATGACGGACCGCCTCCCGACTATTGCCTCCTCAGACCTTCGTTTGCTAAGGATACCTCATTTTGATCATCTTGTGATCTTATTGTGCATTGTTTGCAGATTGAGTGAAGCTTGCGTTAGGCAGCGTCTTGGAAAGAAAAGGTGAGAGAGTATTGATGTAACCTCTTATTGAACAGCTTATTGAACTGTTATTGCAGGGTGGCAGAGAGGTTGCATCGCAATCGGCAGCCTCTCTCTGTTTCAGCAAATGCCTTGAAAGATAAGTGAGCTGTTCTCTTACCTCTGTAATTGTCCAAGAAAGAGCAGGCGGTAATTACCTAATGAAGAACTGATAGTATAATAGCTGCTTCTTTAGTCACTGGGGGTCTGTGTAACGCCTCTCAGTTACAATCGGAAAGCTGCTTCCACTTTTATTTCATTGTGTCACAAAGACACGCTCTCGGTTATTTTATTTTTTAATTGTTCGCTGGGTTGTTGCTTCAGAATTTGAATTTTGAAGAAAACACAGAAAAGACTCGTTGTACTTATTATCAGTGTCTGTGTACCGCGCTTGAGGCTAGACTGTACCATTAGCACCCTGACGAGTCAGCAGCCAGCATAGGCCCACGAGCTCATTACGTATTATACAGCACATCTGACCGAGCAATAATTTATCAGCTATACTGGGTATTAATAAACTTCTTCTTTTATTTATGAAGCCATTATTAGTTTTTTTGCAGACGTACAAGTACTTTGAGAAACTGTATCTCTTTACATCTGAAATAGACATCCATAATCCATCCAAACTCATTATGATAGCAGCCTTTGAATCATAGACAACACCATTCCCTACTCATTCCACGGGCTAATACTTCATGATTATATTTCTGCTTTTCACGAACAGCAGCCACACACTGACCAGTGGCTACAGCCAATATTTAAAGACAGACAAACATTAATCCATTGCCTCTTACAGGCACTCAAGGTGGTCCAAGGGTAAACTTGATGCTCTGCAAGTAGCCCGCCTGACGACTGCCCGGCTCCTTCCTCAGATCCTGCTCTCTGCTGCCGAATTTGCAACCGCGTTTACACTGAAAACACCCGGAAAGCAAGAACTCTGACTTATCACGCACCCTTTAGACAAGACCCCATCAATGGCTACCTTGACCTTCAGGTGTAGAGGGAAACATCGCTGCTGTCAACCTGCAGTTATGATGGAATGCTTGTCTTACAGGTCACAGTGACCTAAACTGGGAATATTACAGCATGCCCATATCCTCCAGGGTAAAACACCAAAGACAGAAAATGTTTTATGCCTTACATACAGTGCAAATAATTAAACCATCAGATGCAAGGCTGGGTTCACGTCCGGCTCTAAGCACCTTCCCTAAGAATATTAATAATAATAATAACAATAATAGATATTATTATTATTGCTGTTGTTCTCTAATCAAATGTTGAAGCAATAACTCAAACGCGAGCAATTAAAAATTCAACTGAGACAATTATTCATTTGTGAAACACAGAGGGGGGAGGCAAAAAGAAAAGGTATAATTAAAGTTTTTAAATCCGTTTTTCATTTGATTCACTTTGATTGAACAAAGCGCTGCAAAGCATTGTTCGTCTTAATGTTAACGCCGCAAAATGTCCCGCTTTCTGGTCTTTCAATCAGTTGCGCACTCGCTGCATGAATAAACAATGACGCTGTCTGTACGCCACTTGAAAAGTGAGTAATTTTAGAGAGTCATTTAATCTAGGATGTGACAAAAAGGCATTTTGACTGAGGCATAACTTCAGGTTTGGAAAACAAAAACTGCTCCCGAATTACTACCGGTGGGTAATTTTGAATTTCCTGTGAAAAGCAGCACAAATTGATATAAAATAGATCAATACAAAAACAAATAAAATTGGTCCATATGAAGGAGAGTTGTTACAATGTGAAGCTTTCAAAAATCGTGTCACTTCCTTTCCCCGCGACTTCGTCATTAACTTTACTTTTGCATAAATTTCAGGGATTTCGTCACAAACGTAGCAGCCCAGAGAGAACAAATCAAAGTATGCAAAACGCTGCCGTGTTACGCAAATAACTGTTTAACAGCAGCCAAGCATGAGCATTGAAAAGCAGGTTTAAAAATGCAAAAACACAAAACAGAGAAATCCCCTTTGCTGCTTCATTGATGTTTTTTGGGGGTTTTTGCCTTTTCATTCATGGAGTCAATCAGCAGCTGCATTTGCTTCTAATTAAACCAAGGTAAGCTCCAAGGAAATACTACTACAGCAGCATACACATCCTCTTGACATTACGTCTCTGAGCCCACAGAAGGGCACTCTTTCTTGAAATAGATGCCTCCTCCTTAGGAGCTGCCCAGCTGTCAAGGAGAAGGGCACTCACTGTATAACTGCATATAAACATAACACAAACTGCCAAGTGTGATAAGAATGGGAAGGAGGCTTCAACACCAATTTCGACAGAAGACAAATGACTGCTGGTGGACTTATCGTTGTTGATTCGTGTAGCTGGAAGAAGCTTTGCTTTTGTTTTTTCTTCCCCCTCTTCCTTCTGCCAGGCTGTTATTTATAGTCTGTTCACTCACATCACATGCTCGTTTTAGTTTAGTTTGGGGGGTTTTTCTGCAAAAGAGCCGAGTGAGAGATTGAATGTGAAATATTTTCATTTTCAACGTCCTTAAATGTTAATGAGCAAATGTTTCCAGGTGGCTTTACAATGTCGCGGAATCGAAAACAAGCCACCTTTCCTCTGATCTTATTCATATATATGCATTTATATACATATGTACAGATTTACAGTACTTCCACCAGATAAATGGCTGACTTTGTGGAGATGCACACTCTTTTTCTTTTTTTTTTTTCCTTTCTCTGCAACTTTACGCTCTAAAGTCTGACCACATGTGCTGTTTTCACTAAAGGACAATAAGCTGAAAAAGCCCTACTCCTTGGGTTTCATGCATGTCCAGTCAGGAATACTGAGCAGCCCTCGCTTACGAGGATACGTGATTTTTTTTTGTTTTTTTTTTTAATTCTAGCGCCTGTGTTTTATCTACTCGGCCTGTCAACGCCGCTTTGTGCGGTGACATAGCTACATCGCGAGCAGGCCCCCGAGGCCGCCGTCCTCTCTGCCACTCGAGCTCCCCTTGTTGTTGACTCAGCATGTTGGACATGCTCCCTGGGTTGCTACACTGCCACGGCTGACACACTATTGGTTAGTATGTATGAGTGTGAGCGCGCGTGTTACGAGGTCAACCGTTGCCAGAGGCCGATTGCTTCAGAAACAGGAAGGTTCCCGGCGGCCACCTGCCATGCAGACCCTCACCGACCCCCGTGCCCTGCGCTGTCATACGCTATCATTGCTAAGAGGAGGTGGAGATAAGGCAGGGTGTTGCATGAATTATGCAATGCTGCTAACTGATGTTTACGCGGCCGCGCTGGGGATAGCGTCAGCGTACAGTAATGGGTTGCCTGTTGCACTCAAAGTGAGGCAAGATGTAAAAATGCTAATTTTCCTGCCCAGCTACAGTTACATCGGCTCCATTTAACATCACTACTGAATATGTAATTTTCATTGTTTTAACGTTCAGAGTTGGCAAACTGCGCCACGCTGTATGCGAACGGGCTCCTTTCTAAAAAGCACCTCTGGTATCTTAATGAACTACAGTAATGAACTGTGTAAAATTATGCATGCGATTAGAGTTTTGTTGAACAAGCCATTTGAGCACGAGACATAATAGCCCCCAATTTTATGGCTAGATTTACAGGCAGTAATCATCTCAGAGTCTCCTCGCCAAATCTCATTCTGTGTGACTGGTGTTCAAGAGTGATTATTTTTTTGTTAATACTCCTGTAATTAAATGCATGCTTAGACTCGGAGTGATTACAGTTCCTGACGAGTAATTGCTCTGCGGTTCAGATCGCTGCTAAGAATGATAATCAAATCTGCAGAGTTTTGTCCGTGTGTCCCGAGAACAATCGAATGGCATGTGAATCACCGCCCCGCGGGGGCAGTCGGATGATAGTCGTTTGCACCGCTACAAGCGCTGACTGTAGATGACTGTAGATGCTGCCATTAATCTGTGTTTTACTTTAAATGCCTATTTATTGATATCAATTTCAGACCAATTATTAACCGAATACAAATATTGGACTCCTGCTGTCCACACCTCCGAGCTACCACGGCTTCAAGTGAGAAACAGCCTGGCTGCTTGGTAGTGTCATGCAACACCTTTAGGACACACTGCCCACATAATCTCAATGCATAAGAAACTTCACACACAATTTGTCAATATAAAGGCACAGTGCAGAATGGCATTCTCAGACAACTCAAGGAAGCACACAAACGTGGACACAACCATAGCTCGGTAGGAAAATCTTGGAAGCGAAACATGTTGAACGACTGCCAAAACAGCAGCACAGAATCTAAAGATCTACTCAAAGTGTAACAGATTAAAGAGCAATCCCTTTGGTAAAGACTTACAGTTTTCTTTCTTTTTTTCTCTTTTTTTGTCTATGATATTTTTCAGTAGCCCAGAAATAATTACAACTCTCTGCTGTCAATTCAGCTCTGCCAACGTGCCATTATAAGCTATAGTTTAAAGCCAAGGACTGTAAGTAGGCATCACCTTGACGGTGCGAGAAATCTCACAGCTTTATCAGCTCAGCGAGGGCTCAAGTGGACATTGTGTAAGACAGTAAAGAGGACAACAGAGACATAAGGGCGAAGAAAGAAAGGAAATGTTTCAATCGCAGCAGTGTCGGGTACAGTTGCAGGACTGAAGAACGCGATAATGATGTGCGTGTTAGAGAGGCAGATTTGCAAACATTGTGCTGCAGCATCAAATTGCTTAGTTCATTTGCACGAGCATAAAGCGGCAATTAGAATGGGATTCTCTGGGATATTTATAAAATCATCCAATCACATAACCATATTATATGAGAATATCCTTCAATCCTCTAAATGGGGACAAGTTCAGCGCAAAATTATTTGTCATGAGAATGTTTTGGTACAAATGAAGGACTAGAAGATACTTCAGAATGAAACTTTCAGGGTCGGGCCATGTGAAATGTTTCTTTAGCAGGTGTATAAGCGGCTCTGTCGTCTTTCTTACAGTGGGAAACGTTTTTGTTTTTGTTTACAATGAAGAATCTTTTTCTATATGTGTACAGCTGCGATGCAAATTCAGAGGAGACTGATAGTCCTGCACCTCGACGGGTCGCTAATTAACAGGTTATGTGAATAAGTGGAGAAATGAGAAGTTGTGTGCTGACAGAAAAGTTACGTGCTGGACAATTTCGTAGCCGGGAGCAGAAACTTCCCGGAGTCTCATTGTCACTGTGGAGGTGGATAATCTAATCATTGAACATAGCCGGGCTAGTTTTGTCCTTCTGTTTCCAGCCTTCAAGCGTCCCCTGACTCCTGCTTCATAATTAGCAGGCAGACAAGACAGCAGCATCTTCTCGAATTAGCCTCGCTGCCAGTAACTGAGCAGATTTCCCCCCAAAATGTGGAACTATTCTTTTAAACTTGTTAGTGGAGCCACTTCTTCTTCTTCTTTTTTTAAAGTCTATCTGTCGGTGATTGAGTGAGGGTTGTATTTCAGGCCAAGGTGACCACATTGCCAAGAAAATCTACCTGATGCACCCTGCAGCATTCCTCTTGTCGATTTACGGTAGAGCCAGCTTAGTACTAGACTCGGTGTGCTTTAACTTTACAGTACAATTGCTTAAAAAGTCTCTCCTCGCTCTATATTGTGAGTCTTGGAAGGCATGGCTTTGGTGAATAAGGCCCTATGTTCACTCCCTTCTCCAAGCATCCCCAGGGTCCAAGCCCCATCTCTTTGACCTGTTTCTTTCTGTATATTTTTTTTTTTCCCATCAAGGCTCACTCAGCTGTATCTGTCTTATTTCAGCTCGCAGACCTGCTGGGATGCTCTCATTCCCATTGCTCGGGCTACCTTTGACATTGTCGATACCTCACCTGCACACGGGTCCACAGATAAAATTGTACCTCGAACACATACGAGGCAAATTATATCTCCACGCGGTGTGAAAGCAGGAATGCGCTATTAAACGCCGCGCATTCATCCGCCTGCATGCGAGGAAGAGCGGACATGAAAACCGCATTTCCCGTACAATAAATAACCTGATTTAATGACGTGATAAATTGTCCGGCTTGAGTTTAATACATAAACATTCGACACTGCAAAGAATTACAGTCTGAACATTCCATTTATTTAGTGAAAAGTCAGATTCAATCCGTCAGCTAAAGGGCTGCATATACAACAGAATTATTCATATATTAACTAGGGATTTCCATGCTTCCATTACTTACAGGCTCAGCAGAGGACATGTACTGTGGCTCCACCACGTGCAGTGAATGCTAAGCATGTCGAGTAACTTTCCTTTGAGTGTGACTCCACAGAAACCTTATTTTTCGGAAGATGGTTGATAAGTATATCTCCAGGTAGGACCCCGCCATGAAATAACCACCAGTTTAATACACCCAACACCCTTTCAGCGTTCCCAATGTAAGAGTAACAGGATTTCACGCGATATAATGTCTGGAATGTGAGCAGCAGTAGCAGTGCATCATGATTAAACGCTTGCGTGGGTAGGAGCGAATGATCTCCGCATTTGTCACCAGAAGAGTTTAGCGTCCATCAGAGCTGCCAGCGGAGGTGCGTCTGCCACTGAGTAGGAACAGAACAGGCCAGATTGTGTGGGGAGGGAGGCTTTGGCACGTGACCAGGTGCATCTGAAGCCTCCTCTGATCCTCCAATGTGCTGTTGAGCTGCTCTATTCCCTCGACACAACGCCAAACACCTGCTTGGCCCGATTGTTAGACTGAAAGCTCTGTTATCGGCGTGGGCCGTCCAAATGGTGAGGCGCCCTGCTTTCATCAGCACGTAGCATTGAGCTGGGTAGATAGGCAATAGATGTCCGTCTGAGTTTTTCAGTAGACGCAGACTTCATGCGGTCGGGGTCGACACCTCGTCGGACAGCCACTGCTTGAAGTAATGAAGCGAAACCCTGAAATGTTGGGAATTCACGTATTTTTTGTGCGAGTGCAAAAGAAGGCCTTAAAATGAACCAGCACTATACATATATGCATATTTGGAAGTAAATTATTTATTAAAGCAAGTTCATTATGTTTTTCAGGAAAGAACATGCTATGAAATGGAAAACCGCCTATGTGTTCTGCTTCTGTGGATTCCAACACAACATATGAATTATTGGAATGTGCTGCAGTGAAATATTTATGGGTTTATGGTAATTGATTGGGCTTTAATTCAAGGGGCGTGGGTCATCATCAAAAGGATGGACGGTCAACAATGCGAGCTTCCTGTGATGAAACAGAAATGCGTCTGACTAATGAGAAATTCCAAAGGGAGGCATCCATCAGATGGCAACCCGATTCCCTCTCATCATTCGTTGCGATGGCACGAGATGACTGAGGCGTGGCAATATGACATTCTAATTGAGGGCATATTTCAGAGGGGAGAACAACAGCGCGCGCTTGGGAAGCCTATAGGTGTTTTTGCCACCATGTTGCAGGGGCAGCACGGGGAGATAGGAATGACTAACACGGTCTTAACGTCGAGCCTATTGGTAAGTCATTAAATGACAGGACTCCAGTGACAGCCAAGATGCGAAGTCGCTGGGGCAGCAGGCAGCTTTTCAGAGTGGACGATCAGAGCGCTTGGCAGCAACGTAATTGATGGAATAAAAACAAAAGTGACGGGAGTTGTTTCAGCTCAATGGCGAAGATGAAGGCGTGTTAGACAAAGATGTCTGGGGTGGATGGCGGTTGGGGAGGAGGAGGGGTGGTGACAGATAAATGAGGCCATCGCTAGCTGAGGGAGGAGGAGGGGAGGGGAGAGTTGCTAGCGAGCTCCCTCGCGATCTGTACCTGCCAAGTCCCTACCCTGAACAGCTGCTAGCAACTCTGAGGATGTGTAGCAGCTCACACCCTCACCCCATCCATCTTTTGCAGCTTCTAATCCAACTGCACCGAGATCCGTTTGAGGTGTTTGGTGCTGCATTTTTGTACGCTAAGACCTTTGAAACTTTGCCCTATTGCATACATTATAAGAAATCTATGAAACAAAATAGCAGCATTTTTTCTAATTGTCACATATTCTTGGTCATGTGCATTGCACAGGTTGCAAGTCTATAAATTCACACATGTTCTCTGTGATCTCTGCTGATAACCCGTCACGATGACGCTCGATGACAAACTGGCGTCCGCCTTCGCCGCTGTGAAAATACTTTACTATTGACTATCATTATCAGGTCTGAATTTAGCTTAAGCATGCGTGCCGATGAGCAACACTTCTCACTTGTCATTCATGCGAAGCGCCCCGCGCCCCCACTCACAAGCTGATGGTCACTTACAAGCTGCTGCCTGCCATTCATAGCCGCCCTCTATGAGACGCACCTGCAGCGGTGGGTTATGTAACAGGCCAGTGAGAGGGCCGCTCGACGTGCCCTGCATTTGCAATGATGCAAGGCCGTTAAAGACGTTCTGTCATCCGGGGCACAGGGGTGTTCTCTTATTCATAAACTCAAAAGGGTTTCAATTAAGCATTTGTGGCTGGCCTCCCAGCGGTTTGCATGTTTAAATGAGAGGCCTCTGTGGGGACGACAACAGAGGAGTTCTCTTAAAAACTGGTCAGAGTCTCAAGATAAAGAGATGATGAAATGTATCTTCAAATTTACAATACACGTGGAGTAATTACAGCCTTTTCCGAACATCCCCTAACCACCCAGTTGTTTTTTTAATACATGGAAACATTTCTACAGTTTCAAATGATTTCGTTGGGTTATTTAAACTTTAAACAACTTTAAAAAGGTCACGCAACTTTAAAATATTTACGACAAGAAAGAGGTTGATGCTGAAGTAGACTCACCCTTCAGATGCTCTAATTTGAACAGAAGCCAGCTCTATAGTAAGTGAAGCTCCACGACAACATGTAACACCGGCTAATTAAACTACAAAGGGAGTGGAACGCTGCCACGACTGTGACCCAGATGTTAGCACAAAGAAAAAAAAAGACCTTTTTTTTGTCTGGAGAGGTTGTAGCTGAGGGGATCAGCCATGTCTCGTACTGTGTGCTATTTAGGAAAGAACTTCTGCATTTAGCCCCCGGTTCACACAGTCTCTACCACACAACTCCTCTGTAGATCCATGGTGCACTTCAAGCAAGGCCGTATTAAGTGGGATCAGGTCATCACTCTGGCTGTGATTGCAGCAGAGCTCTGACCTGAATAGAGAACACTGACAAGACCTTTGTTGTGTGGAGGCAAGAAGACATGTTGTTAGAAGAAAAAGATCAGATCGGATGGTCTAGTGTGGTTGTCTGTGGACGTATTTCAATAGGAGAGAAATGTTAGATCAAGACTATGGAGGATATAAAAAAACTACACTAAATTATTGTGATTCTCTGACGAAAAGAAGTACACAAGGGAAGCAAGGGGATTATTGAAATAATGTAGAGGTTCGTGGACATGACGTAAGCCTAATGACAGAAAACAGTTATGAACAATAAACAGTTTATTTTTACTTAGATTGCATTTTCTTTCAAAGCCAACATATATTGTTTCTCTGTGCTGTGTGGTCACTTCGAGGGATAGAAACAGACTTCTAGAATCTGTTTTGACCTGCTTGAACCACACAGTCTAGAACATTTACACGAATCAGAAGTAATATTCTTAGATTCAAATAAAAACCCAGCATGTTGTTTGTTAGACTCACTAATGTTACATGCTGGGTAGAAGAGGACCTTACTTGTGCAAGTTTACCAGGAAAAACATTTCTGTTTATTGCTAAAAATAAATAAATAAATAAATAAATAATAAGATTCAAAGCAATGGTGCATGATGTTTGATGATAAACTAGAGCTCTGCCACTTAGGATTTTTAACTCTTTCAAGGCTGAACACAAAATAATTGCCAGAAATTTTTTGAAAAACGTGTTCATTGAATCTTCTGACAAAAATAAATCAATCAATAAAAATTGATTTAGGGACACGAGTTTTCATTTGTATCATATTTGTTACATCTGGCATTTTCTGCAATTTAAGACCGATGCCAATATTGATGTTTGGTGATTTGAAATCTGATATATCAGACACAAAAAACATGTTTCACGAACATCTATAACGTCTACTTATTTATGAGCCCCTACTAAGATAATATGACAAAACAGGTTAAAAATAAACTTCTTCTGTTCTCAAAAAGATTAGATGGCTTGTTTACACTCTGCCAGACTCTGCTCAGATCTGCTGGTTGGTGAGCAAAATATCAGCACAAGGCTAATATCTACAGAAGAGGATTAGGGCCACTGGAAAAAAAGTGGGCATGTCTCTTTTTTCTTATTTTCC
>NW_005187527.1:1307744-1312977 GCF_000239375.1 Pundamilia nyererei
CTTTAACTCAGAGTTCTGAGAAAAAATAATTCTAATGAACAAGTCAGAATTCTGAGAAAAAGTCAGAATTCTGAGAAAAAGTCAGAATTCTGAGAAAAAGTCAGAATTCTGAGATTAAACTCAGAATTCTGAGATTAAACTCAGAATTCTGACTTTTCCTCAGAATTCTGACTTGTTCATCAGAATTATTTTTTTTCCGAATTCCAACTTCAATATCAGAATTCTGACTTTAATCTCAGAATTCTGGAAAAGAAGAAAAAAAAAAGACGTGCCCATCTTTTTTTTCAGTGGCCAGAATCCTCTTCCATAAATATCATCTGACATATTGGGCCCCAGAGATATATTGGTCGGGCACTAATGAGCTTCTACCTTTAGATTCAACTGGAAATTGCTGATGCTGGCTCAAAAGGGTTGTAATAGTGATGTATAATTCAGCTTAATCCTTAGTTTTTTTTTGCCTTGGAGTACCAGAAGCACGATTTTACAGCTATAATTAAAACATAAATTATAAATAAACTTCCATCTCAGCCTTTACCTGAACAGCTTTAGCTAGATTAGCATGCTTTTACCATGCATTAGCCACTACGTAGCATTATACCTGATTTACCTGCATAACCAACATGAATACATGGCGAATTTGTATACCATTACATAATGCTATTTGTCAGCCTGTAGTTACACACATACCACTTACACCAATACAAAATGTGCTCTTAATAAAGAAAAATGACTAAACTGATGCCCAGCTAAACTGTGGCTAATGCAACAGCAACAAAATATGTACAACTATCAAAATTTCCCATTCTGTTCTTTGGAAATAAAATCCAATGACATAACTCGTGTGAAGTCAACATATCTGGCCATGACTGTCCTCTGCATGGAGGGATAATAGAAGGAAGTAAATTGGGCAATTAAACAAACTGGGCTTTAACCATTTTAAAAGACAGTTGTGAGAAAAAATAATTGCACAAAGTACCACCTTCCAAAAATCTGACGGATGTTTTGCATACCATTGTGTCCCAGCTCACGGATGATTTGCAAGGTATTATTACGGTTTGTAGAAATTAAAATTATGTTTCCAAGACCTCACCGTAGGGTACGATACATGCTGGCATTTTAGAGACGTGTCTGAGCAGAGTCTTGGACAACAGTCCTTTATTCATGACTATAATGTGATAGAACTCTAATCCACGAATGCATCTGCATTTATATCTTCCACAAACAACCCTATATCTGGATCCCACCACCGATTTACATAATTGGAGATTGTGGCCGGGTGCTTGTTATTCATTGACATGACACTGTAGAGAGGCAGATGGAGAGATGTACTGAACTGACTGTTCCAGTTTCTGTCGGGTTAGGGTAGAGACATTTTTGGCGGGGTGGGGGTGGGCTTGTTTTTCAAAAGGCTTCCTCAAGAGAAAGAAATCTTGCTCTCAACTACTAAAAGCAACACAGAGCTCTTAGCCTATTTATTTATTTTCACTTTATTTATTTATTGAGTGCTGAATTGTAAATTTACATATGGGCCAACATCTAAGAAGCACCAGTCAGAGCAGCAGGAAAACAGCTTAAGCAAAATGGGCTCAGTTCAGCTTTTCCCAGACAAATTTAAGATTTTTTACCAAAACGAACCACGTGGCGTTTACCAGCCAGCCTCTAAATAACCTGAAGTACACAGAGCACCTGACTGAGATGAGACAACGCTGACTGACTGACTGACACATCCATCTCCCCAGCTATCTGTCTGTCTGAGGGAGGGAAGCGAATGGGCCCCTCATGCATGAAGAAGAGAGCACTGCTTATTAGTGAGAGGAGACAGAGAGAGAGCGAGAAAGAAGGGTGGGAGATTGCATCGTCTCAATTTCGGTTTGATGAAGGACACAGTGTCTTCTCAGGATGAGCAGTAATCTACGTCATGGCTAAGACATCAGAGGCGACAGTAAAAATGTGTCCTGATGTCCAACGGTCTGTACAGGACATTTTACAGTGACTCCGAGAAGGCTATTAGTTCTTAGATTTATGACAAAATGTAAAGCCAGTGTGATTGGTAGCCTATATAAAGGTTTTTACTATACTTTACCATTGTAGAACAATTGTTTTGCAAGGAAGGGGTTCAGAAAATGAGTCACATGTACGTTTTGTTCCAACCTTTGCTTACCTATAAATTTCATACATGCTGTTTTTACAGACTTGTCTCTGTTTTCTGGTTTTATAACATTATATGTAATAATAACAAACCAAAACAATGTGTCTGAGTTCTCCACTCGCTTATAACATGTGCTCAGCGTCTGGATAATAACATTTGATCCATGGGTCCTTGCATTTACACCTAAGGTTAAACTTCTTTCTCATTATCACAAGTGGTTGGCAGGCTCTTCTGCTAAACATTGTGTGCTTGTTTAGCCGTTTAGCCATCCTTTTATAAACATTTTAAGTGTAAAAATATCGGAATAACTTCACAGCAGCAAGGCCGAAATTAACAAGGTGAGTTCTATGAATAAGAGAGAATTTTGAAATATTTAAATATAAAAAAAAAACATGAATTCTCTCCATACTTATTGGCAGACATGAGAAATTTATAAACTCAACCTGTTCTAACCTGTTCTAACTCATTACGTCTGGCATGCCGACAACAGATGAAAAACCTCCGGCATCATTTTTAGAGCCTCTGTTTGCCTAAATTAGATGCAGTGCGACCGCAAGGAAGCACGCTTTGGTAGTGTTGTCACTGGTGCTGGATGTGCGACCAATATAACCAAGTAAATGGGAAATGCATACCAAGCAGTTTTGGTGCATAAACCAAAACAGCCACTAGTGTAAAAACAGTGATCTTGTACAGGAATCAAAGTCCTCTATGCTCATTGGAATTCATGTTATTATCATTTGGAAACAAAGTGTGCCATTTGGGCTAGCTCTTCTTTCTGTCGAACATGCCATGGGAGTTTTCAAAAATTGCTCTGGGAATTTCCTGAAGGAGTGAAATTAACCGCGGTATCTAAGTGGCAGTCATGTCAAAAGCTGCTGAAATCCACTAAATGCTAATGAAATGTGCTTCATTGCTTCCTTTCTTTTCTCAGTGGGCCAGCCTTTACAAAACGAAAGGACGTTAATGCCATCCCACAATTACTGGTAGTGGCGCTATTCAAAGCCATCAATAACATCCACCATGTTTAGTGTAAGGAAAGTCAAATTCTTTCAGCACCATGGTGGTCTTATGTAAGGTCCTTTAAAAACGTTACTTCACATTATCCATGACGGAGCGCGTGCATAGACATCAAAGACATCTTTCTAACTATATGTCACACTTCACAGATATATAACAAAAGCCCGGCCCGCCTTAACCCTGTACCAGGAGGAAGTAGGAGCAGAACCAGGTGGAGTAAAGTGACCTTTCCATGCAGGCTAGGCATTAAAATGTCTTTTGTTGACACATATTACCCACATTTTGTTATTTTGGTCCAGTTTTGTTATTTTTTTCTCAAAACGATGCATAAAAGTGTGTTAATAAAGTTTAAACTGGGACGCAGGATCACAGGAATTCTCTCACAAGTTGCTTTTTAGTTATTTTGACATCTAGTGGTTGGTGTGAAGCTGAGAGTATTCCCATTTTTAATGAAGAGAAAACTATAAAGTAAATATTAATGACACCAGGGATAGCTCTGCTTTTTTAAGAATTAAAACATGAGATTCGGCCTCACTGACAATTTTGTACAGTCTCTAATAATTAATCTACTGTATGTTTCGGAAGTAGTCGAAGTGGCATTTAAGGTGATTCGAATCCTTATTTATTGAGAAGATCTACATTTCCCGAGTGCATGCTGTACACACACATGCACAACAACTAAGTGAGCAGTAAATGTCAGTTTGCAATATAGCCTTAACATTTTATTATTGCCTAGCCCTGATGGCGCTTGCTAAATAAAAGAATCTTCCTCCAATGTGACAGCAGAGGTGAGACTGTGGTTTGTGGTCTGACGTATATGTATAAGAGGGCGCTTTATAGTTTCAGAAATGTGAAGTTGCTGCAAATTATTTATAGCGCACGTCCTCTCAGCCAACACACCTTTCAGAGCTACGTTTCCTGTAAAGGAAGCGCTAGAAAGACATTAAAATCTTTACCCGGACACGGGTAAATCAAATACATCTTCAGCTATATGTTTTATACATGGACATAACATTTTACAGAGAGCCATCCAAAAAAATGCGTGTTTATGAACGGATCAATCAATACATCTGACCTATTACCTGCAAGGGCTTGTCACGGGTACTATTTCAGGTTTACAGCCTTTCAGCGTGAGAGCGCTATTGATTGCTTGCCTTCAGGAACACTTCTGGAGTGAGGACATGAAGGAGGAAGGGGACGGATGAGGAAACGGTTCGTCTCCTGTTATATTGGAGTTGTGGGGTTTTCGGTCTGAGTTTCAACAGATCCACAAGGACGCTAATTTGTGTCACAGTGTACATTTTAAAGGGTAAAAGTAAAATAGCAGTATTTACAAGATGATGTCATTTGAATAAACTACAGCGGCAAAACTATGAATGGCTGCCAATGCTTGGAGGTCTATAGTTACTGTAGTTCCACAAGGGACAAGTCATACAGAAAATGAGAAAGATAAGGGTTGACGAGTCTTGTGTTCTAAAAAGAAAAGCCATCCGTCTATGTAGTTTGACAGTTTGGGTACAGAATGACACTCCACGCTCAGAAGTACAAAAAAAAGTCTCTGTAGTTCAGAATAAAAGATGCCATCCTTACTGTCCATTCTCATGCTATTTCACAGCGGCTCTTGAACATGAAGCTGTGCACTTCAGAACAAATGTTGTTTTGTCTCGCCCTGGGATGCGGGCACTTTGATGAAATCAGTCCCAGTATGTCTGAGGCGTCATGGTCAGAGGGATGCCTACCTATCCAGCGAAACGCTGAGCAGTTGTGTGCTGTCTGGCTCGGCAAACCATGTTATCTTTCAGATCGGTGATTCCCATGGATAGGCCGTTTGTGTTTGAAGAATCCAGACTGGGAAAATTTGTTTTTAAAAACTGCAGCAGCTCTCTGTTTCAGGCTAACATGTTGGCTTTTAAGGTATGCACTTTACCAAGCATTACTCATTTTAACTGAAATGTTCCCGGATGGAAACTACTGTGTGCTGCAGCCCATTGAAAGGCTGCACTAATTGTTCTTCGTCATACTGGATTTAGTTTAGCAGCCGTTGGTTGGCAGGCCAATCCCCCCCCC
>NW_005187527.1:1313437-1333437 GCF_000239375.1 Pundamilia nyererei
TTGTAAGCATTTATTTATTTATTTTTCCCGTTGGTGTGCTTCTCAGCTTGCAAACATTTGTCACAGTTTAGAAAGAAATGTGTAATGGTTTGTGGTTTTGTCATACAGCTCTCATATGTACAGTTGTATGTAAAGAGGTGTTGTAGGTAGTGACGATACTGTGGACAGTGTAAAGAACAGTTGGCCAAACGATCAAACCACAAAGCTCATTAGTTATCGGGGCGTGTTTTTCCCAGCTGCTCTTTCGGTGGTCAATGAGGCACTTTCCATCCCATGTTCGTCCATTTATCTGATCTTGTTCAGGATATTACAGCCCTGTTATTCTTCTCGAGAGTCATTTTCATGCCATTAGCATGTGTACCAAAAGACTCATTCTGAAAACCTCTTACGATTCGAACAAGTTTTCTATCTCTCCCCCCCCCCTATAAAGCGTCGCTTTATAGTGTTTTATTCCGTCATACTATAATTTTTCTGTTGCATTTTTCTGTTTTTGAAGCGAAGAACAGAAAGAAAGTTTGAAGCATTTAATTTCTCCAATGAAAGCAGCTACACTTGTGAAGTTGCGCCTTGAGTAAAAATATTCCAAGACAACTCCAAAACATTTTAATCGTGGCTGTAATTGATAGGGAGGGCCGACTCTGTGAATTAATGAATCCAAACGGGGCCCTTTGATGTGAGCAGGACTGTGACATTCAGATTTGTGCTTGACTGAGCCTGAACCAGATAGCTCCTCAGAAATAGCTGACTTTGGCATTGGCTGGCCGTCATCCATCACATTTGATATCAGACGGCAGACAGGTAGATTAATACCCCCGATACAGATTCTTGAGAGAAAGGAAGCACGCCTTTACTTAAGGTCAGCACATGACTCTTGCTTCTAATAAAATTAAATGTTTAATGACTGTCACTTGCATATCATTGAATAAGTAGATATCTATATCTATATTTTAAGATGTGACACTACATGCCCCAGAGATTTTAGGCCATTTTCCACATCTCCATTTAGACTAACAGAAAGAAAATAACCAAAAACACATTTACATGTTTATTTGACTTGGTCTGTTGGGCATTTATGCTAATGAATGCATATTTAAGGAGGTGTCTTTTTTTGCATATTTATAAATATACAATTTTATAAAAGTTATTGTAGGTATTCAACTCGGAACATTTTATGGTAATATCTGAATAACTGAAATATCTTTTATATTAAATACTGGAAAACTGCTTTAAAGGTAGTTTTCTGAATCTGCGCCAAGCTTGAAATCTTCCCTTCAGCAGCATTTACATTAGCAACATTTTCCAGTTCTATCTTTATTTTGAGGTTTGTTTATCTGTCATTCAGAGTCCAAACAGTTTATTTCTACAGACACTGCAAACAGTTCTTATTTTTTTCTTACTTTTTGACAGTGTTCTCTCATTTATGAGGTGATTAAATCGAGATATCCAAAATCCTCTCTGTAAAAACGTTTAACTTAAAAGACGCTGAACCAATTACACCCTTTTAAAATACCTTTAAAACAAAAAACTTTTTCTCTTTTGAAATTCTAAGTACAATCATATTTATGAGTCGTCTCCATCACAAAATGTACACTAAAGGATTTATTTGGGTCTTTAAATAGGCTAAATCATCACTAGAGGGAAAAATTGACCACTAATGTAATTTCCAGGTGAATTTAATGAAAAGGGAAAAAACGGACCCAGTTAGCAAACAGGCAGATCCTGGATGGAGGTCTGGTGGAGGATACATGTGGATTCAAAGTTTAGTCATGGGCAGGCTAACCAAAAAAAAAAAAAAAGATTCACCTATCACTCTAACTCAACCTTAAAATTGCTTCTATTTAACATATTTGTGTATTTACACGGTGACATATTACTGTCATTGGATATCTTGGATTAAAAAGTGAACGCAATGTGATGAAATTAGCACTTGCTACAAGCAAATATACATTGCAGAAGTTGCCTGCTGCTCTTGATCTCTTTAATAAGGTTAAGAAAGCAGACTCAAAGATTCCTCCTGATGCAGCTAAAGACAGATGGTAATAGGACATGACCTCAATAACTGCTGAAAGCTGAGGGTGTTCTGACTGCAAAAGAGATCATCTTGCACTTGAGAGAATTCTGCAGCCGATGGAGAAATAAACATAAGTTAATTGACTCAAAAAAAGCGTATTATTGCACTACGCTAAATAGGCAGATGCACAAGTGGAGTTATTTCATCAACAGGTTTGCCACAGGGCCAATTTCCAGACTGCTGGCGGATGTCAGAGCAAATCCTATGTGCACACTCTTAAGGGGGACTTACATCATTAGCTGGATGAGACTGCATGGTCTTGGACATGGCGTACCTCAAGACAGAGTGCGTTTTGGCACATTTAAGGGAGCTTGGCAGCGCGGCGTACTGTATAGCCTTTGGGAGAAGCACGCGCCCCAGACAACATGGGCCATAATCTGTGCTAAGATAGAGGTTTTCTCCCTTATTGGTGGAGATTTATGTTCAAAGTCAGTCAAAGTGGAAAGAAAGGTGACCTTCATTCTCAGAGTTTCCAAGAATACAGCCATCGTGAATATCAACACGGCTGCGTGCATGTTTTTTCGTCCAGGCTGTGCAGATGATTTTTAAATCAATGGAGAGCTTTCTCACCCATGTTTTTAGCATACACCGTATTCCCTCAGCGATAAATCATTCATCCATTGATTGCCCTCTTAGTAGGTGATTCTAAAGGGATCCTGACCTGTCAAAGCTGATTTGTTTCAAATGTCAAAATGCCCACTGAGGTGCCCTGACTTGAACTCTGTCTGATGAGAGAACTTAGCAAAAAGAAAGGGAAAGATTTACCACCAGAGATAGAGTTTAGCAGCTCAGCATAAACTCGATTTATCATCAACACATTATCCTACTCTCTCCTGGAAGAGTAAAGTGGGGGATGTGCCACGCTGCCTCGTCGATTAATGACTATTCCCCAGTGCATTCAAAGGCATAAAAATGCATGTTTTCCCCCTGCATGGCTCACAAACAAAATAACATCTTATATTGTCAGTGATCTATAGGTTGCTCGAGTTTTATGGGCACAAATTAATTTTCTTTAGCGCAGTTGCGAAGCGCTCAATCTATAATTACTCAGGGTTTTTGTTTTGGGGTTTTTTGCTAAAGTGAAGGCTCTTGCGCTCTTTTCTTCTCAAATGTCAAACATCATACTGACCTGGTAAATATCCGCTGTGGCAAAAGAAGTCGTTTAAGGTTCAGCACGGGGAGAAATACAGCACACTGCATGGTTAAATGAAAGGGCTGCGAGCAGACCTGATAGATACACTCATTCATCCCTGAAACCCACCTCACTTTGTCAAGTGTCAAATTACACTGCAGAAGAGGGGGGGGAAAAACTCTCTATCCTAAGCCCTGCAAAAACCTGAATGATCTTTTACTATGAAGTCAATTTTTTAACCATATGAAGAATGAGAATTGTCGGTGCAAAGGGTGGTAAATTGATTTGTGATATTCCTCAAGATTTATATTCTAGGATATTTGGTATAGCATCTGTAAAACTGCACACAATATAAGCCAGTGAGATCTAGCAGTTATAAATAAATATTGAAGGCTGTAACTGCTGAGAAGTGGATGGGTGTTTTTCGAAACCCCAGCGTGATGGTTTTTCTGTTGCACCCAGTAATAAACTCTGAATGGCTTTGTAATTAAAGAATAAAGTTTTTTAACGACTTTCCGCTGAATGCTAATGTCACAACAAAGCAGTTTTTTTGCCAAAATATAATTTGGGTTGGTTTTTTTTTTCCATTTCTTGTAATTGAGTTAAAAATTAATATAAGAACATTTCACATCGTTAGCCATACGGAGGGGAAATGACATGATTGCTGTGAAAATGCCAAGAAAGGCAAAGGGGAAAATCTTTCAGGTCCCAGCAGATTTTTAAAGGCCTTGATGATTCTTCCCAGCTAAACTTGGGATTATTTCACGAGTTGGCAGTTCATCATACTTGCATGCGGGAGGCGCTGAGGGTGAGAGACTTGTCAGGAAGGCGTTCTACTGCCAATTAGTATCAATCGGGAGAATATAAGGGCTGCACTGTTGCAATTTTTACAGGGGCTTCTCCCCCCTCCTCGCAGCTCAACTCCTCCTGGGGCATTAGAGCTGTTCCCCCCCTTTATCTGAGTGATCAAACCTCTGAGCTACGACACTATCTGTGACACGGTCTGATCAAACCACTCTGTGTGACATTATATTATCACTCATTTGCTCAGCTGGAAAAAGATTTGAATCAAAGTAAATTTCGGAGCAAATTTTAAAGTAGGACCAATGGCGTGACAACACCTGCATTTTGAAAAGGTGCATGCGACTATATTACTTGTGTATATTATATTTTTGTCGCTTTCATTCAATTCTGTGATAGAGTTTAGACACTGCACGATCGCAGTCACATGCAAGTACAGAATATATTTTCAATATAAGAACATTTAAAGACTCCTTATGTAGTTTGTGACTACTTAATGGGGCGTTGGTGAACAAAAAATACATTGTTGTGATAGTGCAATACACAATACTGCCATTTGTGCTTGCAAAAGACTATAAGATAGCTAGCATCATTATAAACAACAAATTTCCAATGCTTTTAATTAAGTTATCAATTGTCTTTTAGGAGGAAGAACATTCAGCACATTTGAAAACATTTCAAAGATACACATGTGTAAACAGACTAGCTTACATTTGGGTTTACATATTGTTCTTGTGATAAGTCAGTGCTAGGTTTTCAAAGAGTCATGCATAAGCCTAACGAACCATCAACCAGTATTGGCTTTTTGTCAATATATAGCCAATCAGCATAAAAAAATTGTTGTTTATATATAAAAAATATCATTTTTATATAACATTTCTTTAATAAAAAAAAAAAAATAGTAAGGCAGAGACACCCTTCAACTGTGTCATGGATTTCATGGTGTATAGTTTGTCCACTAGAGGGAGCTCTGCAACTTCCTTGTTAGCGACATGAGTTGGAATACTGCAAACAAAACAACTGGCTGATCCGAGCAGACAACAAGTAATCCCCAGCCTGGAACAATGAAACTGTATTTTTTTAAAAGAAAAAAAGCCCTTTTGTATTTTCTTTGGAAGGACTCCACATAACAAACGTTAGGGAAATCCCTTAATAAAAAGAAAAAAAATATCGGCTCTTAAAATCACCAAATGAGTGACCCCTAGGACATGTTTGCTGAAGACTGGGATAAATCAGTGACAACTATAAACCCTGTTGGGATGCTTGGGTTTGAGTTCAAATGTTTTAAAACAGTGCTTTCTCTGCCAGTGTTAGCAGCCAATGTTAGCTCATAACACAAGAGCAACCTACTCAGTTTTGACTCAATGAAAAAAAATCCAAACATAGAATCATGTGGCTCAGATACTCACGTCCCCACTTGGACTCATCTCTTCAGTGTTTCCACAACCGTCATCATAACTGCATAAATAGACATACTGTATCTAGTGGGGACTGTCAGCAATAGTCCAGAGGTTACATTTTAATGAGAATTTGGATGTGCCTCTTCTCTAATTTTACTACTAAACTAAAATGATGTGGGCTGTGTGGGAGGCTGGTTCTCTGCTAATACAGGTTCAAGTATACTGTCATGGGTTGACATGGACACACATTGTGCTGTTCCACCTATTGCTACCCCCAATTAAATACAGTGTCGATCTTGTTATATTTGCTTGAGACTCAAGTGTGCTTGGCTCCCAGGATGCCCAAGGTGCATCGCATGCCAGAAAGCAAAGGAATAAACAGCTTCAACTATGGATGGATGCTTCAGCCTTCTGTCTCCTGTGGATTCAGTGAAAGCACGCTGCCCAGTTAGCAGAGAGGAGGGGAATTATTTTTGTAGAGGCAGCATTGTGTAGGAGTTGGAAGTATCCCTTTTTCTGGTAATGTGCTTAGCATTTTGTGCTTCTGCTGTTGTAAGCCACGCTAGAAATGACGAAGGCTTGTGCTTATTTGCAGGCAAGCTAGACGCCTGTAATCACATTGATGCATTAAATATAATTTCTGTAAATTGTTGCTATGTCTAATAATAAACACTTCAACATGCATGAGTTAGATAAGGAGGTCAGCATCAGTCTTTTGTCTGTCTAGTACTTTTGTTGCTGAAACAGGGAGCTGATTAGCTTAGACGCACATACAGACTGGAAACTGGAATGAGTAGCTGGGATGCAGAATTTGAAGATGATTTATCAGTGGTGCATTTTATATAAAAAGCTGCCGGCAGGTAGTTTCTGTTATTGTTGTTGTTATTTTCTGTTCCACATAGAGCCAGGTAAGCTATTTAGCCTTGCTCTTTGTTTTGAATCTATGCCACCGAAATGGAGCTCTGAAATCAAGCATTATGCCGCTGAGAACTAGAGGAACCCTATTCTGTATACATGTATTTTGGCATGTCACGATGCCAGTATTGAATATATGGTGCCAGCACTGGTGCATGAGTTATAAGATTCTCAATTTGATACCCAAACACAATGACGAACACAAAAGTCACTATTTAAATCACTGATATGGTGGCAGATCATTTATTTAAAATGTTAATATTATATTTTAGTGACAGGACACAGACTGATAGCTACATTATGTGAGTTTAAGCGTTTATATAGCATTAGCAGTTGGACACCTCTTAACCACTTCAGCGTACTTCATTTCATAAAGTTTGGTGTGTCAGGATAACAAGAAGGAGAATACTTTGGAAGTTGTTAACGTGATTTCAAACTCACTTACTGTGAATTCTTTGAACAGACCCAGATACCGGTCTTTTAGGAACGCCACTAAAGAAGTATTGAACCGATTTACCTAAAAAGCACGATAGCGTTGCTTGAATATGGGCTTTGCAAATCATTTATCACCCCTCGGTCATCCACCTTGAATGCAAAGAACCTCCATACCCAACACTAACACAGAAAAAGAAAAAACTTAAGTACTGTCACATATTCAAAATATTGGTATCGAAAGGTATTAAAAGCACTGGGTCCCAGAGCCTTCTCATTCCCAACGCGTAACATGCCAACGATGTGTCACATAGTAACGTGAAAGGTACCCCTCTGCATCCTTATGAAATGCTCCGGATTCTCAATAGAAGTGCGGCTTTTTATGCGCTTGCCTTTTTGCTCACTTTGCGGCTTTCTCTTGCAGCCCTAACACTAACCTTAACCATATCCTTACATTTATAGATTCATTCCAACCCACTCTAATGCCTTGGAAAGCGTAACACACAGACGGGTTGGGCGCCCGAAAGCGTAACATAGCGACGACTTGTCACATAGCGTCGGTATGTCACGTTTTGGGATGAGAACATATTGTGGGTCCGGTGAGATCCCTTCACAATGATGCGATCTTATATTCCTCCCCAAGTTTAAATTGGTGTTTGTGAACAACCACATGAAAAGGCTGTTGCTCCATTGCCTTTTTTAACCTTTACTGACAATACTTGGGAATCCAAGGAAGGCCGAGATGTTTTACATTCAGAACATGTTCAGTACATTACCCATCTCGCTTTAAATTCTAGAGTAAATGCTCCAATTTCTACTGAGCCTTTCACAAGTGGCTTGTTTGATAAGGCCACCACGGCATCACTTTGCCAATAACCAGAGCACCAACAGCACTGCCAGTGGTCTATTATATCAATCCATCCTTTTATATTAAGCGCTTGACAACATCAAATGAATTCAATAATTCACAACAGAAGCAATAGATTGCCGAGGATAAAACAATTAAGCTTTTGTCAAGCAGGATCAGAATACCAACAACTGTCTCGTCTTTACATACACAACGCAATCAAGTGTAACATGTGTTCAAAGTGTCCAGAACTCGGTGTTTTTCTGCTTTAGGCCAGTTATTGAGATGGAAAAAGAAGGTCAGGAGGAAGATTATTTTCATGACAGCGCAGGCTGACAGGTCATCTGCCCTGAGTACAGCTTCACCTTCTCTGTTCTGAACTTATAAAATATTCAGTCCACTGGAAGACAAAGGAAGCGCTCCAGTGACATCGACCAACACGAGCTGTTCCCTGTGGCTCTACCTGCGAGCCACGGGGTGCGACTACACCTAGCAACCTTTTGAGCTATTAACCTACCCTCAGTGCCACTCACAAAAAAAGAGGTCAGTCCTGTAACAGGCTATGTGACTGATCATTCAGCTTTTTGAAAATAAATATTAAGTGGCCACAACACTGTTGTTGGACGGCCTTGTGACGAGTGGAATGATGATTCTGGGCTAAAATGGATTATTTCATCGTGCTGCAGGTGCAGAATTATTATGATTTATTCCGCAAGGAGATTTAGACAGGTTATTTAGTTTCATACTGATCAAAATAAAGACGTCGTGTCTGTAAGAGTACAAATTGCTATGGAGATCGGCGGAAAGGGATATGTCACATACGTCGCTCGGTCTGTCAACAGCCGTGAACGCTGTATAATTTGCAGATGTCTTGTTTCTATCAGTTTAATATCATGACTTCCTTTTTTTCTAATACCCACACTGACAAGAAAATATAATGCTTTTCAGCGTGTCACATTCCTATGCAAAGGTGCCATCTAACAGCCTAAAAGCTAAATCCATTGGCGGTGTCACTCAAAAGCGATGTATTTTGGGAGGCAAATACAGCTTTAGATGGCTTCTCGAGTTTGGAGCTTATGATGTATGCAGCCAATGTTTTGGCCCAGACTGTTGATATTCTCAGACTGCTCTGCCGCAGCAAATTGTCCTTGCTGAAAATAAGAATAGTAGAGCGCTTAAACTGTTTTGTGCCCCTAAAAAAAAGTCATTGTGTTGCCTCAGCAGGAGTCAACAACACACAGTAAAGAGAAGGAATTGATTTGTCTTTTGCTGTAAGTCAACAGTAATTGACTGTGGTTGAGTACTTAAAAGACATTTCCATCTGCAGAACTCATCAGGGGTAAGGGAATTAGTAGCAGTGGGTTGTCTTTTTTTGTATCGGTGTTAAATGAGCAAGTGAATATTGAATAAAAGGCAAGTGTTTTAAATGCTCCGGTTTTACCCAGGTTTGTCGGTACAATAACCTCAGTCTGAAACACGTCCGGTTCAACTGCTCTGCTCCCGATTTCACTTTTGATTTGCTCGGATTAGTACTCCACAGTTTGGACTCTATGCTCTGTTCAACTTTGGTTTTACTGCTCTGCACAGTCTTAACCCACCCTAATCACCATGCGTCAAGTCGCACACTTTTCCCCAGCTCAATATTACATCTGCAGTCCAATCAGCCTTATATATAAAGACAATGTGTATCTATCTACCAGTCATAACTAGCTAACTCTGGTGAGTGCAGCATTTTCCACTTATTTCAAAATCACGTCTTCGGCAGTTCTAGGTACAAGTGACATTTTGATGTCAGACCATGACACCAAAATGTCATGGCGTGCCAGTTCACAGTTTCTATTATTATTATTTAAAGCCTGTGTGCATTTCCCTGTGCATGGTGTTTGAGTTCTAGTTGTTTCTACGGAGTTTGGTACTTGAGTTTAATTCCTCACCTTGCTTGATATTTTAGTTTACTTTCCTAGCCTCCCCGAGCACTCCTGTGAGTCAAGTTTCTGAGTGTGTTTAATTATCTAAGGAGATTGGAAAGAACAGCGATTGGACCTCTAAGTTTCTTGAAGATGTTTCACTTCTCGTCTGAGAAGCTTCTTCAGTTCTGAGACCAAACGATGGAGAGTCCCAGGTACATAATCCCTAGTGGGAGTTAATCATGTGCCTCATCACATGAGCCAAGATGTGAATAGGGTCGTGGGTGATTATCAGTGGAGGATTCTAGTGAAACCAGTGTGACACCATAAGGCCCATTGAGATCACCTGACGCAGGATGTGAGTGGGCATTAAGGCGCCTGGGAAAGGAATCTCAAAACTGGATCGTAGGTGGAAGACAGTTGGTCCAGTCGCTGAGAACCTACACAGACATTTTGCTTAGTTATTTACTTCCTGTGTTAGTTTACCGGGTTATGTCTCTTTTGTTTGCTTCTAGTCCCAATTTAGTTCAGCTGTTCCTCGTTCCCCACCTGTTTCCTCATTCCCCTGATTACCCCCATCATGTCCGTGTATAAATAGCCTCAGCCTTCCTTTGTTACAGCATCTGTTTGTCTGCTCGTCTGCTCCCTGTCCAGTAGCAGAATTAGTTTACTTTCTTTGATGGACCTTTTTTTTCCAGCTTCTTCGAGTCTGCAGAACTTAATGACGCTAGAATCCTCACTATTTACTTTCTTTTCTTTGTTTTGTATGGCATCACTGACAGCAGATCTCCTTAAAACCATCATCTCATGCACTTGGTTATGCCGATGAGCAAAGGACCACCCACTCACCTGTGGGTCAAACCATTTATCTGAGAGGCAGCCAAACAGAAGAAAGAGGCTGCACAAAGGCCCAATAAACTGAGATTCACCCAATGCTACTCTAACAGGGTCCATGAATAAAAAATATAGAGATAACAATTAGCATAATAGTTCCCTTTTAAATTCAGAGTTTATAGTACATGACACGACACTTCTAACAACTTTGTAAACTACAAAATATTTCCTGTAAAATAACTACAAATGTAGCAAGAAGCTATTACCACGGTCTCAGTTATTAGTACTTTACATCAGCGCTTTTTTATAACAGCATTTAAAAAGTGAAATAAAAGAAGAATATGGAAAGAGCATAAAAGTCATGCACTGTGCAAAGTTTTCAAAGTTAGCAAATGACAAAATGGCTGCATCCTCTATATTTCCCTAATTGCGCCTGTTAACTTTTTTTTGTTGTTTCAGCACTCCCATGAAAACTTGTGCAATTAAAAGATTCAAAAAATAGATAGCTCTGATAAGATGTCCTTGGCAGCAACAATGACCATCTTTGATCTCCGCGTGCTGCTCTCTTGGTGGAACGACTGGAAGTAGCTTGTTAACTCTGCAGTCCTATGTTTCCTCAACAGTCGGCTATGTGATTCATCTCTCTGCTCTTCGGCTACCCCCCTTAATCTCCTTTTCACACAGTGCCCTTTTTTTCCATGGGCCTGCTGGTGAGCCGGCCAGCCTGCCTGTGCCTGCTGATGTTTATCATTAGTTCATTAGGGCACAAAATGGCTGCCCACATCCAGACATTTCCTCACACTCTCCCAGAATTCCTTCCTTCCGCACAACACAATTAAAACCGTCACACAAAGTATACCCAACGCTTTGTTCTTTCTTTGTTGTCCTTTTTGTCTTTCATATCATTCACAGCTTTGACTGTAACGCATTACACGCATAAATTAGAGTAAAAAAAAAGTCTCAATCTTGCTTATTACTTTGAATGCTGAGGCCGAATTGCTGCTCTTGTCAACAAAGTGATCAAAGAGACGTTTGAAATGAAGAGGCTTTCTGCATGGGATTCAAATCTGCTAGCATCTAATTGTGCTGTTCTGTGAGAGCTTTAGAAAGGCTGCTGGTGGCTCTCATTTTCTTGTTATTCATTCACAAGTAGGATGTATTCTGGCAAAATATTTATGCACTGGGTAACATCAACATCATTTGCACTGTGCCTGTTATGCAGAGATGATATTTGTACTGCTCAATTTCCTTGTGCACTCAAAAATCACGTTTTTTTTTGTATGTTGGTGATTTGCAGCAAGCTGATATTTCCATTTAGTTGAATGGAAACAAATTATTTAAATATCCCTCCTGTAGATATGACACTATATGATCAAAAAAGGACATGATGTAGTGTTAACAAGGTGTTTTTTCCTTAATTCCATAAGAAACTACAGAAAAGTATTTCATGAAATAGTGATGCTTCTGCGCTGCCGGGGTGGGAAAACTATATATAAAAAATAAAGTTTGCAACAATTCCTCAGGCCTGTCGGGATGTGAAATATTCTTTTTGCTGTCTGAACATGGCTTTTACACAGCTATCATCCTACTGAGAGTCTACAACATGCTGCTTTGTCTTGGGGCCTGAGTCTTCTGCAGATAAATACCAGATACTTAGAACACAGGTTTAACAAGAAAAGCAGAGCTGGACCTCTCACTCAGCTTCAGACACAACCAATATCCCTGAGCATTCAACAGGGGAGCTGGAATAAATTTTTAAAAAAAAAGCTGGAGTGGAAATATATTTCCAAGGGAACACACACACAAGCAGAGAGGACAGGACAACCCTTTGAAGGGCTCTTGCTGGCTTGCTAGTCTGCCTGTCAGCCACCCTCAGCACGTCACAACAAAGTGGAAGGCATTCCATATTCGACTCCAATTGTCTTGTGAGTCATTACATTCCGCTCAACACAGGGACCATTTCACTGCTGACACGACTTGCTGTCACCACTGAATCGCATTGACATTCACAAAGTCATTCTCCACTGGGACCACAAGGCCTTTACATATGTGTGTCTGTGTTTGTGTGTACGTGTGTGAAAGACACAGCAAGGCTGTGTCAATTTTGAACGTATCTGGATTGGGGAAATACTCAAACAGTACCTATTACGGCTGTTTAGCAGTCACTCACTGGATGCGGAAGAACACTTGTGGACTTAACGGAACTATTTCCGTAGATTTGCAGTGATATTGGTGGACGTGCCCACTTGGGTGACCTATTGAGGAACGTGAGACTGCAGCAATACTAACCCATGGGCCTTTTACATGTGGATGTGTGCAACAATTAATCCATTATGCATGAATTCCTCCTGGAATGTCAAAGAAAAACTTGGCCAGAATATGTACATAGTATTGCAGAGTCTCACTCACTGTAAAGAACCACTCAGTCTCATCATTTTAAAAAGACAACCAAATCAATAAAGAAAGAAATAAGTCGTATTAATCTGATGGATACTGGGCTGCATAATGAGTATATATGGTGGTGATGCAAATGTTATGAAACGGGTGTCATTAAAATAGGAAGTCTGAAGAGATTCAATACATAAATAAATATAAAGCACTTTTAAAAGAATAGCAGGACTTTTCTATACAAAATAGCACCATTAGAACATTGGATATGTGCCAGTCTATCAGTATTTATAAAGACCAACGTGTTTGAAAGTAACAGTGTCATAATCTTTTTGAGCTTTAATTTTTTTAATTTGAGGTCCCAACCAGATGTTTTTGCTGTATAGTTTGTCCATGAGAGGGCGATCTGCTATTTCCCTGATGGCCCAACAAACACAACAACCATCTGATCCGAGCTGAGTGTAAAGGAGTCAAAAATAACTTCACAGAACAAAATGTTAGGGAAATCTGTTTATGATTTGTGTGAGTGGAAGAAAAAAATATTGGCCAGTATATCAGAATGTTTCATATCACTAAATATCGGTGTCAGTATCAGTCTAAAAAATCCTTTATCGCTCAAACTCTACGCAAAATGATTGATCAAACGTGATTAAATATAGTTCAGGAGCATCCCTAATGTCCTTTATTTGGGAAATCAGTAACAAAGATCATTAATACTCTAGAAAACTATGCGTTCCCTGAGCCTGGTTCTACTGGAGGTTTCTTCCTGTTAAAAGGAAGTTTTTCCTTCCCACTGTCGCCAAAGTGCTTGCTCATAGTGGGTCATGTGATTGTTGGGTTTTTTTCTGTATGTATTGTTGTAGGGTCTTTACCTTACAATATAAAGCACTTTGAGTCGACTGTTGTTGTGATTTGGCGCTGTATAAAAAAATTGAACTAATTTGAATATAATTGAATGTGTGTGGTAAACATGGGGCAAAATAAAGCCTCCCCATCATAAGCAATATTTAGCTTATAATGGATTGGTTTTACATGTTTGCAGACCATTTTTTGATTCATATTGTTTTATATTTTTTTGTTTTTCCCCCAACTATGATCATTATCATTCTTTTTTGCATATTTCTACTTAGAAATCAGTTATTTAACTCTTCAAGATAATTTTACAATTAACTGTTGTGCATAACAAATCATTTTAAGATGCACACAATGGAAATAAAGGTATAATAACGACATAGAATAAGGCAGGCGTGGCGTATGCTTAAAAACACAAAAGCATGTTAACCAAACTCTAGAAAAGACAATAGAATAATTGTTCACCTACACTGCTAGACTTGTACTACATGGTAAATGGCCTGTATTTGTATAGCGCTTTACTAGTCCCTAAGGACCCCAAAGCGCTTTACACATCCAGTCATCCACCCATTCACACACCGGTGATGGTAAGCTACATTGTAACCACAGCTACCCTGGGGCGCACTGACAGAGGTGAGGCTGCCAGACGCTGGCGCCACCGGGCCCTCTGACCACCACCAGTAGGTGGCAACGGGTGAAGTGTCTTGCCCAAGGACACAACGACCCGGGGCTCAAACCGGCAACCTTCCGATTACAAGGCTAACTCCCAACTCTTGAGCCACGATCGCCCCATTAGGAGCATCCCTAATGTGCATCCCTAAAATTTTGATGCAAACACATGTCTGTGTCTGCATCACAATTTGTGAGCCTCTAAAAATTACATTCCCATAGCATTCAGCATAAGAGGGCAGGAGGTGGGTTGCTGGCATAAGGCATCAGACTATCATGGGAAAATTGAGTGTGACTCTTACAGGATGGTTATTTTTTAGCTCACTTTCGCACAGGTCACTCGTGGGAGAATTCCAACTCATTTTCACTTTTGAAGTCACTTTAGGGACATCCTAAGGATTGGGATAGAGTAGGAATGGGAAAGCAAGAACATAAATAGCAAAATATATATTGAAAATAAGCATTTGTAAAAAATAGAACTCATAAGAAAATATGTTTCTCTCAGAGTATAATTGAGGAACCAGTTTAAATGACATATTTAGGACACAGGCCTCCTGTTGTGAACACATCATCATCACAAATCCACGTATGCAGGGAAGCAAGTTATGCAAAAGCCTTAACTAACTTACACTGACACATTTAGTTTATACTGCACTCGTAACACCTTAGCACCTAAAACACTAAAACCAAACACTGTCATCAGCTTAATCTTCAAATGGAAGCAGTAAGAAGATTTCAGCTGCACTGTAAAGTAAGCAGAGTTGTCTTTAGCACTCCTGAGAAGTTGTAAAGGTATTTTCTAAAACACACTGTAAGTTTTTGTGCGGTACAGAGCAAGACGTAAATCCCAATCACTATGCTATTTTTGTAAAGGTACTGTTTAACACCATGGGAAATAAGCTTTCGCTATCACAAAGATGACTCTTCCCTTTGAGCTGTGACGGTACTAATGCCTGTAGGTGTATCATGCTCCAGAGGCACCGAGGGGCATCATTAAAAAGTTAAGAATTATCTATGGATCACAATGAAAATTGTCTACAGTTCATTTACTTCTTCACAGCACATCTGGACATGTTTAACCTATTCCACTGAGCACAAAGTGTAATCCACGGGGCGTCTAAAAAGGAACTTCAAAGAGGATGGCTTTTTTTTTTTTAAGATATCCTTAAAATCACACAGAACAGCATGAATCATACACCCAGTTAGCACAGGAAGAAAAGTGTAGGGGTGGGATAGCATAAGGTGGATGTGAGTCACTGGATGTGGAGTGCAGACAGAGAATTCCACAAATGGATCACGGTAGCCCACAATCAACCACTACTGTACAAATAAAGCAACAGCCTTTCTAGTTAAAATTAAAAAATGAGCCTTTGAGCGCCTCGACAAATTAAAATTAGTCTCATGCTTTCTCTTGTATTGTGGCACCGCCGCCTAGATGTGTGGAGAAATCCCGAGCTAGAGACGCCTGTCAAGCTTAGTTACATTTACTAAGCTATCACCGGATAATTCAGCTCAAACAAACAAATTCAGATGGATGATTGTGCTCGTTCATTTGCTGCCACAGAGGTGTTTGGTATGCATCACAACTGTATCTCAGGAAATTAACTCACGCGAAAATAAAGTCGAGGATGTCCCGACACTTAGAATTTGTCTGTGTCACTTGACTGAGGTAACATGTTTTCAAAGAAGACCTAAAATGTTTTTTTCTGATTATCTGTCATAAATATGCCGTTACAGCGGATGCTCGTATCAAACGTGGCTAAAGATTCAAATAATAACGTGAGCAAATATACAAGTAGACCCCGACCCACAATACCTTGCTCCAAGCTGCTCTAAATGTTGGGTTTTAGGCAGTAGCACCCACCAACCAGCTACTGAAACCTTCTGTTTACACGGGGCAGCCAATCAGAGGAAGGCTGACAGGAGGGAGTTAAAAGGGCTTCGAACACAGGATAAAGGGAGTGTCTTAATATAATACACAAACCCTTTTCTTGCCCGCCAACGCAACCTAACTTGGCACACAGGTATATCTTAGTTCCTGTCATTTTGTTGCCTAGCAACCACCTAGCAACCTGTTTTTTTTAAGAACCTGTAATGCCTGATAAAGGCATCGTCATGACAATAATAAGTAATTCAGAGCCTTTACATTTCAGTTATGCATGGCAAACCATGATGGCATCACGTTCATGCAAAGCTGCTATAGTAGAGTAATAATATGGAACTGAAAGCAAGTAAGTATTCCCATGAAGGGACAGAGAAGTACACGCAAAATGTTGACAGGCGAGTGACAACAGCTCGGGCTTCCGAGAGTGTTCCTTCTTGCAGTTTTCTGTATGAGAAAAGGAATTAGAAAGAGGCTCTAACTTGTGAAGTCCATTGCCATGTCAGCCACAGGTGATGCAACACGAGGTTAGCGAGGACACTGCAGCGCTGTTGCTGAATGTCGGAGTGCTTTCTCAGGGACAAGCACTCAGAGATCATTCACTGCTCCATATTGAATTAAAAGCAAAAGTGCGACTAACCCCACTTTCACTCCTATTTTCCTTCAGTGTGCTACAGTGATTGCATTTACACGTTGCCAGCTTATGTACTTGTATGAGACTGACTCAGAGCAGCATTACAATCAATCAGTCACACTTTTTATGCGGCAGTTGGTCTTTTTTTACTCTACTTGCCTGTGTATTAGTTAGTGTGTGTATGTGTGTCTGCTTCTTTGTGTGCATTCACTTTGCAGACATGCAGGCGGGCGGCCATCCCAGCAGGAGGCAGGCTGGGGAAGGTGGCAAGCGTGGGGGGGGGGGTTGTATGAGGGCTGTAGTGCAGAAGTACAGAGAAGAATTATTGTTAGCTCTTGCCGTGTCAGCTGTGGCTGTGGCGAGGCCAAAACAGCTGCAGTCTATCCACCCTCACCTCCTTCTCCCGCTCCATCCCACCTCCCTGCTCCTTCTCATTCCTCTGCGCTTCCACCCGACATCAAAGGAAGTCTGTGACATGGCCTCGGCTGAGCTGGCGGGTCGACTGGAGCTGCTGCACTTAGGGCCATCTACGGTTTCATACTGTGTGAACATCCAACAGGGAAGCTGAAAAGCCAAGCAACTTTGTCCTTTTTTTTTCTTCGAGTCTTGTCATCTTCCACTCTGGCTGTCTGACACACGCTAGCATGCTCCCAGCCACTTCGCCGCCATTTCCGTTTCTCGGAGATCATGGTGCAACAGATTGTGTAATAGCCACTTTCTGGCATTGTAGTACACGCCATCTGAGAGACGGGCAAAACCTGCAGTGGCAAATGTTGCCCCAAACCTTTCTGTGATCTTCACTAAAGAGGGCTTGTGAGGGAGGGATTCTGTGACTCAGCATGGCCATCGAGTTTTTTTCAAGGATTAGTCATCTTTGTAACCCCACACCTGGATAAAACATGCCTGTCTGCAGCGGCGACAACATGGAGAATTCCTTCAAAGGCCAACTCTGAAGAAGTTGCACTTTATTCCCCCACAGTTTTACGGTTTTGTCACAACGCGGTTCACATTGTTCAAGGGTTCCAGCTTAAGGGAAGTGAGGTCACTTCAGTGCACCGTGAGAGACACAGTGTTTCTTTAAGGGAGGCGCCAGGGCAGTCAGCCAGCCAGGCACCTGCTGGAAAATGAGAACGCACCTGGGGTTGAACTGTAGTCAGTGTTCGTTTGGGCTGCTGCTTTTGTACGAGGCTGCGTGCACGAGTCACAGGTGGAGAAGCGCATTTTGTGAGAATTCGCATTGCTTAAATGCGACAATTAAAAACATTTTCTAACAGCTGAATGTTTAAAATTAATACTGCATATACAAACATGTATGTCAACATACTTAAAGCGCAAACTGTGCAAAAACTGTGACTGACATATATATCTTTTTAAATTTTCTATCAGTTAGAACTGATTCAATACTGGGAAGGGTGAGAAATACAAGCCCTGGACCAATGACTCCAAGCAGAGAGGTTATCTAACCTGGTGCTTGTTCATCTCGTTTGATGAAGACAACACGAGTGAAAAGACCTTTACAAAGGCAGACAGACAGATGCTTTTAAATTTCTTAGCCAATGCAGAATTCATGGGAAGATTACACAGAAGTGCACATCAGCAGAAAGGAAAGCTTTTACTCTTTTTTTTTTTGAAGGGATAAGGGTATGGGGGGGGGGAGACTTGGGAATATGAGAATCTTTCTGTCAACTGTTCTGACACTGGTAGGGATGATCGATGGCGAGGTGTAAGCTTAGACAGGTACTATAGGCTAGACACAGACTGAAGAAAGAAGGATATGTTCAAGGGACATTGCTCTGCCGAAATGAGATCTCTTTCTTTGTCTCAGCAAGCGTCAAAAATGTGTCATAGTAATGGAGTTGCACTACCCTTTCATTAATTAAATTTCAACACCTACATAATTAAGCCCCTACTTTAATGAAATCTCTCACGCTTGGAGCTGTGAAGAGGGAACGGGAGACAGCATCTATGCAGTGATAATGAGGGGGAAAATGTTCATCTATAGGCAAAGTCTTAACAAGGTGTTAAAATACAAGATCTTCATTTTCACTTAGGAGTAACATGAAAGGTTCCAGCAATTCTCGCAAAGTAAATCCATTACAGAAGATGTCGGCTGCTCCCGATTCTGACTGATCTACCAAGATCGAAAAATGTAATTTTCGGAGAAAATATGTCAAATCATGTGAAACTAATTCATTTAAGCAGGGGGAATATTCTTCTTTTCATGTGTCTTGTACCGCAACTCTTAAGTGTTTCCCACACTATTATATTAACGCCAGCCCGAGTACATTTGGTGACTTATTTTATCTTTTTTTTTTCTCATCCATCTGAGAGCTCAACACCATCTGGGATCAATTCAGTGGACAATTCTTACACTCCTATTTTAAAAGTTCCTCTAGCCCCGTTGGTTCCTGTCTTGTGTTTTCCTTATGAGCTGGCTCGCTGGCCAACTCTCTGTACTAGCTGTCCTTGATATTTCTCTGCTACTTGTAGTCTTCCTTCTGCTATGCAAATCTACAGTGAGCTGGAGAGCCGCTCTGGGAAACTGGTTCATATGGCACTATGCCGAGCTCACTGAGGTCGCAGAGCAGAACAAGGACTACCAGCTGCAGTCCGAGAGCGTGGAGTGAAAGTTCATGCACGAGACCAGAGACTTGCTGGAACTGAAGATGAGTGTCACTATGTACTTGGAAATGACAATATTTCAAGACAAGAATCTCATCTAAGTGAATTATTAGGAGTGCATGTGCCTCCATTCATGCAGATATAGCATTTAAAATAAATCAATTAATAAATAGCGTGGGGGGGTGGGGGGGGGTGGGTGTTCAAGTGGTGATAAAGTGTCTCTTTCCAGAAGCTGGCATATGAAAGTGCAGCTAAAGACTTTGGGCGTTCTTATTTCCTCGCCACAGCTGATCTAAATTACGCAAACAGGTTACCATATTGACTTTACCATTAGCCTTCAGCCTCCGTGTCCCACAGCAGCTGTTGCAGTCATGTTGCATTTGTTATTGCATACAGGGGGGTGGGGGGAATTCATTGCATTTTTATGCTCCATCCCGTCATACCTTTAGTGACTTCTCAAGAGCAGTTAGGATTAAAAAAAGAAAGCAAAGTCAAGATCCATTGTGGGGCTGTATATATATTTGTATATGCCTGTGCATGCAGATCTTCAAAAATCCCTGAGGCTTTCTTATTATTGCTGACTAGAATATACTTGAGCTCTGTAATTACTTACA
>NW_005187527.1:1334837-1342572 GCF_000239375.1 Pundamilia nyererei
TTCAGGACCATGGACAGTGACTGAGCTGAAAAGTCCTGCTGCAGTTGTTGTTCTTCTCTTATTCTTCTCTTATTATCATTATTATCATAGCTAGTGTTTTAGGAAACAAGGAAGACATGTTTATAAAATTAATAAAACTGTAGTTCTCCCAGCTGGAGCATCATCTGCCTCTTTCACAGCATATCGATGCAGACAGTACAGCAGGATTACAGCAGCGGTGTTTCTGTTATGTGCAAAGTGAAAGCTGGATGGTCGTGATGGTATTGGTGATACTTGTCCAAATAAATAAATAAATAAAAAAATAAGCAATAATAATAAAAAAAACAAAGTCATATTTTTTCACATAAACATGTATCTAATTATCAGAGACTTACATACTGCAGTCTAGGAATATCTAAAGCTGATTTGAATTAGCAGATACTAAATGAATTCAGCCTCTAGCAATTTGTTGTACCGGCAAAGCATTTAACTTCAAAAAAATGAATGCATATGTAAATTATTTCATGAATGAATGACTTTTACAAGCTAGAAAATGATAAGGATGGGTTATAATTCGAACACATAAAGTGTTTTACTTGAAAGTACACTGATGGATTACTTATAGTAGAAGATAAGCAATTCACACAGCCTAAATTTGTCAGTGAACCCATATATAAGAAAATAATTTAACAGGACTTTCTTTCCCATAAGAGATCAAGCCAAGATGTTGAAATGCACATCACAGCGAGATGTTACAAAAAAGTGGGTAAGCTGCATTGACTCTAGCAAGTATTTTTTAATTAATCTGTGAGATGACAAATTTGTGTGGCCTGTCCTAAATAAACACGTTGTCCTACATACACTTCCTGGAGCTGTATTGACACATTTAGCGCAGGAGCTTTCTCATTAGCTCAGCCACACATACAATTTTTTCATTCAAGCGTGCACATCCTAGATGAAGGGTGTGAGTACAGGAAGCTCCTATATTCAATATCCTCACAGATGCTTCTTATGGGAATCCTTCTCACCCCTTGGCCTACATTAGAGAACTAAAGTGCCCTGATTGTTTCTGGCTCATTTGAGGATGGAAACTTCAACTAAGAAAAAGAATATGCACCCCAAAATCAAAGTGTCTGCTCAGCTGGGCTGTGTACTGGAGCTCACTGCAGGGTGCTTCAGGACCTCGGACAGCACACCTTCTGAAATGTATGAATTCTGTGGGCGAAACGCTCTTAGCATTTCTTAGACCATGTTAGCATTACACTAGGTCTCCTATTACAAGGTCTAATCAGAGATTAAAGGTGAATTTCATTCTGAGATGTGAAAAAGTCTTGTGTCATCCCCTTTTTCCTTATATTTTGCTATGAAAATGAGAAATCAGAAGCTTTCCGGACAGTACTCAACAGCGGATCAATTTTCAGATTTGGATTCATCACTCCATCAGACCTGTTGCCACTGATTTTCAGTCCAGTTGTTGTGTAATTTACCATACCTCAGTCTTTTCTTCCTGTTTCCCTTCCATAACAATGGCTTCTTAACAGCCACCCATCCACTGAGGGCATTTCCGAAGGTTCAGATGGATCTCTCAGGTCCTGTATCAGCTCTTTGCTGATTCCTATTTCCTAAGAACAAGATTTTCACACACAGCTCATCTTCTGCAGATAGTTTTTAGTTCTGTCATTTGTCCAGTTTCCTCAGATTTTTTTAAGGATACACTGCACACCATGCTTAGACATCCCAAGATTTTGGCTAGTAGCACTTTGGGAATCACCTTTTATTGTTGGCTTTTTTCATAGTTTCAGCTACAGATATGGGAACAAATAGTTTGTGGGGTTTTGTTTTACAAGGTGCTAGGCAACAAAGTGCCTAAAGATACTAAAACTGTCATATGATATGTGCAGACACAACACCGGTTCATACTTTAAATCGAGATGAAACACTACACATATAAGGCTAATTTACAACACTGAGCCTTGATTTCACTAACTAACATAGATGTAACACTGTCTGTAAAACTGGATTTAAGAAATAAGGCCTTAAAGTTGACGTTTTAAAAACACATGTAGTGTAGCGCCATCTTCTGTCAGTACAGGACACTGCACTGTTTTAAGTCCACTTTAAGTTAGATGCATTTTTATGCTTGAATGACTCAGAGGTCAAAGCCTGCAGAATTATTGCTCAAAAACTAATTTTAAAAATGACAACATAGTCTGGCTCCTCAGAGGCAAACTATAAAGAGCTGAGAGGAGGCTCAAGACTTTTGCGAATAAGCTAATACATACTTAACCTAATTCATATTAATATTGATCAAGACTGCTCCTGTTTTCTTTGCCAGTACATCAGATACATACATACTGGGTTGCTTTCTTCAAGTACATTCACACACAAAGCTTCTATTTGTGAGTGACTCATTGGAACTGATCAACAGTGGACACAAAAGAAGCCATAAGCCATATTAAAGTTATTGTTACTGCCCTGTGAGGTTTTTTATATTATTCTCAATGGTTTTTGATTGCTGTGGCAGACTGCCGGTTTGACTGTGTTTTTCAAGAGCTTTTCAAAAACTTGAAAGGGTGATTGGCTATTTAAAACATACATCCAGGACCTATTTTACCTGGGGGAAAATGGAAGACTCAGGAGTGGTCCATCACAATAGAGGCCAAAGGAAACAAGTGAATAACAATAACAACAGGCATAAAAGCTAATGGCGACAGAATCTGAAGAAAGGGACAAAATGAAATGAGGGTAAATTGGGTATAGTGAGAGCGATAAGAATATAAGAGTAAGTGGGTCTAACAAAAGAGCGAATGGTAGAAGGAGGAGGGGGAAGTGAGCCTTTCTGCCCCATGTCACAAAGAGTTAGTGAGCCGTTAATCCTCCCAGAATTAATAACCATGTGATTTGACCATGTGTGTATAACTGCACGCATACAGTCAAGACCTGTGTGCAATGTACAGCTGAGCTTGGCAATTAATATTTAAAAAAAAGAGTACAATCAGTTGAACAACTGCTGCTATCAAATAAGTTTGATAAAAGGAATGCTCTCTGATAAAGGGAATTTCTTGAAAATTGGGTTAGGAGTTAAAACAGGTTGACACAACCACATTACACACAGTATAATATATAAGCTAGCTTAGTGGAAAAACAGGAAAGACAATCTGGCTTTGGCCAAAGCTAAAAAAATCTAGCTACCAGCATATCTAACCCCCGCTTTCTCACTTCCAGCTCATCACTTTCTCTCATCATATTTAGAGAAAGAGGGCACCTCTTTAGAGTCACTCTCCAGTGCACAGGGGTCTTTCTTTATTGTTGATTTCCCAAAATAATAATATTAATAATGATAATTTGGTCCACTTCTGGAGCCAGGTTGCACAGTGGACAGTGCAATCATGTAACCCTCCAACCAGGAGACATTAAGACCAAGTTCTGTCTGCGACAGCCATTTTCATTCAACTGTTTATCCGCATCCATGGTTACCACAGTTGTGCATCCCACAGCAGCGACGACGCAAGCAGAGACTGACTCACGTTGTCCATTTCTGACGTTGAGGGGCTGAAGTTCGCGGCACTCCCCTGCATGCTGAAAAATGCTTCTCAATAAGCAGCGAGTGCAACTTAGGTGGCAGGAAAAAGGTTAAACCTCACTACGGGCTATTTCTTGTTTGCTTCCAGGCATATTTTGGGGGTATTGGCCAAAATGTCCATCAGTCGCTTTAACATTTAAACCTAAATTGCAGACGAATCAAAACAGCCATTAACACTGCCTTATGAATCAAATTGCCCATGACCATTATTTACTGCCCAGTGGCTACAGCTGCGATACAAGCTGCAAGTGCACCAATGTGCTATGTGGCTAATTAAATTTTATATAAAACACGTGTCTACTTAAAATTCAAAGTGGAGGTGACACGGAGGTGAAAAGTGCAGTGCATCTGTATGGGGATAATTTAGGCAGGCAGAATTAGGAATTATTTAGTGTAAAATCAGACATGGTGGGGAAAGATCTGGAAGCCAGGTGTTAAAGCAAGTGTTTCGGTTTGGAAATGGGTTTATAGATAAACATAAACAAAGCCAACATTAATGGTTGACATTTGTACAGGGAAGCTGAAAGTATGACAAAAACGCTCCAAGAGTAGCCGTGATGGCTGAGTAACTCATGAAAGGAAAAACATGCAGCAGGGCTGCACGGCATTGTCTTCGAGCCGTCCCTGGGTGCTTTCCTAAGTGCCCGGTCTTTTCATGTGGTTATCACCTGTGTTGATAATGCTAAATGACTTTGTTTTCGGGTGACTGCAGAGAGAGCACGCTGCGTACATGCCTCATCCTGTCACCTTCTGATTTTCTGAAGCACGATGAGGGGCCCGGGGAAAGGAGGAACTGTTGTGTTTGTGTGTGTTTGTATGTATTCAGGGATTTGACTGTGGCACACTGGGAGGTGAGAGGAGGTTATACTTTTGCTGGATAATTAGCTTTTGGGTTTGAAATTTAATGAAGGCCTTGAAAGCATGAGCCCTTCACATGAGTGTGCTAACAAAGTTTGTGCTGATGAGTGGGAGTGACTGACGAGCAGAAGCAAAAAAGAAGAAAGGCAGGAGGTATTTCTTTCTTAAATCCATCTTTTCCATTTTCTCCCTACTACATATATAATTTTTCCTTGTTTTGTGACACATATGCATTTCCAGAAATACACTGACTGTAATTTTTTGCCATTTTCATATTGGAATTGTCTTTCCTAGAACTCTTAGTTCTCCTTCCTAGAATAACACAAATTTCCTTTCTTATACCGAGGCTGGTGGCTTGAAGCTGGCTCTAAGCCCCAGATTGCTTTAGCTTTAGCCACCAGGCTCTATTAGTTTCTTTAAAATGTCCATTTTCAACTGACTGAAGGTGATATAAGTGTCAAATTAGCTTTATCAAGGCGATCCCAAATGGTTTACGTTTTGGGGAACCTTGTGACTTCCCTCTAGGGATGTCACAATACCAAACATTTAGTAGTCCTTTCCAGTGCCAGTGCAATCACATGATTATCGATACCCAGTTCTATACTAAAACAAAATGATCATCTCATGTAATGAAATTGAAACTCCTAATTAAAAATTGAACAGTGAAGTTGTGGCGGATAATTTAGATAAAATGTTAGCATAATATTTAGTCAATGGGGCACTGACTGAACCGTTCGTTGCCAAGTAATCCACTAATGTTACAGTTGCATTATGTTTGTATAAGCTTTTAACGTAAGCCCCTGCAAATATATTTGATTACACAATGGCAGTACCGGCTGATACCAACTGGTATTAGCATCAGCATTACCTAATAACCAGACTACATCATACTGCATAAAAATAGTGACTTATGCCTCTGAAAAAAACAGATGGAGGAACCCAAAATATTCAAAGTGAGGATTTAAAAGCGACTTCACAAACCAATGGGTCATCACATATATACAGTCTTTAACTGACCAGACAACAACTTGCAAATTCCACCAAATGCAACTGTTCAAATCTAGTTTATCCAATTATTAATATTATTGTTATTATTATTAAAAGCACTACTTGTTACATTCCGAGTTCATATTTTATTGATGTGAGGATACACATTATTAATTAAAGGTTACAAATTGCTAGAGCACACACAGAAATGATAAAAAAAAAAAAGACTCCTTTTAAATGTGGTGCTTCTTCCAGTGAGGCAAAAGCTGCTAAATCAAATTCCAGGATTCAAATACCCTGACTACAAGGGAAATGGACAATAGAGATGCAATAAAAAACTTGATGATATCAATGCTCAGGGCAAAAGAAGCTCATAAAGAGAGCAGTGACTTAAAATGTGGGCCACTGTGTTTTTTTCTGAAGTAATGAGAGCTGTAATATAGCTGATGAAATCGAGACCCCATGGGCTGGAATTCAGAAAGAAAAGGCATAAAAGCCTTTGATTACAATGCCACAGGCTTTTTCCTCATAATGCAATAACCTAAAATGCTACTGAAATCAGGTAGATTTTTACATTCATGCCATCATTTCTGCAAGACGGGTCACATAAACTCAATCGGTACTATCAGAACGACGCTCGGAATTCTAAATCACTGCGTGGTTCGCCTTGTTTGAACGCCAAGTCGTCGCTGCATGCATCCATCCGATTTTCTCGCCATAAAAACCTATTAAGAAAAGCCAGTCTCAGGATGCAGCGGTGAAAGAAGGCAGAGAGGATTGTCTTCTATCCCACACATGGCAGCCCAGTCACCACACTGAATTAGACGTGGAATGAGATGTTTTGTTGGTGTTATTATGCTCACATTACGCGGATTGCTAGATCTTCCCCACTGGGCCCAGTGGGCTCGGAGCCTGAGAGAGAGACAGAGAGAGTGGGAGAGAGTGGCGAGGAAAAGGGGTCGAAGGGAGGAGAGAGGAGGCAAGGGAACCTGCCAAAAAAACAGCTGCCTGGCAAAATGACAGAGACTCCAGGTTTATTTAGGCAGGGGAAAGGAGGGGAAGAAGCAGAACTGGGTATGGAGATGGAAGGAAATTGGAATAATCAGGTCCTAATGTGCTGGGGCTGGCAAACATTTCTGCCCCTATTACACTGAAGGAAATAAAAAAATAATATTGTCAGGCTCCTCACTACTTTTCCCTAAAACATTAAGATGATTAAGCCTCTTCAGTGGTGGGGGAAAAAAACAATGGCACTTGAAATAATCTGTGGCAGTTGAGCCATGGTCTTGGAATATTAATTGCAGCTTGAGCGGCCAGGGTTTCAGTTTTGTGGGCACACAGCTGTGAAGCTTTTTTTCCCCTCATTTCCTTGCTCGGCTGTTTGTTGTCTTCGCCTGATTAATTCTATTTCTCTTACCACTGCATTAGTTCTAAAAAGGCACTTGTGTTTTAATAGCTATAATGGGCATAAGGGCATACATTCTGCAGGGATGACACTGATATAATTGAACTAGTTCACTCTTTCTCTATTTATTAACCAATTAAAGTCCCAATCAGCTATCACAGTAAACTGAGGTGGATACTAAAGAAGAAACTAAAGTGGAGCATGGCTGTATCTATGCAGCCATGCAGCCATGCTCGACAGAACAGGCGGAGAACACAGACTGGCACCGAAGCGCTCGCTTACGCCTTTGCTTCAATACAGCATGTTTCGTGTCACTCAATATTTAATCAATGCCAACTTCAAAAAATAACTTTGTCATGCAGCACAGAATCAGCCCCCGGGAACTGTGCTCAGCGGGGACAGTCGCATTTGGTATTATTCCTCACACCCGGTGACTTTGCAGGAAATGGTACCCTGTCTCAGGTGAAGCTGGTTATGGGTCCGATTACTCCTGAGCAATCACGTCTAAAGCAATAGCCTGTGCATTTACGATAGGGTGTTCCACAGGAAAAAAGGGCCAGACAATTATTTTTTTATGATTATGCCGTCATGGTGGATGTGAATGATAATCGCCATTCAAGGTGAAAGAGAGTTTTTTTTTGTGTGTGTGTGAAATGGAAACCAGAGGCTGTCACCGAGCAGTCACTTCTCACTGAAAACACTTCACTTGTGACATACATACAAAAAACCCACCCGCAGCTCCTCTTATGGAAGAGGGGAAGGGGCGGGGGGTGGCTGTGCACTTCAATGCTAAGAGATGAAAAATGTGCTGGAAGGAAGGCGAGCGGTGTCTGGCACTGGGCCTGTTAATTGGGAGCCATGCAGGGCTGACTGCTCGTAACTTACCTGAGATTCCCATCGACAGAGGGATCCTTCAGCGGGGG
>NW_005187527.1:1342592-1376120 GCF_000239375.1 Pundamilia nyererei
GGGGGTGGACAGTGTGCGGGGTGGGGCAGGGCGGGTGTCCAGATGCCCTGATCAATGACTGCCATCTTTTACACTGCAGGAGGGCAGAGCCCACAGTGATGAAGACCGTGAGAACAAAATTATGGCTATTTGCACGCAAGAGAGTAATGGGAGGAGAGGGGATGGGGGTGGGGGTACTGAGAGAGATGGAGACCAGTGAGAGAGGCCCCTCCTGGAAAAATCAATGCTAATGACTGGTGAGTGTTGCCATACACTCACACACTCAGACACACACCCGAGTGCACATGCTTGTATACACAATTTCAAAGGACACATTATGCAATTATACCCATACCCTGTACTTAGGGGCACAGATTCTCACACACACACGCACACACACACTCACACACACACACACACACACACACACACATTATTTTGTCTTTCTCATGCAAGCACACAGGGCAGAGTCTAGGTGGGTTGCTGCAGCAGTCGTAATGACTGACATCCAATTAAAACACTGTTAAGGAAGCTGTAGTGATTACTGTCTCTGGAGCTCATCGATTGCTGTTGGGCGCAGCTGTCTCATTACGCTGCTAAGTACCGCGGCCTATTTTTATTTATCTATTTCCTTATTTATCACTCCCTCCTACACGCACTACAGCTAATGGTGTGGCACTGACCTTTTCAACACCCCCTGCCACCTTTGACTTACAACTCTCTAACTCTGCCCTCCATCTGCGACGGCAGCATTAGGCCGGAAAAGTGAAGAAGGGTTTAAGTGGCAGGTGAAAATTGTTCCCACCTCCTCGCTCGGGTCTGTTGGTACAGCGAGCGGATGTGTTGGCGAATTCAGAGGAGATCGATTGATGTATGCACGCGCTGCTTTTTCAGCAAACTCTCTCGGAGTGAAGAAGAGCCCGAGCGGAGTGACATAAGAGAGGCGAGAGAAAAGAACTTATTTAGCACGTTGTCCCATATGGACAAAAATACAGATGGAGAGAATAGAAAATCCGACTTCCTTCAAGCATTCATAAATTTAATGAGAATCTCCTGAAAAATGAACTTGCGGAGAGATTGCCAGCAGGTGGTACACAAAATCTGCAGAGCTGCAAAGAAAGGCTTTAATCTTTAGGAGTCTAAAGCTCCACCATAACATCATCATTAATGCCGAAGCACAGGTACAAGCAGTCCAACTTTAAAATTAACGAGACTTCGTATAGTCAATATTCAAATCAGTGTGTGTGTGCGTGTGTGTTTCACTCTATGATTACACTCTCCACTGCCCCAATTTCTCAAGCGACAGAAAAGAATCAGCTGTTTTTCAAGTAGTCTGCTATTTCAGTCTCAGCTAACGTAGCTCTCATGACAAAAGACCTTTGTGCTAATAGTTTATGCAAATATGCTAAACATTTACTTGCCATTACGTATCCTGTATCACCTGCAACAATACTGTTATCTGTTTTATGTCATGGACAAATATCCTATTGCAATATCATTGTTATAGCCATGCGTTTACATGACCTAGTGTGCACGTCTGTGAGTGTAAGCTGCCTTCAATGATGATTTAGCACCTAAAAAGGAAGCTACTTCAACAACACACCAATTAAGTACAATAGTCTGCCAAATATGCCAGGAAACCGTCGCTTGCTTCTGCACTTAAGCCAAAACCACATCACAGTGCAACCTGGATAGCAGCTGGTGATGTTGCAACCCAAATGTAAACAAATGAGCGTCACTGGAGCACTCACTAGCTCCACATGCTAGCTCCACATGCTAGCTGCACTTGCTAGCTGCACTTGCTAGTTGCACTTGCTAGCTGCACTCCATATGAGAAGAATAGCAGGACTTTAAGCATCTGGTTAAAAAATTTGAACCAAGATACAAAATCCCAGGCAGTTTTATTATGTGACAATACTGTGCAGGCTCCTGACCAGCTACATGACTAAGTTAAGCAGTCATTTTATACTTTACTAAAAACTTCCAGGGAGAACACTACCTAGGATACTTTTTGTGCTTACATTTGATGTATGCTGTCACTGCTATTGCACTGTAATGTTGTTGCTGCTGGCACCTTGTCTCAGTAGATTCACACTTAAAATTAAGAAGTGTGTCATCATTGACAGCAGCTCATTAGAAAAGAAGGATGGAAAATACTCTACATTTACGCTTCTAAATGCTGCTGCCTGCAAGCATCAATAAAATGCTCTGTATACGTTTTTTTAAATATCGTCAGAAGTATTGTTATCCTATATTTTACTTAAATATCATGAGGTAATTTAGAGGCTGTATCGCCCGGCCCTAGAATGTAGTAGGCAGGAGCCAAAAACACATTATTCAGCTATAGGTTTGAAACTTGTAATAAATGCAGTGGCACCTGCAAAAACCATTTTAATTGGGAACAAGGCCAGAAACAGTTCCAATTCCAGTGCTGGTTTGCAGCCGTACCTTAAAATTTAAACATGTAAATGTACTGACATCTATCAGAATGAAACATTTGAACCCAAATATGTTCAGCAGATGGTGACAATGCATCATACTCTACAAAGCTGCACAATTTTCTGGTCCACAGTCCTCACTGACTTATAACCCTTTTCACATCATTTCTTAAGACCAGACATTTCCGTCTCCTCAAATTATGACTTAGACTCAAAACGACATAATTGGCTCTCGGGAACATATTTACAGTAGAAATAATGTTGCACCTCAGGGCTGCACACTAGTAATTATTTTAACCTTTTATTTCTCTGCCAGTCATGATTAATAATTTTGTCTCTATGATTTTAGAAAGTGCAGAATTTGCCAATTGCAATTTTCTGAAGTTCAAGGTGACATCTTCACATTGCTGATTTTTTTTAAAGCAACAGTCTAGACAGTAGTAGGTCTAACGGATGAATCAAATTAATAATAATAAATTCAGCTCCACTGTGATACTTTTCATAAAGTTGGTGTGGACACTCTTGGCCAATTAGCAAATGATCCATTGATTCTAAATGGAATAAAAGAAGCTACACTGACTGTTGTTACTATAAAGCCCACTCAGACACCACCTGACACTGCAGTGTATTAATAGTTCAGTGCATTATGTTTTTTGTTTTTTTTTTTTGTTCTTACACTTAAAGGATTTGTGCAGATATTTTCCTGCAGTATGTACACCAGTCTTGGTTTAAAACAACCAGTCAAAGCTGATGGCCGCTTCCATCTGAGCCCAATTCTGTTCATACTGTTAAAAGGGAGTTCTTTCTCCTCACCATCACCAAGTCCTGCCTCAGTGTCTGCCCACTGGGGTTCTCTCTATTATAATGTAGCGTCTTTACCTTACAATATAAAGTGCTTCTGGATCTTGACGAGTTGAACTAATTTTAACTGAATTCACCTGCCTAAAAGTGTTCAATTCAAGCAAACTATCCAAAAAAAAATCACGCTAGGTAAGCTAGGGGCCTGCTACATCAACAACTAGTTAATGACATTTTAATCTCACCAGTTTGCTCATTTAGAGGTTGCAAGATGTCTGCTTTCTTTATTTAGCTCCTGCAGCTTGCAGGTTTAGTCTGGTTTAAAACACAACAACTATACCCTACCCTAAAAACCTTTAAGCCCATATTAAAATCTGCATTATGACCAGGGGTGCACATAAGTGGTCCGCAGGTGCGCATTCGCTGTCAAAATAAAAGACGCGCACCAGATAAGAAGTTGCAACGCGCGCACATGTGCACCCCTGATTATAACCACTTTTATGGTTTAATTCTTAACTAATTTAATTACAAAGACCACTGTACTGAGGACTGTTTCTTTTCTGTGATGCCTGCTGTGTTTGATTGTGACAAAACCTATGAACTGCAGGTCAAGAAGAGAGCATGAATAATATGATTTAATAAAACTTAAAAAGTGAAAATATTCAGTATCTGAGTACATGTGTGCAAACATTTGTCACACAGCAATTGTTGGGTACAATACACTTCTTGCTAACCTGCTGCTGATCAATGTGCAAATTGAAATACCCAAACTACTAGCTGCTAGTAACTAGACTTACACTATTAAAGCTATTTTTCACAGATTCAGTTGACAGTTCCTGTCAGTCACTTTGTGCACAAATTTATGTGTTAATAGCTTGCCTCTGTTTGTTTATTAACAGGGATTTCTCATTTGAGGGTCATGAAAAATTACCAGTTCATGAAACATCAAGTTAACTGGCAATTCAAATGAAAAAAATAAATAAAAATAACAAAGAATAAAAAAGCAAAACTGAAGAATCAAGAGCACAACAGCGCCAGTAATGTGGTTTTGTCTTTTGTGAGGCACCTGAATAATTCATATTCACACAAAAATATTTATTTCTTTGTTCAGCTTTCTTTGCTGCTCATCCACCTTCCATCTTCCTTTTTTCTTAATTCCCTACCCCCCCTGCATGCTCTCTTCACATCTGTCTGTGCAAGCCCAGGTACTAGGTGGCTGACTTGGACGCAACCACGATTAGTCAAACATGAGCACATGATTACTGTGCAGCAGGAAGCACACAATTACGCAGCCCACCATTTCGGCATTAGCAATTGTCACACTTAAATCTGAAATTTGGCATTCTTAGTATAACTGAATGAATATTTAATCAATCTGTGGCGGTGAGTGAAATTGGGAAATGAAGGGGTTTTAGCCCGTGCTATAAGCTTGTTGCAGAAAATGGACAGTGAGAAGACAAAGAATGCACGTGTAATTAGAGGGAGGGATTGCCAAAATGGCTTTGTGAGGCTGGATGCAGCAGCGGCGGCCTGAGGCATTAACGCAGACATTGTCATTGGCAGGGTTCGTATTGATCTGCAAGCAGGTCCAGTGTAACTGAAGCAGCAGTGGAATCTAGTGACATGCTTTTTCTCTGTCAGATGGTGTGACTATAGACTATTTGTCTCGGGTCGGCTAAACACAGAGCTGTAGGGTTACAGGTCTGTGCGGTCACTCGCACTCCCTCTGTTCAGAAGTTTCTCAAACTTTACGTGATATACAGTACACACCAAAAATCTTTTTGTAATATATGCGATTACCTTCATTTGCTACAATAGGAATATGTTTGAGCCATGAGGCCTTAAGCTATTTACACAGTTTACTCAGTTAAATACACCGACAATATATATATATATATATATATATATATATATGAAGATAAAACCCTATAATAAAACACAAGTAAAGAATACCATCCACCCCACATCATCCACCTCATTTTAAATATATTTCCTGCTGTGTTTCAAATAATCACGCTAATTATTTACACTTCTAATTTAGCCTAAACCTTGGCTCTTACCCTTCATCTTTTATCTCTTCCTTAAGACGTATTATCTTGTCTATCTATTCAATTAATATATGTTTATAAAATCTCAAATTGAGACTTTAAAGTAGAGGAGCACATGGAATAAATTCAGTGGCTCGTGTTGCGCCACACTGGCGACCAATCGGTTAGATTACAAACGCGTGTCTCAGAAATGTAAGAAATTGCATTCACTTAATAGAAGTCAGCTCCATAAGCCACCAACTTTTTTTAATCCCAGCTTTTGGCTTTGTTGCTGCTGTTAGCCAGCAGCAGCTGTGGAAAAACTTCCCAACCTCAGCAGCTTAGCTGTTTCTCCTCCCAGCTGTTTTTCCCCTCCAACACTCCCTGGACCAATCTTGTTCTTTTCTTCTTCTTCCTTTTTTTTACACGATTGATAATTTAACAGTAAACAACTGCTGGTTATGCGAGTGTATGTGATATGGTCCAAATAGTCTTGATTATAGCATTCTGCACATAAGCCTTTGAAAGAACTGATGTGTTGTAGATATTATTTATTTATAAAGTCTGGCGAGGGCATTAAATGACACTAAACAAAAGTCAAGTGATATTGGTTATCAATATGCACAAGGGCTTCAAATCAAACATATTTCTTACTCTGTACAGTTTGCAGCTATGGAGCTCTGAGTAAGCTACGTAATTGCTATACAGCTGTAATAATAATAAATGCATTACCTGTTCTAAAAGTCCCAGAAATAAACCCCATGGTAAGTTAACTGCTTTGTTTTTCTGCTCGCACAAAAGAACCTATGGTTATTGTCAGACTATGTTGTAAAGAGATGTAGAAAACAAATGTGAACCGAGCTGGATTTAAACAGAATCTCGTTTCTTTTTTTTCAAAGCTGCAGTCACAGCCTTTATTTTATCAGGAAAAAAAACATTGTGAAAAATATTTTTGCGACTCTGGACTCAAAATTAGGTTGCAAACTTTTTGACACTGCAAAAGATTAGATATGTTTTGCTTAAATGCACGGTCTAAACACTGAAAGGCGTAAACCTTGCAAAATATCAACTACCAACAAAAGAATCACATCTAAAAACCCGTGAGCTAACTTGTCTGTTTAACGATTTAGACCTTGAGTGCTAGCATATCAGAATTTAGAGCCCAACCAGTTTCTCAGCTGTTTATATTGTTGGCCGATATTAATTATTTGCTATTCGCTGATCTACGGGTTTCTGTATTTTATAGTGGTAAATAAATCTTGTTTTGTTGTTTTAAAAAAACAAAGACGGGATAGGAGAAACACCCTTCATCTATTTTATGAGTGTTGACATTGCACAATTTTCCCACTAGAGGGCACACTGCAACCTCCACGTTGGCAGCAACTTCACAAACACAAGAACCAGCTAACTGAGCAGAGTGAGGCCAAGCTTAAACATGTAAATTAACAACAACTACATGATAAATATCAGTGAAATAAGTGTATATTTTTGAAAGAAAAAATATCAACTGATATGTCAGATTATCGAGTTTTTGGACTTAAATCTTAAACAAATCTTAAAAATACTAAATTGGTCGGCCTCTATCATAATTGGCATAGTTAAATATGTTTGGCCTTTTTTTCTTGATAAAGCAACGTGGATCCAACTACCCCTTGCCCTTGTCTACAGCAATAGCTCCATTGAGACCAAGCTATGTGAAGAGGCTCATCTGTCCTTAAAATTAAAAAATGGCTCAGGGTTTGTTGGAATTTCTTTCCTTTTTTTTATTGATTCACTATACTGTAAATATTAGCTTAGGCTATTTGGGTTAAAAAGGCTATTGACTCCAGACACTGTAGCAGTAGGTATTCCAGTTTCACTCCGCCGTTGTCCACAGATGCCTAAGGGCAGATTACACTTATAGACTTTCACTCTTTGCCTAATACAGACAGTATCAGGACTATTAAAAATAAAGCCTGCTCAATTTATACCACGGTGGCATTAATGCTAATTAGTATATTAGCTTCAGTCTGTCACTGGGAATAAGAGGCAACATTGATCTCTCGTCATCATGCTCATAATAGATTTTTTTCCCTCCCTCTGCATATATTATTGTCCCGCTCTCCTATGGCTTCCTCGGAGAGTTGCTTTCACATTTTAATCTCTCCACTTTAGGAAAAAGCGAATGCGCTTCTCTGCACAGTCGATGCTAATCACAACAGTTGCTGTGCAGCTTCTTTGCATGTATTTTTAGTTGGTTGTGAATTTGTATGCAGTGCAACCTTTGAATTATTGCTGGGATTCCTGTTTAGCCCTTCCTTACCGAGAGCTGTTTAGAAAAGTTGCTGCTGCTAAATCAGCGGGAAAAGAGCAATTTGAAATTTAAATCCCTGAACAAGACAAGGCAATGTGCTGCCTTAGTAACACTTTAAACAGCGATGTAGCACCTGGAAACTTTAATAATCTGCAAGTGAAGCTATACTCACAAATAATTAAATGACCCGAAACGTCTATGCGGATGGACAGTGATCACGTTCATTTAATCTAACTGCACTCCTCAGTTCCTATAATTAACAAAAATACTTCAATTTTTTCTGTTTTTATTATATTATTGATTTAAATATATTATTAAGGCAAATACAACCAAAGTCATGTCAATTTAACGTATTACTCTAATCATCTCAGGGCGTATGGTAAAAGCCAAAGACCAACAGTGTCTGCAACAGTATAGCACACAATAATGCATTCAAGTGGGTTTGCTTCCTTGCTTGCTTGCTTGCTTGTTTGTTTGTTTGTATAAGTGCATCTAATTAAGACATCCTTTTAATAACAGCATCCTGCAGCTCTAAATTATGATTGGATGGAAAATTTAGCAAAACAAAAACGACCGTCGCTGATTGAGCTGTATTATTTTTTAAGGATGATCTCCTTTTTGTGGAAACACTCCTGCCCCCTGTTATCTCTTAAACACACACTCATTGTATTCTCTATGAATAATCACTTTATGAACATCACCATCAGCGTAGCTATCCACTTAGCCCAGTCCTTGATTGAGTCTATTTGACAGACTGTAGAGGACAGTGAGAGTTTTGGCCTTACCCAAGGGACACACTTGGCCCTTCCAGTAAAAAGAGGCCACTAATGGAAGCAGAGGCCCTCGTCTCCACTCCACATTTTTATGCAGGCAATCCAGGCATTTATGGTAATCATAAAGTGGGGCCAAATGGATGGCAGGGTCAGCTCTGAGCACAGAAAAACACTGAGCGGCGCAGTCTTGTTGACAGCTGCGAGTGCTGCCACCTCCCTGTAAGTTCAGCTACAGCATAACTCTCTCCACGCTCGACGCAAAAAAACATCTCAAGACCTCAAAATGGGACCCCCCGCCCACTCCTCCTGTCTCCTGCTAACGCAGTTTTTCTTGCTCTCACGTTCGGTGTTTATGAACCTCTGGGGACAGTTTATGAAAAATTCATTGGCTCAGTGGGGCAGGTAGCAGGCTTAATGTTGGATCTTTCTTCCCTGCCTTCCTTCCTCCCTTTCACGACACTGCCCGTTTGTCAAGTGTTTGAGAAAACACCTTGCTTAAGACAGAGCAGAGGTGGAGCACGAGGGTAGGGAAAGTGTTTCTGGTGAATCATTACTGCACTTAATTAATATGCAAGTGTAAATGTGAATGCTAGTGTTTCTCAGCTGAGATGCACCATGATTGTGGCACAGCCTGGAGCTGCATGCTAATTTATTTTCTCATCTTCCCTGGCTTGAAACTCGTAATTGCTGTTAGCGCACGCTGGCCTGCCAAAAACCACAAGAAGCTACAAACATTTGTCCTCAGTGTGCCTCAGCGGGTTAAAGAAGTAAACAGGAATAACCTCTCCAAGAAAAAACAAAGAATGAAACCATATTTTTGCACACTTGTGTCGTTTGCAAGGCACCGCCGAGAGTGTAGATTTTCCAGTGTGTCACTGTTTTAAAATTGCCTCTGCTGTGTGCTGATGCCTGGAATGCACATGACACATTGATGTCTCCCGATGTGACGGATACAAAAAAAGCAGGAGGAAATGTTTGCAGTGTGTGTGGGAGAAAATGTGCGAGCCTTAAAGCGTCATTTAAGAGCGTTATTTTCAATTACAGCAAGTAAAAAAGAAATAATTCACAGTAGGTCAGCATTAAATAGACCGCAGTGATGATTTTATAGTGAAGGAAGCATCGTGAGAAATTATGTCATGATACAATAATCTGATGTAATTCAATAGAAAAAGTGAGGGGGAGGAAGGAAAGTAGCTAAAGTCTAGACATCCCTGTGGGAAGTCTGTGTGATCGGTGGAGGGAAAAGTTCCTTTGGAGCTTATATTCTTCATGGCTTCCTATTGCTTCAGCCAGACAGAACAAACAGCCAAAAGTGTTCGTCGACAGTTTATGGGTAAAATAGTTTGGAAAGCCGACGTATTTATGTTCAGTAAATTAACGAGATTTCATCGATACCTGTCCAGACATATAATATTATATAATATTAGGCAGAAAAGACTTTAAAGGAATTCAATAGCAGGGAACCACGAAGATGTCTATCACCAATTCAGTAAATTTAATTGTTGCCAGTTTTGTGAAGTGCTATGATACCAGAGTAGAGTCTGACGTTTGACCCTTTTTATTTGGATCATCATTCTCTCCTATTAAAATATAATCAGTTTTACTGTGTCCAGCTAAACCGTGGGGAAAAAAAGCAAGCAGTGCAGTAGTTTTTCAGCTTTCAAAGTTTGTCTTTAAAGATTGTCCATTTCTTCAATCATTTTAAGTCCTTATACCAGACCATTTTCAGGCAGTTTTTTTCTTTGTTTGTTAAGCCACTTAACACTATCCTATGACTCATTCAAGCACAAAAAAATGCATCTAACCACTGTGACTAAATATAATGAACAACTTACTGGCAGTTTTTGTTTATAACTGAAATTTTGATATAAAATAGTGTTTTTCCACCACTAGGTTGAATTTCTCAGCATGTTGTGCATTGTGTCAACCAAGTACTAGTCACCGAAGTGTCATCAGAAATGGTCTCAGTGGAAGGGTGGCTGTCAAGAATGGCTGTCATAAGCCATTCTTAAGGAAGAGAAACGGGGAGAAAATGCTGAGGTAATGAAAATTACACACGACACCTGGACTGACAATCAGAGGCTTTATGAAGTGATGAGTCCAAATTTCAGGTAAGGAGGGAGGTACAACAGCGTATGCAGCCTTCTGTAAAAAAAGTCTCTGAGGTGGCTTTCAGATACATATCAGCCTGTGGTGTTGGGGATCTTGTTGAGATTGATGGAATTATTGATGCAGAAAAGTACCATAAGATTTGGATCCATCATGCAACAGCATATGGAAAATCTCTGATTGTCAGCAGCTTCATTTTTCAGAATGGCAATGATCCCAAACACACTGCCAATGCAGTAAAACTAAACCTGGATAGAAAAACACACGATGGAGCGCCATCGGTCATGGATTGGCCTCCCCAGAGCCCGAAGCTCAACATTACTGGAGCAGAGTGGGATCACATTGACAGAGAATAGAACAAAATGCAGTCAACATTCAAAGAAGAGCTCTGAATGTCCTTCGAGAAGCCTGGAGAACTATGAGACTGATGCACAGCACTGTATGTACCAAAGTAAATAGTTGTGTGTGGAGGTGCAAAAAGTAAATAAAAGGCAAGAGGCAGGAATAGTAAGCAAAACAAAACGACTTCCAAGCCAGTTGCCACCAACTGCACTACTTTACTTAATAAGTTTCAGAGCTCTTGTAGATAGATTATGAGAGCAAGGCTTCATTTTGCCATTCGCAGCAGAGTGACAGGGCCAACAGCAGTGCGGTTTGTTACAGCTGGCTCTTATCGGCTGAATTTTATCTTAGTCCAGTGGAATTACATTTAGAGACCAATTCAAATATACTGTTAGACAGTGTAATCCATATCCATGGCCTCACAAATCCCTCAGAGCATTAATTCAGCCCATACATTCTACAAGATTAATAGCAGGACAGGGCAAGATGTGATAAAGCTAGCAGAATACATTGTCCCACTGGCCAACAGTACAGAGTCTAATTTGTATGGTTTTCAATAGGCTCACACAGTGGTCATTGTTAAGACTCCCAAAATTCCCAGGCACTGGTGTTATGATTAGCTCGAAGAACAAGTTTAACCCAGGTTAGTCCTACAGGCACATGAAAAAAGACATTAAAGACTTTTTTAATTCTAAGGGCAGACAAGGTCGAGCTCTGTGACAAACAGTTTAAAAACTGACCAAGTGAAACACTTAACAGAGTTTGTGATAGCAAACTGTTATATCATTAGCCAGATTTTAACATTGTCTCCACAATGGCCTGTTTAATTGCGTCTTCATTGGTTGACCTAGCTTCTTTAACAGCATAAACTCACATTTTGCAGTAAAAGAAGACTTGTTACCATGTTTTAAATATACAAACTATAAAGTTCACACGGCATTCCATGTATTTCAAATAATAGCTTACATGTTTTCATGAGAATTCATGTCCCAAGTAGGTTACTGTGATGCAAACTTAGCCAAAATAGCAGAAAAACAAGAAATATAAGGAATTTATTAATTAATAGATATCTAAAATTAACATTCAACTTCTTTGTAACATTTAGATTTATGTTTTTATTCAACTGAAAGATTTAAAAACTGTCTTGATTTTTATTTGAGTCTTACAATACTACTATGCTACTGGGCTTATCTTTGAACAATAAACCCAAAGCTTAACTGAGATTAAAATTTCTCCTGCTTGTCTGAAATCGCTGTATCAAACCAAAATGACCTGATGAAACAAAATGTAATTTGTTAGGCTATAGCATGCAAGAGCTAGGCTAGCTGTTTCCTTCTAGTGCCGGTCTTCATTCTAAGCTAAGACAACTGCTTGCTACCAATAGCATAATCTTTACCATATGGAATCAACAGCACTGTTTATCAGGTAAGTAAAATAGCCAATAATAATAATAATGCTTATTATTAATAACTGTCTTGATTTGTATTTGATTTTTACAATACTAGTATGCTACTGGGCAGCTAGCTTATCTTTGAACAATAAATGGTAAATGTCCTGTATTTGTATAGCGCTTTACTAGTCCCTAAGGACCCCAAAGCGCTTTACACATTCAGTCATCCACCCATTCACGATGCCAAGCTACATTGTAGCCACAGCCACCCTGGGGCGCACTGACAGAGGCGAGGCTGCCGGACACTGGCACCACCAGGCCCTCTGACCACCACCAGTAGGCAACGGGTGAAGAACGACCGAGACTGGGCTCGAACCGGCAACCTTCCGATTACAAGGCGAACTCCCAACTCTTGAGCCACGATCGCCCCATAAACTGCTAAGCTTCACTGAGATTAAAATGTCCACTGCTTGTCTGAACTCGCTGTATCAAACCAAAATGACAAGATAAAACAAAATGTAATGTGTTAGGCTATAGCACGCAAGAGCTAGGCTAGCTGTTTCGTTCTAGTGCCAGTCTTCATTCTAAGCTAAGGTATATGGTTGCTGGCATGAGCGTAATCTTTACTATATGGAATCAACTCAATTTTGCTCTACATGGGCCTGATATCCACTTACGAGGACATTATACTGCTACTGTTCTATCAAAATTTTAAATGAATATCCTCATTTGTGGCTCTCATTTTTCTTAAAAACAAAAATAAGGTAAAAAAAAAAAAAACATCTGGTAATTCTTTGTTTTTACATTCATCAGGCCCCAATATGCCCAAATATCAAAGAGAAATTAAAAATGCATGCCGTGGAAGAGTTCGGGTCTTAGGAGGTTAAACAGGGTTGCAAAATGCTACATTGTTACTACAGTATAAAGCTTCATTTCATTTTAAAAACAAACACAATCACAAAAAAAGGTAAATAAAGGTAAATACAATATCTAATTCCATGTATGGACTTTATAGCAACTATGCTATGAGTGTTCGTGCAATAACTATGGTCTCAGTTTTTACACAGGCTCGTACAGTCGGTTATGTCCACTAGCAAAACTGCCAGATGTACTACACCCCCACATCACACCAACTGAAAACAGTGTAGCTAAACAGGTCTACTGTTCCGTGTGTGCATCACAGAACAAGAGAGAGTTGAGACGAGGTATTCAAAGCAATTCCCAGTTTCTGGTTTAGGTGGGTAGCCTCATACTGTAGTACTGATAAGTATCATGCTTCCAAAAGTAAATTGTTTGTGTGCGAGTGTGTATTTGAACATATGTTCCTGTGGGTCATGTGGTGTTCTCTGGTGTTTAACCCTCTGCCCTTTCTCTACTTAATGGACTCCCTTGAGGCCTAACCTCTCTCTCACAAACACACACTCGCATACACACCCGCTCTCCCTGACTCCGGAGGTTTCATAATCCTCTCTGCTTGCTCGCACACTTAGCCATATCTGATGATTTTCTGCAGTAATGAAGTTAGCATTGGAGGGAGCACTGCTGTTACATTTTAACATTGATTTGTTCGATACGTGGTGGGTAGTGTATTTGAGTCGAATTGTTCTTGTAAATGCACGGGCGTGTAAACAACATGACGCTTGATGGGTGATGTTTTAATTTCTCGATGTCTGACAGGGACAGGTTAAGCAGGGAGTAAAAAATGATTGGGCCCACAGTAAAGGCAGAGAGAAAAAACTGCGATGTGCATTAGTATGTAGCATGCAGTGTTTTTGGAGGCTCTCTGAGGGTCACAGTATGTTTTGCATCAAATGCAAAATGAGGGCAAGTTCTAGTGCTTCAGCCTCACTCGAGTGTGTGTGTGTGTATCTATGTATTCCCACTCAGTGGTTCAGCACTAAGATACACTGAAAAAGTCCCCACAAGGAAAAAAAAGATGATGAACTGTTTGTCAGGTAGTTCAAAGGCAAAAACAATCCCACATTCAGACCACACTACGTAGTAGTGGAAAACACGCATTCAAGTTGGAGGAGAAAAGAAAGAAAAAAGATCTGCTGTAAAGCCATAAAATACAATTCATCTTGTCGCGGTCCCTGCAAGGAGCGTGTAATCGCAATGACACACTGGTGTAATCCATTTAAAACACTTTGGCTCAGGCCTAGGCTGCTTTGACTTCCTCTGCAGGCTTGTGCCATCATCTTCATTTCAGATACGTTTCCCTGACTGCCTGCTATTAGCGAAAATGTGTAAGCTGCCTTGTCGTCCACCTGCTCAGGCTGCCAGGCGAGCATCTTGTCCTGGATGCATTACATGACCGGCGAGAGCACACAAAAAAAAAAAAACCACGAAAAGATAATAACCGGCTCATCTGAGGCAGAGGTGAAGTGCAAGCCTATTCGCTTGTCCGCAGACATGTAATCTGTCTCGAGAGGTGCTCTCTCTTCTGGCGCCTTTGTGCTTTGACTTTCGGAGGCAGGGTAGACCCACCCAACCTGACTAGGCAATGAGCTTAGAGTAATGGTGTCACCAGAGCGCTGAATCTCATTGAGAGTTGCTTGAGCAAACATTATCTCACGCTGAAACCACTGCAACAGTGTCTGGAGGGGAGGCTCCGGTGAGTTATTACACAACGAGTTTTAATCTTACAGGAGGAAATACACGCTTGCCATTTAATGTAAAAAGACCAGAGGGCAACCTGGGTGCATTCTGCATGCGCTACTCCATGCAGGGTTGAAAGTAATTGAACTAATTAGGCACTCAACGGGACCAAGTTAAACATGCAGTTGGCATTAAACCGTGGATGATTTATATTTACCTATAAACTTTGCCCAAGACTGCTGCTCACCACCGGACTGTTTTATGCATCGTTGGTTTAATTATGACTATTTGTTAATGGGCATTCTGAGAGGCCTGGCGTACTGGTTAAAAATATTCAGGGTCGTTCAGGAATGAAAAGAATGATAAACAGCGGTTTAACAAGAGCGGCGAAAACAACCTTTTTCTTCACAAAATATAGCCAAAAGTGTAATAGATTTAAAATTGTATACAGAGCTCAATAAAGACACGTTCATTGCAAAAAATAATGACAGCACTGCACGTTTGATCAGCATTAGTTGTGACCTTGCACACAAGATGCTATCAAAACAGCTTAATGCACGAAACTGAAGCGCTGTAAACAAACTCCAACTGTACGAGGGAAGCCAAATTATATGAGGGAAGCCAAGCGTTAAGCAAAGTGCAACCACTGGATTGTCTTTACACCTTAGGGCTGTGCGATATGACCAAAATCTCATATCCCGATATAAGAATTCTAACGATGTAAATCATAAAAATTTAACATTTTCTGTAAATTATGTGAATCTCGGGCAGCTCGACTTGCGGGAAGTGTTTCCAGCTACGCGTCATGTAGCTGGAGTTTGAGTCTAAGGTCTATTTTTTAGCACCTGACGGTTCTTTTTTAATTCTCATCCGTAAATAATCTGCTCTTTCACGTGATTCAGTTTATTTTGAAAAGTCTCAACAGGATCTTGAGCTTTATTGTGAAAGGTTTATGTGGAACATAAACAAGCGGACACGCGATGCTGTTACCGTCATTGTTGCTAACCACAACGCATAAAAACATGCGCTTGTCCGTCCGTAGTGTGGTTATATAAAATATAAGAGAAAGAGAGAACTTTAAAAAATTAATGCAGCCACTACAGTGACCATCAAAACGGTGAAGAAATATTGCCGTAAACACTTTATTTTGCGACACCACGAAACAAACGATAGCGTAAACTGAAACGATAGACGTTTTTATATCGTCATCCGATATATTTCGTTATATCGAACAGCCCTATTACACCTATTAGAACACAGCAATAACACCGCTAGGCAGTGGTGGCCACCACAAAGCTGTTTTTCTTTCTTTCTTTTTTTAAACTACTCATGTTGTTTTTGGAACAGTCCGACCAACTCGGAACGCACCAACGGCTCATCTGTGTGCTAGTCCGGTAGCTTATAATGTGCCAGAGCTTCTCAAATAATTGCACTTATCTCGTGAGCAATAATGTCAACTCTCTCTTTTTTTTTCTTCCCCTCTCTCAGAGCATATTGCATTCCCCAAGTCAACAGTTCAATCTCACCTTCCCCGCCCACTTCTCTCCGAGCAGCAGATGCCATAATTTTTCTTTGCCCCCACTTCTCTTTCTCCTCACCCACCTTCCTTCTACCCACTAGATGGATCAGCTCTCTCTCTCAATCCATGCTTCCTCTGCACCTCCTCAGACGGGGAGATTGATTTGTCTACAGGACGCCTCTGACCTTTGATATGATCCGATAAGGGACGCACGGCCCTAACCGAATTAGACAATCAAAGGGGAGGCACATTAGAAGTGAGAGGAGGGTGTTTCCCTTTTTTGCTTGCAACATGCCGCTGCTTTTTTTTTCTTTTCTATGACCATTAAATCCACTGTCCATCTCCTGCCAGCCTCAATCAGACACCCGGGGGAAAATAAAAGATGTGTTTTCAAATTGCACTCTGCCTAAAGGCTCTTTGGGCCAAATTTAATTTTCACCTTGCATCGATTTTCCCTTACTCCCAACTCAATGGATCCTAATGTTATCTATGGTGTATTTCTGTGCTACGCAGGAATAAAAGGGAGGCCTTGTTCTGGACTGCTGCATGTCAGAAGACACTGCGTGCAATATGTCTTCCTCGTAGCATCCAGGGACCGAAATGATTGAGAAGCTGCCCTTTTCTTTGTGTCAGTTCTGGCATCGCTTTGTGTCTTTGGGATATTTCCCAAATCAACTTTCATCCGCATGTATTGACTTGACTTGACTTAATCCTCCAGTTTGTCTTTAAAGCTGATGTTCAGTACTGTAACTTTTAACCAGGAAAAGATATTTGCTTAACGCATCATCCGCATTTTTCAGTCCAGATGAATCCGACTGAAATAGCGGACTTCTGTTGTGATGCCTTCTGTTGTGAAATCTAGACGGCACACATGCAGCGTGCTAGATGCTTTTACTAAAAATACACCTGACGTCAAGGGGTGGTAGGCTTTTGTCTTATCTGTAGCTGGATGCAGTGTTGCTACAATGAGTCTTTGCCTGAGTTGGATTGGCACCTTTGGGCATCCAGGTTAAAAATCAAGAAGCCTCACCACCTTTAATCACGATTAGGTAAGTTTGTCTCTCAGCACAGATTGTGAATGTGGTGTTTGTTTTCACTTTTTCTTTTATCCCAGGCTTGATTTCTGTAGGAATAACTACAGAAATAGCTATTTATAAAGATACTTAAACTGGGTTAAGCACATCTAGCTCTATTTATAATGCTTTAATAATTAATGAAAGATAATTTAATTCCTCGGCAAGCTGCAGTCAGGCTATGATGGGAATCACATCGTTAGAAACGCTGCATCGAGTGGAAACAGAAAACACTGATGGGAAAAAAAGCGAAATTAGATCATCCAAAAAGGACAACGCTTTAGCGTCCGTCTGTTTGGACGTTTTTAGAACCACTCTGGTGTCGAGGCTGAGGAAACCTTTGCGGCAGCTTACCCTAAAAAACCTGTTAATAAATAAATAAATAAAGATATTTTTGGGGGGAAAAAACAGCTGACAAGCTGGACAGAAGAAAGGATAGGTTTCAACAGATCCCAGCCTTCTTTCACTGGAACATATGAAGAGGAAAACAAAGAGTGAAGAGGATGACGAGGAAAGGCAGTGGCTTCAAAGTGGGCTACAGTGTTGCAAAGCCAACAAATGGCGTGAAAGCACACTCGACTTGCACGGATACACATGAGACCCAGTATCACAAGCCACAACACATAACCAGGCGCGGGTATGAACAGAGGGAGGGTGTTTGTGTGAAGGGGGGGATGAAGCAGTGGGGAGAGCATGAGGAGATGCAATCCCTCCCACCCACTCCTCTGGCAACGTCGGTATCCTCGGTACCATTTGTTTGTCGTCTTAAACTGGCAGAGAGCTCAGGAAGCCAGGGTCTTACATAAACCCTACCCAGTATGGCTCTTTGCTGGGGAACTGATCCCTCCCAAAACCCTCATTGTTATTCTCTCATGATGCCGAGGGATCTGCCGAGCACCCACAGCCAAACCTACAGCAGGACTGAGTGGGAGGTTGGGGTGCTGTGTTTACATGTGTGCTCTGTCAGGGGGGACTGAGCTAACTGTACACACAGGATTACAGACGGAGTACAACTTTTAAAGCTGAAATGTCACTCATTTATTGAGGACGTGGTCATCGTTTTTCCCTCAACTTCAAATCGCTACACAGGGGGCAAAAAAAATCTTGTTCATTAATCCTTCCAGGTCTGTTACATTGCTGACTTTGCGCGATCATAATCGCTTAAAAGACTCCATGAGACAGGTCTTCTTTGTCAAATTGAATTTCCTCTCCACTATCACCAAGTGGCAGATATTCATCAAGGGGAAAGGGGGAGAAAAAGATTTCAAAAGGTACAATATAATAGGCTCGAACACACTTCCAGGGATGTCCACATTCTCCTACGTGTGGAGATTACACTCTGCAGCCACGGAGCTGCTGACTCTGTCAGGGGTTTGATTTAAATGTCCAAGGTAGAGCTTGATCAAAACATGTCCTTTTTCAGTCTGATCAAAGACAATATGGCCGCTGGGGTCTATGAAATCCATGCTGTGCACTCTCAACCTCTGTATTTACAGAACAGAGCTCAACTTCATTCAATAAAATATGCATAAAGCACGAGCTGCCTCATGTGATTGCCTCATCTCCGGCAGCTATTCAAGAATTTTCTCTAGGATTTTTTGGGAAATTCACGTATAGAGTTGAAATATCTATTTAGTCAAATTTGGGAAGTGGACTTTACGGGATCTCTATATTTGCCGTGGCTCTGCATATTCTTACATTACACTCGGGCTGTTCTTTAGCTGGCTGTAAAATACTATTAATAAATTATATGCTGTGGATACAAGCCTCACTGATCCTACCACAGTGGTTGGACTATTTCATATCCAATATGAAGATTTTTTTTTTTTATCTTAAGGTACCTGAGACAGTTTTCCCCCCCTATAAAAACCAAATAAAGACTTTTCTAAAACTAAACCCCTAAAAAGTTTAACTTGTTTCCTCTCTTCAGCAAAACAATAATGTGGAGCCCATCACGGTGTGCAGAAGAAATATTGTTCACAGTGACCTCCAAGTGACTACCGGAATGGGTTCAAGGTATGAATATAAAAATCTAATAGTGTGAATCTGAGGCTGCTGGGACAACTGAGATTTCTTCTATTTGCAGCTAAGGCTTCATCAAAGTATCCTTTATAAGGTGCATTTTTGTCAGCCTTTCTTTTTTCTCATTACTGACCTGAAAGGACAGTAAGAGAAAAAAAAAGTTGGCATCGGTGTTGGAAAAAAAAAGAAAGAGAGATTGGAAAGTGTCTGGAATCATAATCAAGTCTGGGATGTACACAGAGAAAATGAATCTTATCTTTAGGTCAGAGGCGGATGATCTGACAAAGAAGCCCACAAGCTGCCACTCGAGTTCACTTTCCACTTCTGCTACTTTCTTTTTGTTTTTTCCAAATGCTTTGATTCGCTCTACCCTTTCCCATGGTGGAAGTCCCTTGGATAGCAACCGAGTAGGTCTAATTGATTTCTCTTGTTCATGTCGGGTAGAGGCAGCAGCATCGAACTGTGCAGAGTACCCTGGCTCCAGCTTGCCTGCATTATTCCTTTCTGTTTTCTTCTTTGCCTTCATATCCCAGTAGACTATAAGGCCAATATTCAACATACCAGTGCCCTCTAAACTCTCACAAGATGCCAGATGGCTGAGGTATGCCAAAGCAATCGCATGTATGGAGGTAAAATAACACCTTGGCGCTGTACACGTGGCTTACATAAAGGTCAGGCTGTAAGATTACACTGGCGTTTATGCTTCTGAAATCACACCAAGTCGTTATCGCAGCTAGACGCTATCGTGCCGAAATAACTAGCGGTAAAGGCGATGATATCATGAATGCCCATTCAGCCGACTCCAGTGCAGCAGCTTTGCAGAAAATAGTAGCTTTGTAGAATTATTCCAATTATTCATATTTCATTACTATAATATATTGATTTTTTCCCGACAATTAAACAAAAACAAGCCTGCAGTTCCAATTGCTTTTGCATTTCTTTGCATGACATTCAGGAATCCTCGCATTCACCCTACTTCAACAGGGATTGTGACTTAAGGCAGCACATCTATAACATTTTCCTCTTGCCTTTGTCTTTGGTCGGTATCCATCAGTTTTGTCACTTCCTGCCATGTCAGGGGAGCAAGAAGGCAATGCTTTTCTATTTAATATTTTTGTCTGTTTGTTTTTTCAATTTTAACAGCACAATGCAGACCAGATTTTCCTTCTACAACAACAATACAGCCGACAGTCGAGCAGGGAAGAAAAACATCCACCAAAACGTTGGCGGCTGAGATGAATTTCTAATCACGCATGATTGAGCTTGGATTAGAAGCACTGCTAGAGAAATTAGGTAACAGCAAATTTACAACAAAAGCGCTCTAACCGAACAGTGTTTTCTGCTGGTTCAAGATCAAGACAGCCAAGTCAAATTAAAGCTCAGCAGAAATACAAGGAGCATCATCTCACAGATAGCATAACTGCCATCATATGGTTGTATAAAGAATACTTAGCACTGCTAATGCATCATGAACCATCCCTGAATAATTCATTGAAATGCCATGAAATTTACATATTACAGAATTGCATTTGTGTAGGTCAAAAATATGACACCCTTCAGTACTGCGCGGAATACTGTGGACTAGCCAAAGATTTGCATCACCAATGGTGGAAGAAATTAAAGGCAACTTTATTGACAGATCACATGGCGGTATAGAGCTTGCATCATCTTTTAATAGAGGTGCTGAATTTAAGCTTCATCTTAAATCATGTATTACCAGAAAGTGGTGGCTGTCATATATGAGTAATTAATGCTACAGTTAGCAAAAAATAATTTAAAAAAACCCATAATAAGTTTGATTAATGATCAATGAATTGTGCCTTTCCTGAATATAATTCCATCAGATGTTTGTCTGCTACAAACATCTGCTACATATAATCAGCAGCTTATGGTGGCTAATGCTAGCTGTTAGCATACATTAGCTACTTCTTCAGATAACACTGAGTCAGTAATGCATGTGTTGACGTATGCTTTGGCTATCAGTGTAGCCAAAGATTACATTACTCTGTCATGCTTCAGACTGTTATAAAAGATATCATATTTCTTGGACAGCTAACACTGAAAGCACCTATCATAAATTTACAGTCTTTTTAATATAATGTGCAATTTCAGCTAAATAAATAAATGAAAGAAAACAAGAGTAAATTCATCCTTTCCAGATCCTGAAAACTAGTTTTATTGCTTAAATAAACCTTTTATCTTTCAACTTAAACTGCTCTAAATTTAATCTAAAAATGATTTGCAGACAGAGAAAACCAAATTCACCTTTGAAAGCACAATAGCATGCTGTTTCATTTACTCGTTGTTAATTAGGTTAATCATTAACATGATATGCTTTTTCTCAGTTTATTACTAACAGTGATTTGCTACAATCTTACTTGTTTTGTTGCAGTACAGTAAGCAGCTTATGGTGGCTAATGCTAGCTGTTAGCATGCATTAGCTACTTCTTCAGATAACACTGAGTCAATGATTTGAACTGTTTGTCTTTTAATAATGCATGTGTTGACATATACTTTGGCAGTCAGTGTGCCCAGAGTTTTAAAAAGAAAGACTACATTACTCTGTCATGCTTCAGACTGTTATAAAATATATCTTATTTCTTCGACAGCTAACACTAGGAGCACTTATGCTAACTTTACAGTCTCCATAATATAACATGATATTTTTTTTCCTCAGTTTATTACTCGAAGCGATTTGCTACAGTCTTACTTGTTTACGTGCAGTATAATAAGCAGGTTATGATGGCTAATGCTAGCTAACGGCACATTTCATCTAACAACACTGTCCATTCAACAGTTTTCTTCCTTTTTCCTCTTACACAGTCTGGTTCAGGGTGCAAAGTTGGAAAAACATTACGATACATGACCATGCATCAGATAGCTGCTGCTACTGCAAACACACACACACACACACACACACACAAAAACATGTTGTATAACCAAGAACAGGTCTTGCACAGGCCAAGGACATCTTTTGAAACTTTACAGTATCTTCACAATAATATGTAATTTTGCCAGGAAAACAGATCTGTACATTCCCTTGTAGACTTCAGACTCAGTGTTTTTTGTTGGCGTGTTATGATGCAAACTTGTAGTCATTAATCAAGGCTTACTGGGCTCTAACCTGGAGAAGGCAAATATTGATTGCTCTCAGATAAGACTTGACATGTGGTTACCCAGCTATCATCTGTGCCACTTATATAACATCAGTCTATCCTGATCACTTGTAATGCCTTTTTTTAATTTATTTTTTTATTGTTTAACATTAACTTCAATATCAACGCTGGGCTTTTAAATTAAAATGTGACCAGCGTGAAGAAAGAAAAGGATTAATAAACCGCTCTTAATTGGATAACATGAGCAATCTGCAACGGCTCACCTTCCTACTGTATCACATACATCAGACTTAATAGCACTGACATCTCCTGCACGAGGCAAAAGTTGTTGTTTAACAACTTAATGAGTGTCTGATTTATGACTGGAGCCCGGTGTCTGATAAATAAACAGCACAGGTGAGAGGGTTTCATCTCACAGAGCGTTTTCTAATCAACAGCTAAGAAGAGACGAAACATTTAAGGTTGTACTTGTGTGCATTGGGCCTGCGAATAAATGTGTCCGAGTGTGCCGGCTTGCTGAAGTGAATTCCACTCATCATTCAATTCTTCCAGAGTGTGCATGAAATAACTGATTAGTTGCATATATCAAATTCCTAAATCTCCAATATTTCATGTACGTATTGAAATATCATCAAGGAAGCGCAAAAGGTCAATACACACACTGTCGGGGAGGGAGTGGGGGATAAATATCATCCTGTTCTTATTAACAGTCATGTGACAAACCACATCTGAGACTGTGTGACGCGCATATTCGCGCACATCCACGCGGGGAATGGGTTTGTATTGTCATGTGGCCGTGTGTGAATCTCAATGAGATGCATTTTGTGCCAAGTAGCCAAGGGAGTTGTTAAATGTGACGGCATCAGAACATCCAGTTTCGGAGAGGCTGTGTCCATGAAGGGACAGCGACACCCTCGTGAGTGAGAAGCTCGCTCTGCAAGAGACGTGGAACTTTGGCAGCCCATGCATCAGCTAGCACAAAATGAAGCCTGCCTCATCCAAGAGCATTAAGATGCGGATAAATAAATAAAACATTGCCACCATGAGAGGAGAGGCAATGTGACAGCGGGATTTTTTTTTTTTTTTTGTGCTTGCTTTCATGTTGGCAGGCGCAGGCATTTTATTTTGGGATGAATCAAAATTTCCTGAAAACGCCTGCGCCAGGTGTATCTAATTATCTGACAGTGCATCCTCATTATAAAACGGCCCCTGGGAGCCGGGCGTTCGGCTTGCCGAGCCTTGGACCGCAATCAAGGTGCTCCTAACAGCAAGCGCACGAAGATAATATAGACACTACGTTTCCATAGATGTACTGAGCCCACTTTTTTTTCTTTTTTTTTGCAGAGAACTAGCCAGTGTTTGCACTTTCACGATACTGTGTATGCCCGTTTTCTTTAAAAATCCATATATACCTACACGAATGCTGTAGTTTTGCTTGTTTGCGGCACATCCATGTGACAAACACGTGTCAGTACAGTTAGACAGTCTGAGGAATGAAAGGAAAAACAGCTATACATGTATTAGCAGCTGTTATGACAGCCCCTTGCTGTCTCAGCCATGCCCTGATTATGTCACCTGGATGAAGTTTATAAACCATAATTACAGCTTATTCCTGATTCTCTCCAGGGACGTGCAAGCAGGCAAAAGGAAAAGTGGGTGTGTTGTCAACACGGTCACACTAGAGCAAACTATGTTAGGGCATAATTAATGAGAGAAAAGGATCTGCAGAAGTGGCAGAAGTGCAGCTCTGTAGCTGGCAACGCTGGATGCTGATCTGGTGGGGGGGGTCACCGTGGAGGACGCAACTGTGAGCAAGCCCACCTGTCTTTCTCCTGCTTATGATTTCCGGCCACAGCTTAAATCCCATCCAGCAGTGATTGATGTGGGCTTGGCGAGTGGGTCTGGGAGCATCACTCAAAGGCAAGATGGAGGAAAAGCTGCGGAATGTTTCCAGTTTATGAAGTGATGATGGCGAGGGAGGAGGGAGGGAGGGGGCAATCTTACCTAGGACTAATCTGTGGAAAGCTTTGCAGCAAATGATTCAAATCCGCTTTATGCTCAAATGTGTGTTTACTCACAGGGACACCTGAGCTGCGTGACCACTGACTTTCAGCATTACTTTTTCCCATATTGCAATTTGCTGGTCATCTAAAGAGGGTGTGAGCACTTCACCTGATGTTCCTTCTAGATTTGGCAACATTATTACCTTCATATAATTACTTCTACTAGAGATGTTTTTTAATGATAATACGTGATTACCTTCTAATTTGAACTGGTTTAAGAAAGAAAGACACAAATATTTAAACTGACAGATCATTAGGGATTAGAATAATGATAAGCAACCCTTAATTACATTCCAAACTAGGATGAGTAAAGTCTTTTTTCAATAAAGCAGCTTAATATTAAGACAAACTCATCTGCATGAATAAAAACTGTGTTGCTGAGCCACATTAGTGCCTTTTTTATGCGTTACATTTTAGTGGACCCTGTGTCACAGTTTCCTCTGCTTACCCATTTAGTTCCTTTTGAAACGCAACAGTATCTCTTGCACTGCCTCATGACTGGCAGACCGTAATGCTATTACCTCTCCTTGATGGTCATGCTCACTTAGCCCCCTGTCACTCTACACTAGCCAGCGAAGACACATCTCTCTGACTGGCTGTCCTTGCCCTCATTTGCGAATGCTTCTCTTTGCTACAAAATACCGAGGAACCACAAACTTTTCACTTCATTATCTTGCTTTTTAGAGGCTTTCCACTTTTCTTTTTTTCCCTCGGGCTGCAAAGTATGAGTGCAAATCACGGGTAATTGGCTATATATGAATCACTTGTCAGTAGTAGTCTGAAAAAAAGAAAAACTCTTTAACGCAGGAAAGGGATCGCATAAATTATGGAACGCCCAAATCAGGCAGCGATGGAGGGAGGAAATAAAAAAATAAAAAAACAAAACAAAAAACACAGGTATGTGCTGACACACTACTGCGCATGAGCCACTGTCAGTCACCAGTCAAATCTGGCATCAAAGCCTGTCAGATAACAGCAGCAAAATGGGTAAACTGGGTGAGTCACAGCCCACCCACCGGCTACACCACCTGAGTCAGGAGCTCTTGGGCACGCATCAACGCGCGCGCACACACGCACGCACGCATGCATTCATAGATAGACTAAGCAAATCGTCTCAGTTTGCAGAAGCAAACATTACACCAAACTTTCTCAACACGTCCCACAACTATGGCACAGAATAACCCCCCCTTAACACACACGCACACATTTCCAGCTTGTTCATGCGTGCCCGCGCATCCTCCGGAGCGGGCAGAGCATCGTTCGGGGCAAAGATGGCTCTCTCCCCCTGTCTCTCTCTCTATTTCTATTTTGTGTGTCCGTGTGAGCGCAGTACGTGTTATAAATGTTGACGATATAAATTCTGTTAAATATCTCGCCGCCATCTGGAGTGTAACAGCGAGCGGCAGCCCGGTGCACGTTGCGTTTGCGCCACATTCTCCACAACATCCCTCCAAAGCAAAGATGTGCAAAAAATGAAATTTAAAAAAAAAAAACACCCCGGGCTCCTACTCACATCGCGGCACGACACAGAACTTGGAGCGGACACAGAAAAAAACGACACTTTATTCCACACATGGAAAACATGACGAGCCGCTCTCGGCTGCAATTGACAGAATACGAAAAGAAAAAGTACTACTTACTCTATACCCAGGCGGAAGAATGCAAAGCCCTCGCAACTGTAGATAAAAAAGGAAAATAAAAAAATGAGGGATGCGCTTCGTGTTGTTATTTTTCATTCAAAGAGACCAACTTAGTAATGGATAGCTGGGTGTCTTCTCAAACGTGAAGCCTTTTTTTTTTTTTAAATAAATGTATATGTACATATCTCTGTGTACAAAAATCTCCACTTACCATGGGCTGTCCGAATAAATTCCTTAGGAAATTCCAGAGGAGTCCCTTCTTTCTTCACTCAAAGTCAGAAAACAGCAATGCCTTTTTCTTATTCCAAAAACAGGCCCCCGAATGAACTGAAAGAGAGAAGAGACCGAAAAAAGGAAGAAGAAGAAGAAGCCACAACAAATTCCGTTAGAACCAGGAGTCCCCCCCTCCCCAACACCAACACCACCACCACCCAAAAAGTGTTGACCTAACATCTGTGAAGGAGAGCAAACAATAAAAAAAAGGCAACTCGCAATAAATTGGCGGAATGGACAGATGGTACCTGCTCTCTTTATCACTGCCGACAAAGACAATGAGAGCGGCAATAAGACGGGCACAAAACTGAGAGCTGAGCTTTCCTTAGGAAACGCAGTCCCGGCGTGCTGTCGGATTCTACGCGCGCGCGGGGGCACGCACGCACACACACACAGCTGCCGACGACGGCGGGAGCGAAAGCGAGAGAGGGAGGGAGGGGGGGGAGAGAGGAGACCTGGGATGCTGCGCTCCAAAGCTGCACTACGCAGTCTGGCCGCTTGATGGCCAGCTAGAAGAGCTGCTGAGACTGGGATGTTTCCCAGCACTGTGAAAAGCTGGAGCCAAGTGTATACCCTCATTATCAAATGTTTAAAAAAATCTCAGTGTTAATGTTAAGCTGCCATCTGAGCTACGAGCCCATCATTGTGCATGTTGTGCATTGACAGCTCTAAATTGTTCAAATAAACCCTGAAGCAGGGGCCTCACTTTAGTTCAGGAGCTACATTTAGCAACACAGATCACAAGCGGGTCAGCGAGGGAGACGCTTTACCAAACAGGCGACGCAACTTCTAAAATGTATTGCTGGTTTTTAAAGCATGCTGACGTTACATAACAATTTAACAGCATTACGTACCAACACAGTGGGGAAAAGCACCAAACTTTCAAAAGTAGAGTTTTTGTAAGTGAAAGATTCAAAACAGCAACAGTGTTTCAAACAACTTCCCCAGATTTAGAAAAATACTTTCCATCTAAGCTAACGCTATCATCACTAGATCAGGAGCAATTTATTTTACACTTTATTTGAATTAGACAAGTTTATTATGGTGCTTATGTCCTTGGGCACAGTTCAGGGGGACGATATTTTACTTTTATATGATGATAACCCGAGCATGATGGTGGCACAGTCCATCATCTGGGCAGGGCCCCATCTCTGCGTGGGTTCTCTCCAGAAGCTCCTGCGTCCTACCAGAGACATGCATTTAGCTTTTCTGTTAAATGGTGATTAGTAATTACTTGTAAATGTGAGTACAAGAGTTTTCTGCCTGTGTTTTAGCCCTGTAACAGGCTGGTGTTCTGTCCAGGGTGTACCCCCCCACATCAGCACCTGTGGCAGCTGCGATAGGCTCCAGCCCCACAGTCTTGAACTGAATAAGCAGAAGAAGAAGAACTGATATATGTTAATATTGCAGCTTTCATTGACTTTAGTGATTAGGATTTCACATTCAAAGAAAATAAGGACTTGCGATTTATCGTTATGTGCTGAACTAACAGTCATCTCAGGGGGGAAAAACATGCTTCCAATGGATGGATGGATAAGGAGTCTGGCAACACAGTGGCGTTTACTGAGAACTGGATCGTGCTGTAAGACTTGGTCTAAAAGTAGTTTTGACATGTTTTTGCCATGAAACTGGGTCAGCAATAAAATCCAGTGTTACTTACACTAAGTAAATTCAAGCCCACTGCAACTACTGTCATCTAGGAATAAGCACAAGTACAATTTTCCAAAGACAGTGTGGTGTTTGCTGTCAAAATACAACTGTTGGGTTAGTATACCTTTATAATGATGAACATTGTAAAGGTATACCTAATATATTTGGAGCCCGCCATTGGCTGGAAATCCATGCAGTGAAATGCTCCACAGATAGAAAATACAAATATATATTATGGAAAATACACATTTTTAATAGTATTCAGTAAGACAGAATAACGGCACAGTGGCCTCTTGCATCATTTTAGTATATGATACAACTAGGAACACATTAATGACTACCATTTTTTTTCACATTAAAGTCAGTGAATCCTTAAAAATTGCAGTGAGAAATGACTTCATGCATCTGTCAGTACTTGAGCAGCTAAAATGTAGTTGACTGTTTCTTAAGTATCAGTCCATCACAGGTTTTATTGTATTCATCACAATAAAACCTGATGAGAAGTGAGAGGGGAGAAGTTCTTGCTAAAATGAGAAAAAGCAAAAAATTCTCAGTATCCTGGAAGAGTTCTTTTCGAGCAAAGATGGCGATTATTTGCTCATTACTATAGAAGCTGACATCGTTCCGCTATCAAGTGCAGCGTTTCCATTTATTCCGTAGCTCACCAATTCACAAGCACTGATCTCGAGCTGCTCCCGAGGCCTCGCTGAAGGTGCAAGTTTTTTTTTAAACTAATTACGCTGCAGAAAATTCCTACTGAGAAAATACTTGAAAGTGGAATCATCTGATCTCTGCAAGTGAATTTGTTAAAGCTGACACTTTAGATAGTTGTAATTCGTGCTTGCAAATGATAGCTTAGTTTAGGCTGTGGATGAAAAGGCTTACTTTATCATCTTCTTTAAAAAACATAGCGAACTGGGGAATATATGTAGCCCATGTTTAAGTTATCCAAATTAATCCAAAACTATAAGAGGTAAGACTAAAGGTAACTTTAACCACATGAAATTTCCCCTTGTGGGACTAATAAAGGTATCTTATCTTATCTTATCTTATCTTATCTTATCTTATCTTATCTTATCTTATCTTATTACCTGTGCAACACGCAAACTAAGGATCTTACAGTTGTTGCGTAGACAATGCATAATAAAACTAAAAGCAAACCTTGAGGTGTTTCTAGACCTTGAATGAAGTCAAACATTGGAAAGTTTGAAAGAGAAACTTGTCTGCACACAATATCTAACCCATGCATCCTGCTGGACTTACGTGTAGAGGCACAGATATGAGGAGGGCTACAAAAATAGGTCACGCTGAAGGTTCCCAAGACCACAGTAGCCTTCACATTTCTTAAATATAAGTTCCTCGAAACCGGTTGCCTGCAAATGTTGGAGAAGTACCTTAATAAATGATGGGACCAGGAACTTGGTCATTCTGCCTGAGCTCTAGAGATCCTGCTTGGAGATGGGAGAAAAACTTCCAGAAATGCAATAATAATTGTAGGCTTTACCAGTCTGGGCCTTTTATGGCAGATTTGCCAGACAAAAGCGTCTCCTCGGTGATAGACTGAGGAGAATGAAAACCCGCTTGGAGAAAAAGCCCCTAAAGGACTTTCGGACAGTGAGAAACAAAATTCTCTGGTCTGATGAAACCAAGATTTCCTTTGGGAGTGCACTGGCCCCACTACACCTACCCAATAAGTTTTGCTTTATTTTGTAGCTGCAGGCAGATGAAGGTGGATAGACTCAGGAAAGAAGCTGAAGAGATTCCACGTAGTGCAGGTGACGAATGACCTGCGCTGACTTTGAGATGCCGGTTTGGTGACAAGAACTCTGCTAAGGTGTGTGGGGTCAGCGGTGACCTTGCCAGTTCTTTTCTTCTTCAACTCATGCTAGTTTACCACCTGCACTTTCTTCAACTCTGCCAAGTTACAGACTTTACATCCTGTAACCAAAAATAAAGTGCTGAAGTTACTGTACACATTCTGCAGGCAACTTAGAGGTCAATCTGTCTGAAGCAGAGTAGCTGTTTGAAGTTTGTCTTTTTTCTTTTTTTGTGCATTCATTGACTCAAAGGCATTTATGTTCACAGTATGTATATTAAAACTATCAGAAAACACGAGGTACTTCTTAGTTTTTAAATCCACTGACTATAAAGATTTTCCTGTTAAAAAACAGAAGCCTTTGTGAGAACTGTTAAAGGTTACCATTCGGTCTACGGCTCAGCTTGAGTCTGTTTTCAGGCTGTTGGCTTCCTGCAGGTTGGGATGGGTCTGTGCCTACAATAATCAACACAGACTCTGAAAACTGTATTACTTTCATCTTTAAAATAACTTTCAAATTAAAACCTTATGTCTTAGCCTTGCATCATCTCACAGTCACTGCTCTGCGGTGGACTGATTCCTTTTGCTAAGGCACTATGGTGAGGTTTACCTACCTTATTTTGCCTTATTACATGGACAGATACATGTTTTGTGTGTGTGTGTGTCTTTGTACAAGTTATTAAATACATTGAGATTGGAGAAGTACAGCAAGCAAAAAGGCATTAAGGAGTTTAATTTACATGCAGCAGTTCTAGTACTCGGTTGGACCCCTTTGGCTTTCAGAACTACCTTAATTCTTCATAGCAGATTCAATAAGTTGCTGGAAACATTCTTCAGAGATTTTTGACCATATTAACATGATAGCATTGCATAATATCTGAAGATTTCGTAGCTATACGGCCATGGTAAAAATCTTATGTTCCAGCCGCATCCCAAAGGTTCTCTATGGGATTGAGATCTGGTGACTGTGAAGTCTGAGTGAACCCATTGTTAGGTTCAAGAAATCAGTTCGAGATGATTACAGCTTCGTGGCATGGTGCATTATCCTGCTGGAAGCAGTTATCTGAAGATGGGTACACTGTGCTTATGTAGGGATGGGCAGAGTCAGCAATAATATTCAGGCTGTGGGGTTTAATACATGCTACATGATGCTAAAGGAACCAAAGTGCAACAAGAAAACTTTCCCAACACCATTACACCTCAAGTAGCATGAAACACTGACAGAAAGCAGGGTGGATCCATGCTTTCATGTTGCTTAGCTAATCGGGCAGCATTTTGCCAGTCTTCTATCATCCAATCTTGGTGATCCCATATGAACTGTAGCCTTGGTTTCCTGTTCTTAGCTGAGAGGAGTGATCTTCTGCTGCTGTAGTCCATCTGCTTCAAGATCTTGTGCATTCACAGATGCTCTTCTACATACCTTGGTTGTAATGAGTTATTGTTGCCATCCTATCAGCTCACAGCAGTCTGGCCTTTGTCCTCTGACCTCTAGTGTCAGCAAGGAACATTCACTGAACTGGAATATTTTCTCCTTATTTGGATCTTTCTCCGTAAACCCTAGAGACGACTGCGTGGGAAAAACCCAGTCGATCAGAAGTTTCTGAAACAGTCAGAGGAGAAAGGCCAGACTGCTTTGCAACGTCCATGTCAGATTCAAAGTCAAAGTCACTTAAATCACAGTTGTTTCCTATTCTGATATTCAGTTTCAGCTTCAGCATGGTGATCACCATGCCTACGTGCCTGAATGCTAACATTACCATGTGATCCGCTGATTAGCGAGCAACTGAACAGGTGTACCTAATAAAGTGGCCAGAGAGTATATATTTAGAAAAAACCCTAAATGTGAGATAATGTTTGGTTTGACAAAACAGTTTGAACATGAAAGAATTTTTGATAATGAGCCACGTATCACATCCTGCTGTGTGCAGTCACCACTCACTTGCTTAAAGTGGATAATATAACCTTTGTTTCCATTGTCCAAGGTTGCACTCGCCATGCTGGAGAGCTGTGTTACAAAAGCCACCTTTTCTTCATGTGTCATGACTCGTTTCATTTCCTGAGCCTGCCAAGATTGACTGTTATGTGATTTTTAATCTTTAACCCTTATATTATCCACACCATAGCACATTAATCTGCTTTGCACAGAGGGGCGAACATTTTGTATAAGCATTTTAAATGCACTGTACAGAGTACACATGTATAGAATTGAACATTATAAGCTTTTTATGCCCACTACTTATTTTATTTCAGGGTTAATGCTCTCACAGTACTGGTGCAACAGACAAAAGGCGGAGGATAAGGGGATTCCTTTATATTTACATATGTATATATCTTTATATTTTTTTGACATTATTAGATTGGGCAAATATAGCTGAAGTTTTGCCCAAATGTGCAATATAAATACAAGTTGAGTGGGTGAAGCTATGCTCAGTGCTTTGTATCTGGTATTCACTTTGGTTCACAGAAGTTAGGTGATATTTATGAGTCACTGCATTATTCTGGGAGACAGGAATGATTTGGAATGTTCTCTTGCTCACACCCGCTTCAAGAGGCGCACTTCCACGACTCCACAGCTCTTTAATACCTCTTGTGATCACTGCTGGATTATAGGACAAAGCAGATTTGCATATTTTTCTTGTACCATGAAATAATGTGGCCATTTCCAGCATGCCGCATTCCAGTGTACAGTCTGTGTAGATTTACTCGGAACACTGTCGAATGTCTGATGTGAAATACAATCACGTGAGCTGAATGGGCAAGTGTACAGTAGAGAGGATGTAGATGAGAAAGAGGAGGGGGGGGGGGTAAAGAGATGGAGAAGTATACTACTCCTGTGATGCTATCATTAGCTCTCTTTAGATTAGGGAGCTAACCTCGCTCTGGCCTTGCCTGAAGAAAGAACGATGAGAGAAACTAAGAGATCAGTTGGCAACGTGCCGTGCTAAAGCAACAGCACGAATGCCTCTACGATGTTGGGTTTTTTTTAACAAACATGTTCATTTCAACAACAACAACAACAAAAAAAATTCACGCTGACAGCTGCAAGCACCAATGTGAAGTCGCCTGTCACAAGCAATTACAGTATATCAGACTGAAGTTCCTGTTGTCCTCAGAGATCACATCTCATGAGGCTCAGGCTGAAAGAGATGGAGAACAGTGACAAAAACATTCAAAAACCCGTACCGTGTTTGAACGTCCACGCTACGTTGGCTAAGGGGAGCTTATAAGCCTCCAAGGCAGCCATACTTATTTGGCGCCTAGTTGGACAATCTGTATCTTTAAATCACGCGTTCTCGCTTCGACGCTCAGCAGGTGATCAGCGCTCGGCCGAGGAATTTTTAATATTTCTTATATGATGTTAACGTGGCGTCTGTTGCCAGTGCAGGAAAATCTGCTACAACTGCAGCTTGGCTGTGTTTAGTTAAATGACTAAAATGAAATATTAGAGCTTGGAGTAATCCATTACATACACAGCCATCCATTCTTCTCCAAGCCTCAGAGGCCTTCGGCATAATAGGAGTCCTGCGCGAAAGGATCCTAAATGAATGAATTGGGACTGTGATTGATTCTAATTGGACGGGTCTTTTAGAGCCTTTCATCTTAAAAAAA
>NW_005187527.1:1376421-1408306 GCF_000239375.1 Pundamilia nyererei
GTCAAGAAAGGACTGACAAATGAAAAGTGTTCTCCAGCCCAGTTACTTTTTTCTCTTTCATTTGCACGTCCAAAAGTCACAGTTGACCAGGCATTGTTAACAATGGCTTAATGAAATGGGATTACTCGTATGCCTTGCCAGAAAATGTTTACATGCTGTTTAATCTGAGCCAAGACCCACTGTGCAAAAAATTCCCAGACACGATGACATAATCATTCTGCACTGTACTGTTTAAATCGTATATGCGTTTTCATTCATGCAATATATAGATTTTATCAGTTTGCCTAACCAGCCTTAAAGAAGACTTTAGAGTTGTTCACCTTCTATCTATTGAAAGTTTCACATTCACAGCAGTCAGGATTAACCTATGTTAACATTTGTTGGTCAGTGGCAGAACACGAGGCTGCAGGAGAAGATGTCATAGTCAGATGACATCAATCTTTTTGGCCTTACCATGTGTGCCACTTTGGGACTGAACCAGCAGTGCCACTTCTGTGTTGGCACGAGCACTCCAATGTTGGCTTCTTGGAACAGCCAAGCAGACTTGGTCCAAGTGGTTTGAAGCCCCCTAAGCTTAGACTTCAAAGGCCTACTTATTTGTCCCTGCCCTGACAAACTGCTGCAATTTACCCTTAGGCAGAGAGGAACAGCGAGGACTCGGCTCGTTTCTGACTCTTGATCGCAGGGGTGTCAAGTTTCTCTGCTATCTTAAGGGGAACCCCAACTCCGCAAGAGACACCTCAGTCCATTTAGTTGACTGCTTGGCCGTCCACTTCCATTCTGGCTGAATGGCTGATGTGTGAGTAGCATCATTTCCATAAAAAAGAATACGCTGTAAGATGTTTAAAGAAAAATAAACAAGGAAAAATATAAGATTAAAGTACCTAGAATAACATCGGTATCAAATGAGAATGATATCTAATGTTTTTCTTAGTGCTGCAGATCCAAAAACTTGAAATTTCCACACTGACATTATGACAATGGCAGCTTGCAGTGTGTTTAAGTAGATGCAATTTTTCTAAAATAGAAGAAAAAATAAAGAAAAAGAGAAAAAAAAGTTTTTGTAGACAGAACAAACACATCTGAACTTTAAAGCATTTCAGTAATCAAAAGAAAGTCACCCTGGTGCCTTTTACTACTTGACTTCTTGCTTCTTGCATGCCACTGAAAGCCAGCTTCCCCAAGATGACTTTCTTCTGACACTTGCCTTCCTCAGTCATTAAGGTTCAAGGGATGCCGTGGTTAAGTTGATGACTCATAGGAAAACCCTCATCTGGAATAAAGAAAGCATGAGTGGGGAAAGGAGCGGCTGACCCAGTGTGTGTGACACCCAGACTGTAAACTCTGATGGCCTCCCAGCACATGACCTGCACAGCATTACGCAGCTACATTAACATTAGTTATTATTATTATTAAAGCTGTTATTATCACAGTGCTCCTGGTGTATTAAGTCGCCACTATTATTTCTATGTAATTATACGTTATAATCAAATTGTTACATATTGTGGGAAGTACAGTAGAAGGTAAGGTAGAACCTAAATTAAGATGGCGATAAATTTAATAAGAAGTGGCGTGGTGCTGTTTTTGGAATGACATTAGGGACATGTATCAACATTGCAAATAGACGGAGATGTACACTCTAACAATGTTAGTCAAATACAGATACACCCAAGTGATTGCATTCATAATGTTTGATTTTATTATATTATAAGTGCCTGCTCCTGTTGTTTATCTGGTGTTTTCTTGGAAAATGGATAAAAAGCTTTCCATCTTCCTTTGTAGCATAAAGCTATCTTTATTGTTACTGTACCTGAAGCTAAAGATCCTCACATTGCCCGTTTATTTTGGTGTGGCATGGCTGCAACAGCCGCTGCTCTATGGAGGCGCTTTTTCGAGGAAACAAAATCTTCTTCATGCTTTTCGGGGTTTGTTGGGGGGAAGATGTTATCAGAACATACTGATATTGGTTGCCAGTCATATTATTCAAATAAAACCCTGGAACAACCAGCTAAAATAAGTCACGCAATGCCCACTTGCAACCTCTCATTTGCTGGCTTTTTTGTTTTTAAAGCATGGCTTCGACAAACTCCTACTTTCACACACTGAGTTAATTAGGTCGCCCTCCTTTTTTGCCGCCTCCACACAACAACAACAAAAAGAAGAAGAAAGACAAAAAATCTTTATCTCCGTGACATTAACACTTACTCGTTGCTTCTCAGTCGCTCGTCGGGACACGACCCCGAAGTAGTTCTTGACTGCAGGTGTGAGCGTTGTCATCTTTATGACATTACGCACCACGCGCCGGCGTGTGAGTGTGTTGGTGAATAGGTGATTTGAAAGGCTGCACTTTGTATATGTGCAGACATTTGTTGATTCTATTATTTCAGTCTTTTAATCGTGTTAACTTTATTCTCATAATCAAAGGCGGTTAGACTGTAACATAGACATCCATACTCAGGCAGTGGAGATAAAAGGCTTTTTAGTGCTCACCAGTCAAAAAGATGATTAAAAAAACGAGGAACGACATGAGCAACATTCCTTGAAATGTTCGTATCGTGTTGATGGATCTCTGCAAAAAGCATGGATTATAATGACCCCAAAAATGTACACTGATGGCATAAATTAGAAAAAAAAACAACTTCTGCTAACTACGTGACTTAGACAGAATTAAACAGCAAATAACTCCTAGTGTCAGATCACACTGCATTAAGATTGCTCTCCATCCATTATCTGGACACTTAATATGAAAATATACAACGACTACCTGCAAGGAAGAGCTTAAAAGTCTAAATCCATTTTCCTCTGTGTGTTCTGCGAATTCGAAATGAGCACCTGCGAAGCTTAAGGAAGCCTCCTTTGCTTAGAGAAAGCCTAATTATCAAACTGTCACTTGCCAGTCGTTTGTGTGTATGCAGATGAAGTGCATCTGCTGCATCAGCCCAACGTACTGTTAATTTTCTTCCCCATCTTTTTTTTTATCCCCTGTATTGATAAAAAAAAAAAAGAAGAAGAAGATGGAAATGTTGTTTTTTTTTCTTCACTCCAGCTCGTTCTTGATGTATTTGCAAGTGAAGTGAAGAAAATTTGCATACTGAATATTTTCCAACTTTTTAATATCCTCCTATAAAACTGCCGGATATCACCTCACCCGTTGAGATCAGTTAAAAACGTTATAGAACCATTAATTTTCTTACCTATAGTCAATTTAGCAGCTGCACAGACTGAGATTATATTTTAAATACAGTAGCTTCAGCTAATTTACTCCAAACAAGAATGTTTTAAGGGGAGATCCCAATTAATGACTAATAAATAACGCTTCAAATTAACCATCACCAGAGTAAATGTTATTGAGGCATATTATACTATTTCTATAACAAATTAAGTTTCAAATGTTCCTAAATAAGTGTTTAAGATTTTAGCATAAACTACTTGACAGATCGTTCATTACACAGTCCCTGTGTGCCACTGCTTTTTAACTGGGCTGTGTGAGTGCCTGTAGCTGTAAATCCACTTTTGCCCACACCCCTTTCAAACAGATTTTTGTGAGTTACACAGAGGAGCAACCAAATGGGCCAAAGCATACAGGTGACCTCAGGGTAGCAGACACTATACGAGGCATTTTGTCACCTCTAAAATTAGACTTGCGTGAAAGATGGGTGCATCCTATGGATATGCGAAGTGAAGTGTGTGGAAAATGCCCCAAACCTGCATTCTTTTCAATGCCGAGCAGGGGACGACTCTTCTGGTCACGAAAAGAAGTCAAATTCTACCAAAGTCTGTGGGAACGGGATTATTAGACAAAAGCACCGGGCCTACCTACACATTACACCTACAGGAGCTGCTCAGCCATGAAACCCATGCCATGAAGCTCCTGGTGCACCGTTTTTGTGCTGATGTTAATGCCAGAGGAGGTTTGGAACTCTGCAGTTACCGAGTCAGAAGCACTGCAGCACTACTTTGCAAAAACAATACTTTCAGCTCATCTTGGAAGATCTAGGAGGGATGAAATCTTACCAAATGACTTGTTGCCACGGTAGCATCCTATTCAGCGAGCCCTCTGCAAAGGCAGACAGCATAGCTAGGAGCTTGACTTGAAACACCTGTGCAATGAGACTAAAAACACAAGGTTAAGAGGTGTAGCCATATATTTTTGTCCATATAGCGTTAAAAAAGTTAAAAATTTCGTTTTGTGGTTTTTAATTTTGAGTATTCGATATGGCATTTTTGTCTTTTTTTATAATAGAATAAAAACAAAATCGCTCGCACACAAACACTTATATACACCCGTATCTAATATCAAAGTGGTCTTAACGTTTCCTCAAATACCCTGCTGTCCGTCAGCATTACAGTGCTGTCCAGTGGACAGGCTACAAAGCAAATGATGAGGGTGGACGCATGAGCTGCAGGGTGTGCTAACAGTCCAAATTTCCTGTTGTCGTGGGGGCATCTTCGTTCATCTCAGAAATCAAAGCAATCCACTTCACCCAATCCATCCAATCTATCAGTTAGTATCAGTTACTGAGGAAATTAAAGCGTGGACTGTGGCTGCTCATTAGGTCTGTCGTCCCCAGGTTTTGCTCACCAGCAGGGGGCTAAGCTTATCAAGTATTCATGTCAAAACTGGCTGAAAAGCCAAACAACTCGTTCAAAAACATATTTAATGACCTTTGAAAAAAACGGAAAATGACCGAAATGGTTCGAGCTTTTTTGTCTGTCTCTAGACTCACTGGGAGCTCGTCATAATGTCCCTTTTAAAGGTGTAGGGCCAATGTTTTTGAAAAATGCATCAGAATATCAGCACCGCTCGGTGAGTCCACAGATACATCAAAACCATTTCAGTTCATAAGACGAATTAAGCAGTATGGGGTAACAATTAGTCAGCTCTGGTAGCAATGAAATATTTGAGCTTTCTCTCTTGCAACATTGGACGGAGTGCTTTGTGACATTTACCAGAGGCATAAATACATCTGCACAACTGATAATAGCACGGTTTAGAGCTTTAATGACAGAACAACCCATCGTCTTTAAAGTGATGTTCGTGTCTGTATGGGAAGTTTTAGCAGCACAAGTCATAATTATATTTTGATGGATGGTTATTAGGTGTTTTTCTTCGCTCTTTAGTTACCCTTTCCTCTAGCAAAGAGTCACAGCACACCAGCAGATGTTTCAGTTTGCTTGCAATCGATTTTCACAGAGAACAAGAACTACTTCTGCGCTGGCGCTATAGACATTATGGATTCGCTAGACTAGAGCTTAAGTGTGTATGTGGCCAGCAAAGATCAGCAAAGGAGTGCTTTAGACGTGCTTGATAATGATACAAGTTCTCAAAAAAATGCTACAGTTGAGGCTATGTGACTGAATGTATAGATTCAGAACACTGTTCCACGGTCCATTTAAAGCAAGCGCATTTTATTAGCTTCTGTGGAAATATCAAGTCCCACTTAAAGAAAGAAGTCTTTAGTCCTCAGTTGTTGGAATCGTTTAAGCTTTTCACTGCAGTTAACCGTCAACAATAAATTGTTTTCACTCAAGTAAGGTCGTATCATGTAAGTTCATTTCAAAGATCAATGCTCAGAATGTGGTGGATATGCATTCGTGAAAGAAAAACTCACTTGTTTGCCTAACAGGGGGTTCTTTAAATGTATAAATTAAAACCGACTGCTCTTTCACGAGCTCCGGTTGTAATAGAACAGTGCAATCACTCTATGAGACAGCCCATTCAGCACCCTGGCTTGCCGCTATAATCTGAAAGTACGTGGCTTTCACGCAGATTATCATTCATGCACATCATCGGGCCCAGTCGTAAGACATGTAAAGCGGAGTGTGAGGTAGAGATGATCACATTTGTAGACGGCACTTTAGGAGGAAAGGCTCGGTAGCACAATAATGTACGTCTCTTTTCCCACATACAAATGCTCTCTGTGCACCCCCACACCCACCCTTTCCTTGACTCTCTCTCACCTCCGAGCTGAACTCCAGCGACCTCCTTGCTATCGATATTGTAGCATAGCCTGTGTGCGTTCAAACCTCTTGGTTTGGCCAGTGCACCAATCAGCGTCACCCGTGGGCTTTCACTCCCTTAACCCCTAGAGCCACTGCCCGGCTGCTATTTGATATAGGCATGCTTGTAAGCCCAGCAAACATTCTCTGCTCTTTTCCCTTTACCAAAGAGACACATGTCTCGTATCGCTCTAAAAATCTAAACCCCCGGTTGCAATATAAAATCAAAGGATTGACAGAGTAGATTATAAAGTATCGCTTTATATTTTTTGAACTTTTGCCGCAGAGCCCTCAGATCTCTGCTATCTCAGATTCCTCTCGAGTGTGTGCTATAATGTTTACATGACGCCAATAGCCTTGTATTTCACCTAAGCCTGCAAACTCTTTGAGTAAACTTCAATAACTCCTGTGTACACAGAGAGTGGGAGAAGTGGGGCTTTTTTTGAGCCAGTGCACAAGTTAAGGGAAATTAGCTAAGTGGATTCCATGCGGTGGATAGCTGGAGGGCAACCCCATAGTGCTGAAGATCCCTGTCTTGCCTGGGTTTTGGCTAAAGTCTTTGCACATCTTTGCCATGGAGTGGAGCAGGCATGTCAATAACCTAAGACAAGCTTCACTTTTCAGAGTTCTAGGTGCTGCTCTGCACAGCATATCTCCATTACTGATGGGTGATGTGTCCCACTCGTGGCCACATAAATCCAACATGAGCGCTAACTGTCTTGGGATCCTTTCGGTGTAATCCCTCTGACCAAAGTTCTTTGGCAGATCTCGAGTTGATGGACAACTCCCTGTCAAACATCCGTGAATCTGTCAGCGCAATGCCACAACTCGGCACTGACATTTCGACCTGGCACAATGCCAAGTTGCATCAATCCATCCGCGAGCTTCTCGGCTCTGAACTGCCATACGACACACTTTGCTACGCGGCTGTCAACTTCCACGGAGCAGACGCAGCCAGAGACTGATGCATATTGCATGGCTGCTGTCCGCGGGCAACACGAGTACAACCTTGACCGAGAGGCAAAACCTTTAGCCTTACTGTAGTCTAGCAGCAGAGACTTCCACCTAACATCTGGACACATCTGTCAGCAAGAAGCTGAATAAGCTATCCTCGGGTTATCGCTGCAACCTGAATCCCTGAACCCTAAGGATATTTTGCAGACAGCTTAAAGTCAGAATTGCAGAAGAATCTTAAAGTGAACCGTTCAGCTAATCATTTTTACATGAACTGCAACTGATGTGGCTCTGTTTGGAATCTAGAACATAATAATTAAACATTTAAGAAAAAGTTGAACCAAACAACATCTGTTCATCCCCCCCCCCGTTTGTTGTCCAATTTCCCAAAGCTTCTCCTCTACTGGATGAAGAGATTTAGAGTAAACAGATTCACTTGCGTGTGGAAATTCACCGAGAGGGGAAAAAAAAGTGCTGAATAATTTGTATCCGTTCTGTCCAGTTAAAGAAGATGCCAGACAAACTAGAGTCATCAGAGCGACATATGCCACAGAGGTTGGCCTCCACAGCTAGAGGCTCTCTTATTAATAGCCTGTCAGAGGCGGTTCTCAGGTGTGCCCATGGCAGATGGCCTTTAGGGCTAGCTGAAGTGGCTGCTTGCATCTCTGTGTGCGGTTACAAAGAGATTGTGCGTGGCTGTTTTAGATATTCATCTGCATGCACCAAAGCTCTTAATTATCATGTCTAGGCTGTCTTTTTAAATATTTTTTTATCGCTGGCTCACATTTTCCATTTTAAAATGTGCGTCAGACAAATATTAATATACTGGTCACTTTATTTTATTGCATGTGGATCTTTTGTTGTTGGATTTCAGCTGCGCCGGCTCTCCCATTAGTTTCAGAGTCCGCTTTAAGATTTCGATTTTGACTTTTTGGAGCTCTGCATGGACAAGCTCCAGCGAACATCAGGGAACTTTTACGTCCATACATCCCCCCAGCAGGTCCCTGAGGTCATGTGATCGGGGCCTGTGGGCTGTGCAGCATACAAGGCTGAGAACTAAAGCAGACGGAGCTTTTGCAACAGCATCTCTCAGACTCTGAAACTCTCTCCCACTGAGCCTGAGATCTGTGGACTAGGTGATCTCGCTCTCTTCTTTAAAATAAAAAAACGTAACAAAGTAAAAGGAGCTAAAAAAAATCTCCTTTTCCAAACTTGCTTTTGGGTAACTTTTGATGTTCTAGCATTTTCTTTTTTGTTGCGAAGCACTTTGTGATATTTATCTTGAAAGGTGCTGTATAAATAAAAACTTTACTTACTTTTTCATGCGTTGACGAGCTGTTCTATCGCATCCTGTTTAAACCGTGCGCTGATAATGCCTTGGAAGGGACAGATCAATTCAAAGCAAAGACAGCGAAACACAATACCCAACCAAATCTGTACACCTGCGCTGTTTTTAAGTCTAAATAATTTAGCAGGTATTTCATATTTCACAGCTGAAATACAGAGATTCCAGGAAGGGAGTCTCTCAGATAGTCTAACTTTGATGTTAATGTGCAAGAAGTTGAAGCGACGCATAATATCGATAGGTGGGGGACAAATTAAAAGACAAACCTGGAGCCCTGACCACTACAGTGAGGAGATGTGTCTGATATCTCTGTTGGAGTGCTGGGGGAATTTCGCCTTTTGCTTTGAGGTAAAGGTCACTTCAAATCAATACAAAGTTGTTCTGAGTGATCATCATTATCCTGTGATGAAACCCCTTTCTTAAAAAACAATGATCAGAGTTGTCTCTTCCAGGAGAGCTACATCCACAGGGCGTAGGGAGTCACTGATTACTTTGATGAGAATGAAAAGGAGGTTAAACGTATGTTATGGTCACCGGATCGCAACTTAAGTTAATGCAGAAGGAAGAGTTTGAAGCTTGACCCACGTCATAATTGAAATTGTCTTTTGGAATAATGGTGGTTGTTGCCTCATAGCAAGAGGGCTCTGGGTTCAAATCCAGCCTGGGGCCTTTTCGTGTGGAGTTTGCATATTCCTCCTGTCCTTGCGTTGGTTACTCTCACAATCCAAAGACATGCATTGGGTTCGATGACTCTAAATTGTCTGTTGGTGTGAACAGTTAAATGGTAAATGGCCTGTATCTATATAGCGCTTTTCTAGTCCCTAAGGACCCCAAAGCGCTTTACACATCCAGTCATCCACCCATTCACACACACATTCACACACTGGTGATAGCAAGCTACGTCGTAGCCACAGCCACCCTGGGGCGCACTGACAGAGGCGAGGCTGCCAGACACTGGCGCCACCGGGCCCTCTGACCACCACCAGTAGGCAACGGGTGAAGTGTCTTGCCCAAGGACACAACGATTGAGACTGTCTAAGCAAGGGCTCGAACCGGCAACCTTCCGATTACAAGGTGAACTCCCAACTCTTGAGCCACGATCGCCCCTTACCTGTCTCTGTGAGTTTGCCCAGCGACAGATTGGCAACCTGTCCAGGATATACCACGCTTCTCACCCTATGTCAGCTGGAATGGTCTCCAGCACATCCCCATGACCCTGAATTGGATAAATGAAAGAAAATGGATGGATGGGTTTCACTGCTCCAAAAAGAATCAATGCTGAGACATGACTTGAACCCATAATATGAAACTCTTTGGTCCTTTTTTTCCCTTTAAATTGTCACCGTATCTGCAGTATATTCACATCTGCATGAGTATACACTGCATGAGAAATCAGTTAAGGAAAACAAGAGTAGAAAAAAATGGCCGTTAGATGTGGGATGTTTAACATTTGCACGTTCTTAGAGAGGTGAAATCAATTTTGCATTAGCGTTGTTATTGCAAGACAACGGTGGACCGAGGTCACAAATGGCCTCTTCTGCTGCATTAGGTCATTCGGTTGTCTGGCAGAAAAAAGAAAGACAGAAAAAAAAAGAGCTCAGATTCACACCTCTTAGTGCCTGACTTATGGGGAGACCGAGGGTTTACTTTAATAATGCGAGTTTATTGCTTTTAGTAGTGCATGTCATTATTGCTAGGAGTCATGACGGAAAACCCAGGGCTGGAGCGAATACCAATTGTTTTGGATGTGTGAACTGTCAGTCACATGGCCAAAGGCAAACAGTCATGAAAATGGCTGAAATTCCCTTTTGTAGAAATAAGGTCTAATAACTGGATGGGAGGTCGAATGAACAGAACTGATGGGTTGTTTCCAACATACACACACATACATTAAAAAAAAAAACCACACATCTCATAACAGATTGATTGCATCTTATTGCTGAATAGGTCCTTGAGTGTTCTGAACAAATGGCAGAGCTCAAGGAAAATTAGTTGAGTAGAAAGTATAGAGCTGTATTCAGTCATTTATATAAATTTTAGGCACCTCTGTCAGGCGAGACATTTCAGAAAGTGGTCGTATTCTCCTTTTCTTTCTTTCCTCTCAGCTCTATTAATTTTTTGACTTTTAAAAGCTGTAAATAAGAGTGACAAAATAATCCTTGGAGAGTGTAAATGACTTGTGACACACTGATGATCAACCAACTGTTCATTTGCTTTTATTTTTCACTCATCTGTGTCCTTGTTATGAATTCAAAGAGAAGAGCTTTTCACCTGTTTCTTTTTTGTGTGTTTTTTTTAGAGCATTTTACTCCATGATATGCTCATTTATCTCCTCACTCAGTTTTCTATTTTATTTTTTTTACAACAGGATGCATCAACAGACTCGGATGAATTTCTCTGCGGGTATAAAGGAGCGCTCCACCCCCGGTGCATCTCTGTGTTCGACGCTTTGTCTCGAATCAGAGCATGACGGGGTGAAAAAAATCCATCTGTCTCACACATGACAAGACACTGAAAAAGATCCTTTCATGCTTCCCTGTCAAAATAACCAGAGGCGTTTGACGTTTATACGTAACAGACATTACGCGGATTAAGGTTATTACTCAGAGATATTCCAGAAGTCATTTGCGCAGCAAAAAAAAAACCCCAAAAAACGCAGGAACTGAAAAACCGATGATGGATTTCACAAGTGCCAAAACAGCGTTGTTTGTCACTGTCGCTCAAGCAATACAGACCCGAGTCAACTCTTTAAAAAAAAAAAAAGATGAAAACAGCCACCCTTGTGTGTTTACAGAGGTCCTGCCCTTCCATTTGAGAGACATTGAACCGAGCTGAATATACAGCACACCTACTTTGCAGCGCACGGGCGATGTTTCTTTGAGCTCCATGGCCAGCATATATCTCCACAAGGTCAAGATGAACCACACTGCAAATAAAGCACCTCGGGACCCATGCTGACGCCACTTCCCAGTAACTTATTCTTGCATTCGTCCCACCAATGACCCACACACATGCTAATGCATCACATGACTGCAGAGTTGTTGTTATGGCCACTTGAGGGTATTATTTACATTCTGACACCTTCCACGATAACAGTTTTCACCCTATTTATATTTGTGTCAAGCAATGAAGCACCTTCCACTGCGTTAAAGTCTACAATGCATAATGTAGTGCTGCTGCATGGAATCAAAAGGTAAACTGTGCGATTCTGGCTAAAAAGCCTCACGCCCAGAGCTATATATATATATAGATATATATGTATCCCCCCCGTCAACATCTGAGGTAATGGATCTTGTGTTTTCCTGCCTTTGTTCATTCCTTCCCATGTTTAATATCTGATGATATTGGTCTGAGTGTTGGTGAAAAACTCTTGAGCAATATCTTTTCCAGCCCGCCCTCCACCCCTGTCAAAAATTCAATAACATACCACTAAGTTGGATCTTTGAAGTGACTATATCAACCGGCAGAGGTTAGAGGAGAAGAAGAAGAAGGGGGTGAAAAAAACAGAAGCTGGATGATGTGGAAGGGCTCATACGGTTTCCTCCATAAGCAATTATATCAGAGAAATGTGTCTAATATCACATCAGAAGATCAAGCACCGCACTCCTCGCCAGGCGTCTCGCCAAGACTTGTCAAACTGTTAATGTAGAGAGTTTATTCTTGCTCCCTGTTTAGAGCAGTTTTTATTTTTATATCCTTTTTTCCCCTCCCTCTTCTATTTGCAGCCCACTTGCCTTTTTCATTTGAATATCAAAATGAAAAAGGAATATATTGTTATGCACATATAGTTCATTACTCAAGGTTGTGTTTTGTTCCAGGGACTTTACTGTGCCACGAGCGCTGCGATCGGCTGAGGCATAGGAAATTAAATCTCTCCTCCCCACTCCCATTCTCGCACACAGTCCCTTTACTTTTTTCTCCCCCTCCTCCTCTGTGTGTCTCTCTCTTTCTCTTGCCAAACATTTACTCTGCTGGGCACACTTTCTGAAGTGTGAACTGAATTATAGATTTCTAATTTCATCTAAACTTGAGGCCAGTAGGCCTTTGGTGAATAGCATGGATATTTTATCACAAATGAAAAAGTAAATAAAAATACAATAGCCTAAGGGCCTCATGAAAAAAATCACACTTTTTTTCTCTTTTTTTTTGAGAGGATAAATGAAGGGAATTTTGACAGTAACAAAGTTTCTGTCATTTCCTCTGGGTTCAGTCTAAAAATAATACAAGCAGGAAGCTGGCGCACTTCCTTATGATGTACAAACATAGGGTCACAGCTTAGACCTGTTCCCAAGGCTTTAACCGTTTGGTGACTCCTTTTACAATGCAGCGCGAAGGGAAAACGGCGCTAAATTTCCTGTCCAACAAGAGACTGGTCCAGACTGATGCATGACTAATTAACCTACCTGCAAATCCTGCTGGGAGGTCAGCTTAAGGCGACTCAGTGGCAGCCAATCGAGCAGGTCTTTGTTTTACACGAGCTTGTGGTCTTTGGGGGGAGGGAAAGCTTTGAGTAGTTTCTCGGTAAGCAGCAGCGTTAATGGATTGTTTTACTCGTTTCTTTGCCAACTGAGAACACTCAATGGGTTGTTAGCTAGCCTATGTCGCAGCAGCAGAAGCCCTAATTAGAGCAGCGCGCGGAAACGAGCATTAGCATACAAATATTTGTAGATGATACGGTCGAGTGTGTGAGACGATGACTCCGAGGGGGCTTTCAGAGCGAAACAGAAGTGGCAGAGGCAGAAAGACAGTAGGTGAAATGACAGAAAGAGACAGAGCAGGAGTGGGAGGGCTTTGAGTTGCAGAAGCAGGTGTTCGATCGGCCTAATAAATGAGCAATTTGCATTCAGCTTCCTGATTGTGCCGCACGTGTAAACATTTGAATTCAATAAAATCAAAGCTTGTTTACAGAAAGCAATCAAAACATTGTTAACACAAATATGAGTGTTAAAGAAGCAAAATCAGATGTGGTTACTAAACGCGTGAGCGCGTAGCAGGAGTAATTACTTTGTAATAAACTAACGGGAATCAGCGGTGGTGTAACCATGTTTCTTAGCCATTCTAGTCTGACATCCAACCTCACTGTCAAGAAAGTGCTCTTTACATCAGAGTCTCATCACCGAACATGCACCGTTGAGCTCAGACCAAGTAATACGTTTGTTGCACCTTTAGCCTGAAATCAGGCAACAGCAAAGTATCTGCAAATCGGTCACGAGCAGTTTTTACCTGTGTAAATTTCTCACTCTAACATCATCTCCTGTGAATGAAAGTTGGAGTTATTTCGGCAACATAAAAAAGGAAAAAACTGAGAAACTTGTTTGTTTTCCATCTGATTATCAAACATTTGGACTCGCTGCTGCTCTCCGGCAGCAAACCAGCACTCCTCTCATGCGCCAAATGTCTCACAAGGACTAGGCTCTTCCTCTAAAATGTCTCCTCGTCTCTGATCAAAACCTTAAGGAATGCTGAATTATAGATTTCCAATTATGTAATCTGTGTTACAGACAAAGCATTATGTGACCGGGCTAACCTGGAGTGAGAAGAGGGCGACTGAAGTTACAGAATCTGTAATATATGATTAACGGTAAAGATTTGAGACATAATTCCTGTTGGTGTGGGCTAATAATTAATGCAAAATTCTACCTAGAAGGTGAATTTCTACCCCTGTATACATATATGTTTAGTTTTTAAGTAAAGAAAAGCTATGAATGTTCTGTTGTGCTGCAAACAACAGATAAAGGCTGCAGTGAATTTTACTGCAGCTACTATCAGTGAGGAAAGCTGTCACGTCTTCGATTCTCTTTGTATGAGTGCCGAACAGCGCTGCAAACTGATTAGTCTGGATAAAACCTTTGTATGTTTTTCTTTCTTTAATCCAGAAAGACTGGCATTAAAAACCTGACAAGTATGGTCCATGTTTTCAGTAGACAAAACGCTTCCTGTTATCACAATCTATTTTTAGATGTGCTTGAAAAACCTGGCTATGACATCATGTGGGCCACGTTTTGGCTGGATACTAGTTGTGTGGATTGCTTGTACTCTTCACAGCAGAAATAGGTGTAATAGGTGAAAACTGCTCCGTGCTCAATTCAAGATACATGTTCTTTTACATACTCAGTAGATGTGCATCTTTTCATTGGTGTTTCAGGAGCTGGGCCTTATCTCTACCACCTCATCATCAAGTTTGAGACATTTGAAGTGGTTTGACCTCAGGGAGATATTATGTGTTTCCTTGTTTTCTGTTTTAAATCTAGTTGTACAATGGCGACCATTCAAATGTTCAAATAATAACATCAGTGTGTGCAAATAACACCTGTGTGGGACCCAAGCTCAGCGTTAAAGGGCCTTAATGGTACACCTGTGCTTTGACACCCATTATTTTCCGTGGCTTTGGCCACATATATGTGGTTTACCAATATGTCAAGCAAAGTAGAGTAAAGTACAAGTATGCAGTTAATAAAAGATCTCCATCTGCTACCAGATGAAAGAAAGAAAGCCAAACCAAAGGCTCCAGTGAGCTCCACTGCCCAGAAAACCGAACTCAAATGTGCTAATTCCATCCCGTGCTCTCAGGACATCCAGGTGGTCCCAAACTTTAGCATCCTGGATGAACAGGACTTTCCTCCACTAACTGGACTGGGCTCCTGAAAGAAACCTGCATCCCCACAGGCTGTTAAAGAAACACCTCAGCTCCAGCTTCTCCATCACCTCCTTCCTTGTGCTCCATCAACAGTCAGGCCGTTCTGTGACCCAGACGCTGATCCCACCTTGGTTCTCACTCTGTCCTGCTCAACAGGGTTAAACGGAGTTTCCAACTTCTGAAAAATCAGGACGAAGACACTAAAAATGAACTGTTTTCCTGGTGCTTGTATTCAGGTATTAACTGGAAAAATCCCAGCGATTGCACAGGACCACCCCGAGTCAAAGGAAGCTGTAGTCCATGTGCAAAAATATTATATCCAACATCAACAGTCTGAACTACTTAAAGGAGACTTTTTCCATCTGCTCAGGGTCCTTGAGTCTCTGAACTGCCACGCTTTCATCTCTGGACCAACTCCTCCTCTGTGGGTTGTTTCAGTTGCCTGCTGAGCTAGCACACCTGGTTGTCATCAGTCTGAAGTGACTGCACGGTGGCTTTTATAGATAACTTTATCTTGTTTAGGGAGCACAGAGGGTTTTATTTCTTTACTCTTATTTTTCTTCCTCCCCTCACCCCCAGCCAGTTGCAACATATGGCTGCCCCTCCTTCAGCCTGGGTCTGCGGGAGGTTCCTTCTTGTTAAAAGGGAGTTTTTTCTTCCCACTATCACCAAGTGCTCACTCAAAGGAGGTTGTCTGACTGTTGGTGTATTCTTCTGAACACTGTGGCGTCTTACCTTACAGAAAAAGAGACTTGAGGCGACATTTGAGTTGTTCTAATCTGGTGCTATATGAAAACAACTGAACTGCATACAATTCGATGATAGAGATCATTTGAAAGAGATGACAACGATTTACTGTGACACAGAATTCGATGAATTAGAATTAATTAATTCAAACTTTCTGTCTGGCATGGGGCAGCCAATCAAAAAGAACTTTGGCTTAAAGGGAGAAGGAATGGGGGTGGAAATGGCTCGTTACAGAGGCATGAAAATAATACTTCCTTTTTCAACCATCATCAAGGTGACCATGTAGGTCATGGTTGCCTATAGGTTACAATAGAGACACAGAGAAACCCTGCATTTATTTAAAGTCAGGTATCTGCCCGTCTTCCAGATACAAATGACTTGTTTACCATTGTGATGTGTCTGAGATCATTCCTTCTGCTTTATTATGTGAACAAATATCACAATTTTATATAAAATACACTTTCCATGCTTTTACAGGGACCACAGAAAATCCATGGGCTCATTTCATTAAATCAGATTCTGTAATGTCCACATAAATAACGGAGAAATGTAAAAAAAAGAAAGAAAAAACAACCCCCAATCGCGCTTAAAAGGTAGCATTATTTTCAATAGGGGCATTTAAATCTGAGCGCATTTAAAGACGGCTTGCAAAAGTCTGTATAAAAACTTCCTCCCCTGCTTTTATTGGTCTTTATACACCATCAAATCTCTATCTATCCGGCTATCACATACCACCTCTTAATGTTTTATTTCTCCATTTTCAACAACTCCCTGACCAAGGTCCTTTTGTCCACTTAGCAATGAAATATAATTGCATTATGAAAAATGCCCCAAAGCTCGAGACTGCTGTTGTTACAGTACTCGTCTGTGTTGCACATCATTTTATCATCCATTGCTTCCTTTGTAAGTCCCAGCTGAGCAGCTGCTTAGTGTCCCTTTGGGCAAGTTTCAGGGACCAGAGTATCTTGCAGAGAAACAAGGTGAACAGAATAGGTTTAGTATGATGTTAACCAAGGTAAAAGGGGTTCAGTGGTGCAGTAATGCAGCAAAGTTGCATTATAATGAGCTCAGTTTCTCTTCCCGTGAGAATCGATAAAAGCATGATTTCCGTGAGGACCAAAAAAATTCTTTCACGGTCATTGTGTCCTTAAAAGGCCGGAAAGTGGCTGAAATAACCACGGATACGGGAAATAATCTGCTTTTCAGAACATCGTTTAAACATCTGGCAAAGCAAGACTTGGCCAAATGTTGTACTTTTATAGCTGAGCTCATGTTTTGATGATTATCACTGGAAAAGTCTCCTCGCCAGTTAGTGGAGTCAATACCAGAGGGAATCCTGGAGGCTAGACAGAGCCACACCACTGTTTCTACCAACCTATGAATGCATTTTTTTTATGCTTCCCCATATTATTGATTAACTAATCCACTAGGAAGCCTGGCTCTCCTTTTCTTTGGCTCACTGGATACCATAACTTAATAGATCCCTTTGGGAAAAGCATGCACTGAACTGTGAGACAAAATGTCAGCCCGCGATTGGCCTTGTGAAGGCCCCGCGTAAATGAGAAGAGCACCGGTGCTCGGGTATATTCTTGCACGTTTGAGAAAGTGGGAGGTGGGGAGAGAGGGGAGACAGAGAAGAAGAAAGAGGATGATTAGGGTGGAGTGTGTGTGTGCGAGTGTGTGTGAAGGGGTCGGAGGGTGGGGGGGGATAAGACAAAGAAAAAGAAGAAGAGATTTGAGAGGTTAATGAGACAAAACCTTGCTGAGCCATGAAGAGCTGAGCCAAGAGCGATAAGCTGAGATGTTTCAGACGTTGCTGTTCTGCCATTTGAATTTTGACCCCACTTTGTCTGCTTTGTTTTTTTTTTTTTGTGGGTTGTTTTGGTTTTTTTTGTTTTTTTTGCTCTGATTCTCTCCCGTCTCCATTTGAAGGACTTCTCTCTCTGGCGCGAAAGCAAACGTGCATGCCAAAAAACCGAGTGTGTGGTTCCTCGTACTTATGTTGACAGTAACAGAGTAAGTTTTTATGAGCTGGCCTCAAAAATCACAGCAATTTATGATTAAAAAAACAAAAAAATAAACCTTGGCTTTTATAGAAGCACTGCCTCCAGCATGTAGATAAGAGCCTCTGTGATTCAGGGGTGTTCAGGATTCTTTTTAAACGAGGTGGCATAGATATTTTCAGACCTGAAGATTTGCTGAGTTATGATGATTTTAATTATATAAAGATGAATCTGGAAAAGTGGCTGATCTGTAACTATATGGTAGCTGGATCCAAGAACAAGAACTGCAAGGAAATGAAGCCAGAAAATAAGTGAGAGAAGTAAATATCGATTTCTCACGCATTGTTTTAGTTCACAGTTGCAACTCACAGATGTTGAGAATATTAGGCACTGGACCAATCCCCTATGAGCTGCTCCACGCTCTAAGGTGTGTCCATGTAAGTCAGTTTTTTAAGCTCAAAAATGTGTTGTTTTGCACCAAAAGCTTCAGTGCATACTATTACTCAAGATTATATACATATACTCATTCAAATTCAGTTCAGTTCAATTCAATTTTATTTATACAGTGCCAAATCACAGCAACAGCCGCCTCAAGGTGCTTTATATTGTAAGGTAGACCCTACAATAATACATACAGAGAAAAACCCAACAATCATATGACCCCCTATGAGCAAGCACTTTGGCGACAAAGGAAAAACTTCCTTTTAACAGGAAGAAACCTCCGGCAGAACCAGGCTCAGGGAGGGGAGGAAAGGTGATTTAAGTGATTTTGAATGTGGCATGGCTGTTGGTGCCAGATGCGCTGATCTGAGTGTTTCAGAAAACTGCTGATCTACTAGAATCCTCCCACACAGCCATCTCTAGGGAAAAACGTTCCCCGATCTGACCAGCCTCGTTTGCTACTGCGGCATTGGGTTGGTAGGTGAACAACGTGAAAGCATGGATCCATCCTCTCTTGTATCAACGGTTCAGGCTGCTGCTGGTGGTGGAAAAGAGTGGGGGATATATTTTTGGCACACTTTAGGCCCCTTAGTACCAATTAAGCATCTTTAAACCCTCATAGCCTAAGTGAGTGTTGTTGCTGTCCATCCCTTTATGACTACAGTGTACCCATCTACTGACAGCAGGAGAATTCGCCTTGTCACAAAGCTTAAATCATTTCAAACTGGTTTCTAGCAAGGCACACCCAATAAAGTGCCCACTGACTCTATATTTACAATAAATACCCGCTGTTCTTTCCAGAAACAATCCTCCTGCTGAGATTATTGCTGTTTTATCGTATAGTAGAAAACACATTAAAAGAGTGAGTGTCTCTATTGCATATGCTTTGAAGGCAGGGCCCTACACATTCCTCTGAATACAAAATACAATAATTGCAAAGCTGGGAGATCAGTGTTTCTCTGTAGCCTCGTGGATAGATTTGTGAAGCCATGATTCCTTTTCAGGCTATAATAAATCTTTCTCCCTCATTTGTAACACTAAAGCTGTCTCCTGGTAGACATGTGTGCTGTATCTCAAATGGCAAGTTAACAAAGATGTGACGTTGACGTACACTTGAACCAGGGAGAATATAATAGGAAAATTTAGTGCTTTATGATTAGTTCAAAAGAAAATCATGTACTTTTGGACTAAAATGACATTTAAAGTTATTAGTCATTAGTCATTATCAGCATCAGTGGCAGCAAATAGCTTTACTGCCCCATCTTTCATTATCATATAAGTCAGGGGTGTCAAACATAAGGCCCGGGGACCAGAATCGGCCCAGCAATGACTCCAATTTGGGCCCACTGGTTGGTTTTAGAAAATGTGAAGACGTGTTTTCATTAGTTTTAGAGTTTTTACTGTTGATAAAAGCCTCCCACATGGCCATTCACACTGCACCAAAGTAACTGAGTGATAAATAAACATTTAAATTACAGAAAAGTCCTGTTTTTGTCACAATGTATTGTAAAAATGCAACTTTTTTTGTTTTGTTTTTTTATTACAATCGGTCCACACAAAAAGGACTCAGCAGAATGTTTTTGTGTAATCTGAAAAAAAAGAGACTTTTTCAAGTTAAAGCCCAACGAGTTGAGCTGACAGATTTTGGTCCTTTACTCCAGCAGGATTTCTTTATCATGTAGAAAAACCGTGGAACTTCTTCACACTGGGAGAAACAAGAATTTCACCAGTCTGCCCCACTTGATATCAAAGTGGGCTATAGGTATTGTGACATCCCTGATATAAGTCATAAGCTATAGGTATTAATTTTTCATCATAAATGATTTATGTCATTTTGTCCTTGGCTGCTATGTTTTTAAGGGGTGAAGAGTGTTGATGTGCTTAGGCATGTGACAAGCAGTTCTTGAACTTGCAAAATGAAACCCTCAGACTTGAAGTACGAGTAATTATTTGATTATTTTTTGTAAAGATGCAGTGAAAGAATAATGAAAACATCTCACCAATAAATATATATATATATATACCCATATTATACTGCATCCTTCAAGGATTTGGCTGTCGCTCTGATGGCACAGCAAGCATTAATTGCTTCACTGTTGAACTAATGACTATTTTTATTTTCGCCTTAACCCTCTCAAGGCAGGCGTGGCCGATTTGCAACAGTTAAAAACTAACAACCTGATCACCCCACATACATATTTTATGAGGGTTTTTTTTACTCAGAAGTACCACTGCAGGACTTGGTTGCGCATTAGCAACAAAAAGTATAATTTGAGCCTGAGAGGGTTAAAGATGGCAGCAGTTGGGCACATAGAGGAGACCATATGTCCTTTTACCTTGCAGCCTTCTTCAGCAAGCCAAGGTCTACCTCATGGTCACTCCATAAGGACACATCTGGATAATCTGTGAACTGGAAACAGGCAATAAGGAGGTCTTTTCTCAGAATTAAACCTTCTTAAGTAGCACATCTAAATGTTACAGAATGCAAACCTTTATATGGAGCTCATTCCAAAACATCTCCATTAACATCTCTAAAATTCAGCATCTTCTCGGCCACAGGCTACAAAATGATCGATGCTTTTTGGCAACACATTTAAAGAGAAACTCCTTTCCAACTACAGGTGTTGTGCAAGAAGCTAAGCTAACTAATGACACTTTTACCACGACTCTTAATTATAAATCAAAATATAATAAACTCACCAAGCAGAAACTGGGGAATAAACGGAATACATCTGTTTTGAAGGCATCGGTTTTCACACGGACAGCTGATAACCAATCAAAGAGCTCAGTTACTGAACTCTAAAGATATGTCAGTGACGTCAGGCCAACAAGATTCAAATCCTTTGGCATTCAGGGTGATCCGAGTTCATAACTGTGCCACTGGGTAGCTTACTGACTACTCTAGTGTGCAGAACCACAGAGATGGACTGAAAACCCTCCAGTTGCAGCTCTGCCTCCTGTTAAGAGGGGCAAGTCTCTTGGGTCTGGGAGATACTCAAAGCACTCCTTCCATCTTTTAATTACTTTTCCACCACTGATGACACCAATTTCAAGCTCTTACAGGAAAGCCTGGGCATGATTTGTCCTCTCTCTCAGCCTCCAAATGATTCTTCAGAACCTCTTTAAGGCTACCCAAGTGTCTTCTTTGGTAATCTTCCCAAATCATGGAGAAGGGAAATGAATAAAACCCGACACAAATAATGCCCCGCTTAAAGGCCTGTGCCATTAGAATCTCATTCGACTCTCAACTGACAGCTATTCTCTTGATTACTTGATTAATGTGACATTTGATAAATGTCAGAAAATAGTGAAATATGTTCATCAAATTATAGAAGCGAATGCATTTGTTGCTTTTCTGTGAAAAACTCAGACATATACCAATGACACCAAGCAACAATAACAGATAGGAAATCCTGCTTAATTGGCAATTCTCCTTGGAAAAACTCATTACTAATCAACTCGAGCGGTCGATTTAGTTTTCTGTTAGTCATTAATAGAATTAACATCACCGGTTCATTAATCCAGGAGCTTTAAATCAAACTTTTTGGTAGGTAGGCAATTTCTGCATTCGTTTTTCAGTATTTATGCCTACTGTTTTCATCTAATTGGTAGGACATATCAGTAGCAGGGATATTTTTATTTTTAAGCAAGTTAAAATATGAACATCTCATAATTCGCCTTCAAAAACAGCTCTGAAAATGCCCGGCAGCTACTGTTAGCCTGGCAAGATGGTGGTCCTTATCTGTGACTGTGTCTTGGCTCTGGAGGTGAAAGACACAGAGCCGTGGATCTCTCAGACTGCAGTGCTAATTAAAGGTATCAGTCACGAGGGATGCGTGTCAGTTTATAAGACGAAGACAGCGGATAGAGGCCTCATTTGTCACTGCTCGGATTTATATCCAATGAGAATTCAATTGCTTGGCATGAATGCATGGTTTGATATATGGTTGAGAGGACAGGAGGGAGAGAACAGGAGCTTCCAAAGAACAAGAGAGCCAAGAACAGCCTAGTCTCTCCTCACCTTAGTAATAAACCAAGCCTAAACCAAGCTATACTACTGTGTATATAAGTGCAGCACACTTACCCTGGCCATTGATAGGAGCACTCAACCTCAATGATAGGTTACATTGAGATGAGCTGGAGAAAATGAGACCATTAGAAATGGCTTTGGCATTATGAGGCAAACCGGCGAACATGTACTGCATTAATGAGTAAAGCAGGACGATAAGTGGCTCTTTCCACTGCTAATGTGCACACCCCTATGATTTGCAGAGAGAACACAGAGCACCACATTCAGAATCGGTTAAAACAACTTGCAGCATGTTCATGTCCCTTGCAGTTTTGTGCCTTTGCACTTTTTCTTTTATTTTTCTTCTAAATTTCAGGCCACTCGGTCGCGCGTTGTACTCCGTGTTTCCTCTTTGCCGTCCTTACCGCCCTCGTTCCCGTGAAAGAAAGAAAGTTGCTTTTTTTTAGTTTTTTTCTTTTTGTTTTCGTGGAACACCTGCTGTTGCTTCTTGTCAGGGTGAATCAGTGTGCCCTCTCCTGTCCCACTGAGAAGAAGTTGCTCACAGCTTAGGTAAACAGATGTTAGTTTCTGTGTCTGAGAGCAGCACATGGGTATATGCATAATAGCCATCTGAGTCGGTGATGACAGATTAGACTGTGTGGGCTGTGCAGCTGAATATCTGCTACTACCTCGCGCGCTCTGCGACTTCACGCAACTTCCGCATCATGTCTTAACTTTGTGTGTCTGTTGCTTGCTCAAACTCTTTTAATTGCTCCATCTGTTTGTTGTCACTCCCTCTGGGCGCTCGGATTGTAGGATGCATCTTTGAGGCTGTGCTTTTATAGTTCGACTAATCCTTGAAAGGCCCGAGGTTAGAATTAACATGTGACATATCAATTCCTTCATGAAATCTGCATGCAGTTTCTTAGTGGGGGAAAAATAACATGTAATGCTTCACTATTTGTGTTTCATGGTCATTATCTTAACGCTTCAACTGTAAAATTGAAGAACGACTAAAGGGGAGGTGTTGCTAGTTTTGTTTTCACTTGGTCAGCCCATCACTTCCATTAAAAACTGATGACTTCTACTTTAGCTTCTATCACCATCACGAGGTTTGCATTTGTGTGAACGGTGTTAATATATGTAAAAATCTACAGTGTGCTGCTGAAGATGTTCAAGATCCTCGAGAGCATCTTGCATAGTGTGAATATCTGACCTCTGACTTTTTCTATAGCACCTCCAGCAAATGAAAGTTTTCAGTGAAATTCAGTAAATATTACAGTAGATCATTTATGGTGGACATGAAAAAATAATAAAATATGCAGTAGAGAAACTGGGGATATGTTCACCTCTATTTTCATCATGAGTTTTAGAATTTAACTTTTGAATTCCTTGGAGGTTCCTGGATTAGAATTTCTCCATCGCTGGGCCTTAAAGAACTGTGTGCAGGTAACACATACTGGTTTAACTTATACGCACAATCTGATATCGTCGTGTTGTTCCCAGATCATCATACTAATGTTGTTCCAGGATCAACATTGCAAGTGACCAATCAGAATGTTGTGACGTCATACTTTTGTGACTTCGGGGAAAAACCGCCATAAAAAAACTGTACTTAAGCTGCGAGAAACCGCTTCTGTCCTCCAATCAACGGACCCTAACCCTAACCGTAACCGTAACCCTTTAATAAACGGTAAACAGAACTGATATTGTCCTTGCAACATTGGAATTTCATAAATGCACGAATGCCTTGGTGCGCAAAAGAATAACGTCACAACAATGTGATTGGTCACTTGCAATGTTGAACCTGGAGCAACATTTTCATGATGATCTGGGAACAATGTGTGTGAATGTGTGAGTGAATGGGTGGATGACAGGTTGTGTAAAGCGCTTTGGGGTCCTTAGGGACTAGAAAAGCGCTATACAAATACAGGCCATTTACCATTTTTATAACAACACCAACACGACGATATCAGATCATCCAACTTATACACAGTTCTTTTATACCTAAAGTGCATCGCTCTGTGGTACTGTTCCAGTGATCACAGATGTAGGTTTACTTAAACATAGCCTTTAACTAAAATTGCCATTTTGACTTCTCTATTATGCTAGCTGTTAGCTGTTAGAAAGTGCTAGCAGCTAGCACACAACCCATGACTAAGGGTGTAATTCCTGTAGAATTAATGGAATGGTATTTTTTAATTTTTTATTGTATTTGATCTGAAATTATGATGTATTTTTATTTACCGACACATACTTACTGGTTAGGTACATGAGAATAAGAAGTCTTTACAAGAAAGATAAAATATTTATACTGTAATTCATAACAAACTTTCGTGTATTTTGGTGTAAATGCAAAAAATATTTCCCCAACTTACACTGTAAATATGCAGCACTTTTATATTTTAGAGTGGCTTAAAATCAGAGTTTATGCTTTTTTTTAGTGAGCATGGTGGATTTTTGACTATTCAGTTGCACTCTGATAATGCATAAAAGAATGTGATATGGTCCATTTCCCTTTTCCTACTTACAATTTAAAAACAAATGAACATTATTATCACCATAATATAATATTACAAAGAAAGTACTGCATATTTAAAGTGTAAAAATGTGTGTTTTTATGATAAAAATACATGGAAGTTTCTCACTACTTAAAATGATTTAATTGTTTAATATTCATATTATTTCCTGTAAGATACATCAAGTCAACAACTGCATAAAAATTCTTACAATATAAGTATTTATTATTAATAATTATTGGAAACTACTTGGTAAATATGATTACATCATACTTTCAGATAAAACACACTGATTCTGTGTAATTCTAAGGGGATTATATTCTCAGTAGCAGTGCCACATTTCTTTTTATGAACTATGATCCATTTCCTGTTCGTAGTCCAAATATTCTAATAAAGTTTGATTTGAACCATCAGTGATCCACCGGTCACCTTCATCTATGCTAGTTTTCACTGACTATTGATCACAAGGGCTCTGCCTTTACATGACCCAAAAAAATATACTTGGACATGCTGTACACTCCTGAAAAAATACACCTCACATGCTATGGCATTTTGACTGGCTCCTCATTTCGCCCTTGTGGACTTGATGCAATCAGGAGTAAGTCATGAGGAAACCCTACACACTGTTTGTCACCTGCTGTTGTTGATTCAAATGATGGGTGTTGATTTCCCCTGTGGCGTCAGCAGTTTTGGTTAAAAGGATGTATGTGTTATTGATTGTAAACATTCCTACTGTTTTCAGTAAAGAGATCTCTTCCTAGTGTGATTCGGCTGTAAGTGTCTGGGTTATAGTTCGGTGGAAAATGTCACCACAAACAAAGTTCTGTGTCAGTGTTTGTGAAATCGAGAAGCCATTCTTTGTTATTTCCTGGCTGAGCTCATCGGGAGAGATAGCAGCATTTGGACGGAAGTGGCCGGTAGACACTGCCAACATTAATGTCTATTTACTGATTTCTTAGATACCCATCTGTGATAAACAGTGCTGTAATAGAGGCTAATGTGGTGTTGGTTTGTGCTCACAAAACTGATGTCAGATTGAATCAAAATTGGAATGTATGTGGGAGAAAAATATCTTATGAATGGCCCAAAGACAGAACTATCTCATGCATGACTGGGTGTCATCATTATGTCTGGAAGAGAAGTCTAAAAAAATCCCAAAGCAGAAGGATGATTTTTGTTTTGTCCTTGTGCGGGCAGACTGGAACCTCTAACTGGGGTTTCCACTCCTTTTAAAGCCCCCACAGCTTTGTCCTTTCACGTCACCTTTATCGTCTTTATCTTTTAATGCATGCGTTATCCGAGCTCATTTGTAACATAGCCTCCATTTTTTACCATTTCCAAGAGTTATATGTGATTGGCCAGCTTAGCAGAATTACTCTAGCAGTTATTAACCAATTTGCAAGGAGATTTTAACAAATATGGGACTAGTTCCACTTTAGAAATGCAGATGGATCCATAGGATTTTTGAAAGGATTCCTTACTCTTAAGCAAAGCTGACCTTTTGCATCAGATCTTTACACTTGGTCCTACATAGGTGGATTTTTCTACCTTGGTGGAGGTACGCAGTCGGGGATTGCTCTTGTTAGCAGTGCAACAACGGACATCCACCGACTGCTGTATTTTTATTTTTCGTCCATTTTGTTTTCACCTTGTTTCGTGAATTTTCCTTTTCAGCGCAACGAGGAAACCTTCAGCGAGGAAAATGATCAAGTATTTAATTCAGCTGATAGCCTGGGGCTACGTTTGCTTACTTTATTCTTTGCAGCATGTACATTTCTATGAAATCTCTGCCAAACCAGGAAGCACAAATTTGAGAATGGACCCAGACACAGCAGGTGTACTACACCACAAAGACAAACACGGAAAGCAATATTACACCACCACCAGTGCACTCTGAGAACACGTTTATCTTCACAGAAGTACTGTATGTATTTCAGTGGCAAATACTGTGGTGTGGTTTTTGGTGTGAGGCAAGTAGGAGGAAACTTGTGTGTTCAGCTTGAGGCTATTTTTAACAGCAGCTCCCTGCCAGCACAAAGTTAGATGGAAGCCTGCACGCTCTCCTTCTACCTAAGCATTGCTCTAATGGAGTCTAGCAGACACGCATGCAAAAGCCAAACATATCTGACCTGAAAATGTTAGTGTGTGTTAATGTTAATCGATAAGTGAGTAATCAATATTACATAAATCAGTCAAATGCTAGGATAAACTGTCATAAAAAAAATAAGGTCATACATAATGTGTCCTAGAATTTGCCTAATTTGCTGCCTGGTCAGTCACAAACTGCAGTGTTTCATTAATGGATGTTGTAGCCACTTGGCACCATGGTTACCATGAAAATCTTTAGTGGACAGGTGCAAGTGGAAAGGACTGTGGATTTGGTCTGAATATATGTATTTTGATGCATTTTATCAAACTGATATTTATTGGTTATTCTCTGATTTTATGACTCATAGTGAGAGAGAAGAGACCATAAGGAGTTGCTCAGTGATACCACCAACTGAACCCACTTTTCTTGCATTCAGTGATCAATTGCAAGTAATTCCTGCAACCAAATGATCCCCCAAAGGTTGAGTGTGCAACACTCTTAACCACTGGGCAGCCGCTTTTGATCTCAAGGTGAATGCCAACACTTTGCAATCAATCTGAGTCGGTCTGTGCTGATGAACACAACTCATCTGCAACTCGTCTCAGCTGGTTGCAAACCTAAGACAAACTGTCTGAACTCTGAATGAAAGTATTTAATGTGATTTCAGTTTAATGTAAACTGATAATGTATGTAAACCGCAATAGATTTACAATAGGCAGCATTAGATTTGCAATTTTCAACAATTTATAACAATTTACCGCAAACTGATTGGAGACTAATTCGATCTTTTTTCTGTTTTTTTTTTTTTTTGCTGTCCTGATGCCTCAAAGTAGATTTGAAGATGGCGAGTGATTCCTGGTCTCCATTTTCTACGCAAACATTTTAAAGGGAAGACCGCGGCCTCCAGGCACTGTTTTCCCTAGTGTGATTGTATCATTACAGTTAATTCAGATGCAGAGTGTTTTTATTATGGGGATCCAGCTCTATGTTCGTATCAATAATTCCAGCATTGTCAGAGGTGACGAGATGGCAGGCACCAGATGAAACTCGGATGATAGAAAAGCAGAGGTCTAATGACTTTCAGTCGTGGTTTTATTTCCACCTCTGCTTTTTGGAGATTGTGTGCAGCATCTAACGTAAGTATGTGTGACTGAGGAAAAACTATTTTGAGTGAATACTGTTGTCAGCACTGAGGCATGCAACTCAGAAGGTTTTCTGATAGGACGGCGTTTGCTGCAAAAATACCATGAAGTCTTTGGACTTTTTAGTTTTTTATTTGTTGGATTTGTGAGGTTTTTGCATTTTTTTGCATTGATATTTATATGCCTTTGAATGTAAAACTAAAATAGGTACTGATGAAGCATGACCTTTTTTAGTGGCACCTTTTGACCTTAAGTTCTGAACAGCTGGCAGTAAAATGTGTAACAGAGTGTCAATTAAGTCAGAGGTGATGATTAAGTGAATTGCTGGGCTGTAATAACCAGGCTCTCTTAGGTTACAGAAATAACCATGTGTGATTTTTGAGACTTGCAAGAAGAAAAAAGTCACTAAAGAGTCTCAAAAGTCAACAAATCTCCTAAGAAATATCATCAAGCTGACAGCTATAATATATTAGCCAAATTGGGACTTACTAAAAGTACACTTTTTGACTTTGGGTGAATCAGGTTTGACTTACAAATGATATCAAAACAGGAAACTGTAGAAGTGTTGTGTGTTGTCTCCTATCTTTTCGCTGTTCATATTTCCTCCTCCTTCTGTGGTCTGGAGAGGTATTATCAAAACAGGCCTAACAACCTCAGCCTGGTAAGCCTGTAAATTATTCACATGTCTCTGGGCATGTATTTTGTGTTTCCACATCGTGTGTCAAGGGAAAGGCCCGCGTGCATGCGCACACATACGCAGATTTCTGAAATTTGGGAGCCTGCAAATAGATCCCGTCTACATAATTAATCCGAATGTGATTAAAAAACATACAAGACATTGTTGCATCACTGCCTGTGTTGACGTCACAGCTCTGTCTTATCATAAATACATGTTCGTTACATAACTCAATTTTTAAATATTCATTTGTGGGTGCGCACAGCTTCATTTGTGCTCCTCATTTAGTCTCAGTGTACCAACTATGTCAGGTAAAGGCAGAGAGCAGGGCGAGTCGATGACAGAGGCTTCTGGGTAATTAAAAACAGTATTTTGATTCTAGAGAAAACATTAAAGTTTTTTGAACCAAAGAACTCTGATCAAAATTAACAAATAATTAAGTCATTCTGGTAACTTCCAAGCTTTCTAAGGCTTTAATAACTGGAATCTGCTGCTATTCCCAAACTGACTGTTCAGCCCAGTATTACTTATAGTACAGCGGTTCCCAACTTCCAGGCAACAGACCAGTACCGGTCCATGAGTTGTGTGGTTTTTAGCATTATTTTTTTTATCGTTTTTATTGTTAACACGGTTTCCCTGGATCTTTTCCTGTGTGTTATGAATAAATCGTCTTTTTTGGTACTGGTTTCATTTGTTGTATTTATCTTAAAGGCCGGTCTGTGAAAATATTATGACATAAACCGGTCCGTGGCGCAAAAGAGGTTGGGGACTGCTGACTTACTATACCTATGTAATATTATTCTTGAACTCTACTAAAGTGGCTTTGTGTGATTCACAGTTCAAAATAATCCTATTTACCTCATGCTGGGCAATGATGCAGACCCTCACATCACCCACTGTCGAAACGAAGCTCTCCTCCCTCACCCTTTCTTTAAGGCAACTTTCTGTGTCCCTATCATAAACAGAAGGTTTGAACAGCAGGTCAGTGGTGCTCAGAGTCATAGCTGTGGGCTCTCTCTCACTGACATCATTAAAATTCAATATTAGAAAAAAAACACACAAAACAAGCGTTTAGAGCAGTGTGAAGCCCCAGGTTTTTGGGTAACAGGCATTACTCGGGCAAACTTGTGCCATGTTTGGTAAGCTAAGTAGAGCCTAGGCTGTTTTATCCCCACCGATATGATGAAGTGAAGTCTAGCTATACTGGTCAGGGCTAAGTTTTGGAGCCTTCCTGTAAATGGCATTAGGTCTTGGAATAGAAACTTAATGTGATAATAGTGATGCATTATACTGCTATACATACTAAAAATGAGGGCTGCTACTTCGGGAGTGTTTGTAGAGAATTTAAGCTTAATTTAATACTTGAATGTGATGCACAGTCTGGCAAAAATCACTGCAAGCTGGAATCTCTGAAATAGAGGAACAGAGGAATCAACCTGTGACAGTATTATAACGCAAATATCATTTGCACTTGTTAACTTTTATTTTAAAGGACAGTAAAGTTACTAAGTTGCTCCTTTATTACCTTTGAAACCTGCATGGCCTGCTCTTCTTTCCATTGTAAAGACTATCTTGGACAGCTGGCCTACGTGTTCACCCTCTCTCTTTCCCATCAATCTTCTTTTGCATTTGTACCTTCAGTAGCTCCACAGGGCATATGACACACATGCATCCATTACTCACATGGGTGGCTGAATTTCACACAAAATCATCGCTTTTATTAAATTTAAGTCGATGTACGTAAATGTGTTGTGTGGACCCCAAACTTGTTACTCTAACAGCGCCCATTTGTAACAAGAGGCAGAAGTTGTGTCTCTGCTGTAATTTATCATTTCAACAAATATACCGAATATACTCTGATGCACTTCTTACACAGGCCCTTTTGTCTCATATAGACATTAAAGTCTTAGTCATAGCGTGGCAGTTGCAGCACAACTATAAATAATTTTACCCAGGGAAATGGCTGGATGGGTACATAGCACTTATTAACGCACAAGAAACACCGTGTTTTTACCTCTCTGCTGCATGAAACTACATGAAAAGAAAAATATGGAGAAAACAATTTGACATTAAATCAAATTTTTCTGTGTGATATTAACAAAAAATAAGAACTAAAACACGTCTGTTGATCCACTGAGAATCCACAGCTTACTGTGCAGTTCATTGTTCTGAGTGTTCAGTGTGAATAGTTGCACAAGTTATTGGTAGGGAGCCAAAGTAAACAAGGGTCTGGTAATTGCTAATTACCATTTGACAGACCACAGATAGCCAGGTGATTTCCTCTGGGAATGGCAAACCAAATCAGGGATATAACATCATTATAACTTCTGTTTTAAGACACTTTATTTTGTTGGGTATTCCTACAGCCATGCTTATAGCACAATGGCTATAGGACTAGCTAATTGGGTTTGCAGGCAGCTGGTCATTCCTCAGCTAGAGCCACTGTAAAATATCTTAACAAGCCCTTGAGGGATGGCGAAGATATTTTGTAGGACATTGTTGGTCCCCAGAGGCTTCATTGTGCAGAGTTTTAGGGTACAGTGACATTTCGGAACCCTTGGGTTGCACGACTTGTAGGTGCTTAAAGTAGCCCAGTTTCCTTATTTGCCATCTTAAATACAGTTATAATGTTGGACACACATAAAGTATTTAGAACAAAATGCATATCTTGGTCTAAATACTTGTTTTCAGACAGCCTTAAATTCACCAGATGTCTCAGATATGGTTATCCTATTCAGTTGCTCCTCTTCTTTAGTCAGTCAGAAGAAAGCCGACTTCAAGGGAGGCTGTGTTTTTGAAAAAAAAAGGGAGCTGAAAGGGCTTATTTCAGTCAGCGGAGAAACGTATCCAAGGCTGTAACACACACTAGGTATAGTGAAAAATATAACATCAGCAGTACCAATTAAGAAAAAAACATAGGAAATTAAAAAGTAAAATTAAAACTGAGGTGATGAAAACAAAGTCATAAGAAACATTAAGCAGATATAAAATCTGTCTAATAACAAAAAAAATTAACTAACTCAAAATTAATTGACTCGAACTCTTCCACGGCATGTATTTTTTATTTCTCTTTGATATTTGGGCTGATTGGGACCCGATGAATGTAAAAACAAAGAATTACCAGATTTTTTTAACCTGATTTTTGTTTCTAAGAAAAATGAGAGCCACATATGAGGATCCATCCATCCATCCATCCATCTTCATCCGCTTTGTCTGGGGCCGGGTCGCGGGGGCAGCAGCCTAAGCAAAGAGGCCCAGACCTCCCTCTCCCCAGCCACCTCCTCCAGCTTGTCCGGGGGAATACCAAGGCGTTCCCAGGCCAG
>NW_005187527.1:1408564-1463601 GCF_000239375.1 Pundamilia nyererei
TTTCAAAAGTACCGGTTTGGTACTGGTATCGGATAAAACCTAAACAATACCCATCCCTACTCGTAAGTGGATATCAGGCCCTTGTAGAGCAAAATTTAGTATTTTGGTCAAAATAACCCAAAATGTGACGTCCACATATGTGGATACCAGGTCCTAGGAGGTTAAATCAAAAGCACATTTGAACACATCTAGTCTGTCATACCACCATCTTGGTAAAAGTACAAACTTTCTGTACTTACGTAGAAGTACAGATACTTGTATTAAAAATATTTTGGTAAAAGTTGAAGTACTTATTCGGTTTCTTTACTCAAGTGAAAGTGAAAAGTACAAGCCCTAAAGTAAAACGTAGCTCTATGAAGGATGTTTCTACCTGCTATTTTCGTGCAAAGCTAACTGAATTTTGAAAATAAAATGATTTTAGTATATGGGAATATAAACTTTAAAGTTTTTCTCCTCACACCTAAACAGTAAAATGAGTAGAGTTCTAGCAGTTCTGACCATGAACATTACAGCTGCTGTGCACCAGTGTTTTACTATGAATTCACAATAATACTGCAAACTAACCTGTTCATCCTGCAGTAAACTACAGAGTATTTTCACACAACCATCAAATAACACACAGTTATTATACCTCAGCACAACTCGCATTATATTCAGATGCACTAATTTTTTAAAAAGATGACTTCACATGTAAGCTTTCAATTTCCAGTTTCTCAAATCTCACTGAGCAGTCCTTACCTTTAAATATAACGTCCATCTCACAGTGAACTTATCTCCCACTCTCTTCTCTCCCTGTGGAGTAGAGCAGCTGGACCTTTAGCAGACACAGTGTGCAATAAACTGCAAACACAAACCGTTTTATGTGTTTGCCGACATAAGCTGAGTTTGAAAAGTTGCATTTAAAATTACCTGCAACTTAAAAAAGCGTTACACTTTTTGTGCTCGCACCTCTTCTGTAGCACCAGCTAGATACTGAAGTATAAGGACCTTATGGACCCAGTGGGTCCAAAAACGCCCCCTGGGTCATTCTGGCTCACTGAGGATGTTTTTATTTCATTGATCTCTTTTTGTGTAACAAGCCTTGGAGATGGCTACGCCAATACGAGTGCCTTGTATGTGTTAATGTTCCCTCTGTTTAGTCTGAGATGGGTTTGATGTTTGAAGGCGTGCGGTGATGTGAAATAAAAATCTCTCTCAACTGTGTTAACCCAAAGGTAACAAGACTGTTTTAAAAAGGTAAGAAGCAGAAAGTACAGATATTAGTGTCAAAATGTAGAGAAGTATCAGAAAAATAACCTGAAAATTGTACCTAAGTAACATAAGGAAGTACTTGTACTTATTACGTCCCACTTTTGCAGCTTAGCATTCTCATGCTAACAGTGGACAACAAGGCACTGCTCTTTCAGGTCAGAAAAGACCTGAGAGCACGTACTGTAGGCATGAAAATAACCACTTTTCACCTGCTTAATTGTATCCCTGCTGTGATGGTGGAAATTAATCGAGACCCACACAAGCACAGCAGGCACATGCCAGGTTTAAAATGAGAATAATACATTAAAACAATGGAGCCACAGGAACAAAAAAAGGTCAAAACAATGGGGGAATATTTTCTTATATGAATTTCTTTGCATTTAATGTATTCCACTTACTGGTGTATTGGTTAAATGAAACTTCCAGTCTTGTTCTGAGTCACCCTGATCAGCACTGCCTCTATTTATACACTTTATACACTGTGCTGTGCTGACTGTAGATTTGGTGTTTTCTGTGAGACCTCAGCACGGCGCTTTTACTGAAATAAAGACGGGATGTCACACTGGAAGTCAAACACAACAATTTCACTGATCGCAGGGAGCTGGCGAGGCGTTATGAAACGCTTCACCATCCTGAAAGGGGATATGACCCACAAATAGTCTGGTTACCTTGCAAAATGGTTTCCACTACTGGGTGCCGCTCACCCATGAAAACGCCATCTCCCCTCCATGTGTCAATACACCCGCCGTTGACAGGTGAAATGAGTTGTGGTAGTGGCACCTTGTCAAGTCTGCTGCGATAACTGGGACGTCTGACTTATATTCAAACCGTTCTTTTCCCGGATGAATGAGGGGTTTTTTTTCCCTTTCCTTTCCCTTTTTCTTTTTTTAACGTTTTTTATTTAACTCACTATGAATTCTGTCAAAAGGCCGATTATGTTCAGAAACATCTTGGGTAAAAATAACAATTGGTCGCCCCAAGGGTACATGGAGAAGAGAAACAGTGATGGCATGAAAATATGAGAATGGCAGAAAAGGACAGCAATTATCCTCATTTTTGTGTTTGTGTGTATGTGTGTGCAGAAGTGTGTTTTCATTAATATAATGGAAAAAGAAGAGGAAGGGAAGGAAAGCTGCAAATGGTAAAGGAGTTAGGCGTGACAATTTAAAATCAGTTGAATGCAGCGACTGAGGATGTATCTGAAAAAAAGACCTAGAAAGGCTCAAAATTCATTGAAGCAGGAAGAAATCGTGAAGCTCGTTTATGTTATAGCATAAGCTTAATGAGCATTATTCAACCGAAATAGTCTTTAGAATAAACTTTTAGAGCAGCATTGGAGAAAAACAACTTTAAAAACAACAGTGTTTCCACATCAAGGTGACATGCTCCGTACCGCTATGGGAATCAACACCAACTTTGCAAAGAACACAGCAGTGCAGCCGGCCGAGTTTGTAGGTTGGAGTCCTAATCCTGCCAAAACAAGCTGTCATCCAATAATCAAATAGAGGCTGGATCGATGGTGGCGGAGATCAACATGTCAACAACGAGCCTGTCTGATACCAACCGCTAGTTCAACATCGAAATTGACCGACGCTGCCCTCACTTTGTCGAGACTGGGTTGGTGAGAGTGGGAGTGGGCGGGAGGAAAAACAAGCGGTTGTTCGAGGGCTAAATGCAAACTGCACAAAACTGCAGCCTAAGCACGATCAAAAAAGTGTACACGGAAACCTTTAAAGAAATACAGTTTTGTCCTCGCTGCTGCTCTGCAGGGAGAAGCAATTTCCCTACTTCTCACAAATGTACACCTGATTATTTTCGCATACTGCACCAGATGACACTCATTAAACTTGCATTTTTTTAGCTATCTGAGCATCCTTCTCCTTATGTGATCCTGTTTGATACTGTAACTATTATACAGCGTCTGCTGGTGCAACACACGTCAGCATTCCACATTCTCACAAACAGATATCGAGGCCCGGCAGGATTTCCAGACGCATTCTGTTTTTGTCCCTAAAGTGGTAGCCAGACAGTCCAGAGCCAAATAATCATTTGAGGCGCGTGGCGCGGAAACCGGCCTCTTCCGATGTCACTGATCCATAGATGTGTGGCATTGCTCGGGGTCGTTATATCCCACTGGAAAGTTAATCTTGCACCAATTAGTTCCAGCCCAGGAGGTACCACCGAGCGCTGTGCTATGAAATGGTGGTATCCTTTGGGAACCCTCCTCCCCGACTCTCTCTCCCACCTTTTTTTTCTTTCTTCCCACACATCGACTTCTACACAATAAAACACACATACACATTCTCGCTCCCTCTAAGGTTTTCTGTATTGATCTAGCCATCATTCTATTTTAGCGCTGCAATTATGTCTGGTGATATTACCAGAGGGTGTTACATGACTCTTCTAATTGGTGTGTCGATATGACGTCAGGGCGTTTGCTGCTTTATGATTTCAGTTCCCACCTAAGTGCCTCTGATGTAACTTTTTTTCATCTTTCAAAGGGTAATTTCTTTTCGGTTTTGTTCGATGATGGATGTTCTCGTGCTTTTTAAATGGCCAGTCTGTGTAGCTCATTAGTATAAATAAATTCCTTTTTCGAGTGCTCTGCGTTTTATGTCGCGCGTGATGTCCTGCAGTAAACTGGCCCTTGTCTGTGACTCACACGATGTACTTATTTTAAGATGTACTTTGCTTGAGCAAAAAAAGGAAATCAAAGTTAGAGCACAGCCAAGGATTAAGAATAATTCCGTATATATGCTTTAAACATAGCATGTGTAAAAGTGAACATAATGTGCTTTGTTTTTCTTAAAATAAAGATATATAGCTGTAGCTGTACAGCTGTCTGAATCGCATTGAAAATGGGAGGTTTAGCTTTAAATTGAAAGCTATCTGGTATTCCCTGCCACTTTGATTTGGTGATTTTCTTTACCTTCTTTCTATATTTTCTCTCCGATCTCCCACCCTGCCTTCACATTTCTTCTCTCTTTATTTTGCTCCCCTGTTTATCCCACTTGCTTTCATTTCATCATTGCTTGATTTCTCACTCCCAGCCCCTGTTGCCTACTTCTCCCTATCCACTTTTCTCTCAACAACTATTTTCACATGTCTGTGTGACATGACCGGGGGGCCTGTAAACGGGGATTGTGACAGATGCAGATGAGTGTGTGACACCGAGAAGTTCAGGACTGCTCTCTTACATATTGCCTTTCAGCATGCAGGCTGTCATGCACGTTGCATTGATATCATTGTGCGACTGCTTCTTGACATCCTAGAATGCACCCACGAGTCCTGTTTTTTCAAGAGTTGTTTGTGCATAAAATACTTTGGTATTGAGAGGTGCTATACGGATAATAAAGATGCCTGCTAACCCTCGCCTTAACGCTTCAATTTTTGTGTTAATCGCGGAAAAACAACAGACTCAAAGCAGCACTTCATGACTTACTTGTATAAGTATGTTTCATGTGCATGAATTTCAGTCATTTGCTAAACTATATTGCCAAAACTATTCGCCTGTCTGCCTTCACACAATTTCAGCGACATCCCATTCTTAATCCTTAATATGATGTCGGCCTACCCTTTGCAGCTATAACTGCTTCAACTCTTCTGGGAAGGTGTTTATGGGAACTTTTGACCATTCTTCCAAAAGCACATTTGTGAGGTCAGACACTGATGTTGGACAAGAAGCTCCACTCCACTCAAATTCATCCCAAAGGTGTTGCCTTGGGTTGAAATCAGGACTCTGTGGAGGCCAGTAAAGTTCTTCCACACCAAACTTGCACATCCATGTCTTTATGGACCTTTAGCAGTCATGTTGGAGCGGAAAGTCAACGTTGTTGGGAGCATGAAATTGTCTAGAATATCTCGGCATGTTGACCCCGCACCACCAAACTTTACACTTGGCACAATGCACTCAGACAAGTACCGTTCCCCTGACAACCGCCAGCCCCAGACTGTCCAATTCAGGGTCCAGAGGGGCTGGAGCCTATTCCAGTTATAGGGTGAGAGGCAGGGTACACACTGGACATGTTGCCAGTCTGTAAGGCTCATAGTAAACATTATACATGCTATCCAAAAGAGTAAAAAGGACCATTGTGCCTAAATACTATCAAAGTGCAGCGAGCTGAGCTGGTTATCATGGCTGAGAACCTACACAGACAGCCCCTCCAGTGAATGCACACTGACCTTCACAATGAGCCCTGTTTTTATGCTGTAAAAAGGACTGTTCTAGTTAACTGCCAGTAAGATATGCTAATAATAAATTCATAAATCTAGTTTAATGACAATTACAGATGCAGATACAAATGTGGTCCTGGTTGCAGATCAGACAAAATGTAAGAGCTCCGTAAATACTAAGCGATCACTGGACCGTACGATAAATGCCACCGACTGTGTTATCTCCTCCTGGATTTTATGAGACTGTCTTTTCTTTTTCAACATAATTTGCTCTGTAGAGTCAAAACAGCCTCAGCAAATTCAACATTTTTACTGCCAACAGGAGAAGAGCACACTGATCTGACTAGGGGGGAAAAAAACTGCTGCGTGGACCTAAAAATATGCGAGAAATTATTAATTTTCCAGCATGCTTCTCTACATCTTTATCTCCATTTATTTTTCTGTATGTTGGTTTATGGCTGATTGCTGCTTTGACTGGGAGGACATTCAGACTTCAGTTTGGGGGCCTCTCTGGACACAGATATGTGCTTATGTAGAGAATTGCTCATGCTCCACTGGAGAATCTGGCTGTCTTTGCCAGCCAAGCCTCATCATGGCAGATTTGCCCGCTCCCTCATTGTGTCTAATTCCTTTTGCTGGCTAAAAATCCTGCCCAGTCGCAATCGAGACCCCCTGAAGAGCCAGACTTAGCGGGTTTCCCTCTAGACCCTGATGATGGTATTCTCGTGTAAAGAGGTTCAAGCTGCTGGGACAAAGCACGAGTGAGCCACTTTCAGCAATTACCCTCTTTTTTTTTTGTCTAGTTATATCAATACTGAATGGAAGCGAAGTACCCTAACATGTCTTGCGCAAACAAGATAGATAGTTGCAGTCAAATGTCAGTGTCAAAATTTGTTTTATGCTTCAATCACCACAGAAATATAGTCATAAATATGCCATTAGTGTCTTTTTTTATCTGCTGCACGGATTGGTAAAGAGCGCCTCCCTGATATACCGCAGTGCGAGACAAAAAAGTTTGTATAAGTATACTGTTATTACTTTTAAAATATTTAGCTCCTGTCATACAGGCGAACTCTCGTGGTGACAGAGAAGTACAAGTAAATAGGGATGAGTCAGACATTTAAAAATAACACAGTTTCTCACTAAGAACTTCCCTCCTCCTGCCGACTCTCACACATTCTCACTCAGAATTTGTTCTCGAGTGAACCCATAACACTTGAATATCACACATGGAAATTTTCTGAATATCTTAACTCTGAAAGAATTATCATTTAACCTGATTTTCTGAAAAGAGTTTAATCACATTAAAGGTTTGGGAAATGAAGTCAATTAAATGAGTTTTTAATTAGATTTTATCATTCTGGACATGCTGTGGGTGAGTTGTAAAAACTGGAGTGCTGTGATTGTAACCAATCAAAAACAAATGGAAGACGCAGCAAATTAATGCAATAAAATCAACTCCCTAGATGTCAAAGACACGCTTCTCTTTGTGTGTCTGTTGATGTGAACTCTATTTCAACCTTATCCTCGGGAGAGTCCTGCTGTAATTGAAATAGGAATAGTGTCTCCGAGCCCGGTACCATCGCCTCATCCGCTATGTACAAATGGATTGTTAAATGGACATGCAGCAAATGTTTGAGTTGATTTTTGTCACCCACAATCTGTCAGGGCGAACATTCATCAGGGGACATATTGATTTAGCAATATGGGTGAGATTGGCTGGGAGTTAGGAAGCAGTATATCAAACCACAAATCAAGAGTTCAGAACACTCAGGAACAGGTAGTGCTGGACTGAATCCTGAGTGAAAATGCAAGATTCGGTTAGTGGTCACAGTTTGCAATAAGAATTAACAAATATTACAGAGGATGAAATGAAAATCAGCAGGTGATTGTATTTTACTATATAATAAGTAGCAGTTTTAGTCGATGAAAGATCTAATGCGATGTTTCAAAGACACTAACAGAGCTCCGGTGAGGGCAGCTCATCTATACCCAGGCCGCATCCGCTTTGGTCAAAAAATGCTAAATTAATTAAAATGTCAAGGCAAACAGTCTGGAAAATTACAGTAGGTTGACATTTCTACTAATGCCACCGAGTTAACATGAATAAAATTGTGCTCTCGAGGCAGATTGACTAACTTGATTTCCACTGGCTTTTCAAGCCCGGAGTCAGTTCAGGACAAGTTTGTTTGATGTACTTGTTCAGGAAGATAAGGAAGAACAGTTTACAAACGCACTGGGTGTTCAAACTGTCCAGTGATGGTTCAAGACTGTTCGGCAAACTCACTTGATCACTCGGAGCCAATAGTGCAAAATTACACTCTTGTTTTTTATCAGTCGAGCAGTACAAGGATAATGTACTTTTGTGTTATGTTTCTTTGGCTGCATTTGGTTGTGCTCATTGGTTCTAAATGAAAATAACATTTTCTGGTCCTAATTGGGTCGATTTGCTTTTGAACCTGTCACTGCGCTGCAGGCAGCACCTTCTTTGGATGTATTGAAATCAAAGTAGACTTCTACAAAGAGCGAGCGCACACCTACGCAGCGAGCGAAACTCAAACACAAACACACTGTCATAGAATATACAGAAATTCATACGTTTGCACATTCATAGACACACGCGGGAAGAGCACGCAGCGCTCATCTACACAGTGTGACTTTAGCAGATTGTCAGCCTTTGCAGACAGAGACACATCAACATCACAGGACCCCCCCAACCCGTGACAGGCGTCTCCATGGCACCCTTCAGATCACTGTGGCGCCACTGCAGCAGCTCCTTACATTTCAATCTCCCCTCTTTTCTTCCCCCACAACTCAAGCACCGGGGTCTGGAAATACATTTCAGAACAGAGCGGGGTTTTGCCCACACACGTACGCGTACCTGCACAGAGCTCACTTGCAAACTTTGAGAAGAAAGGAGCATCACCGTTCTCGATCCGTGCGGTGTTAAAATGGGACGCAGCCAGTATAGGCGAACATGTCAAATCAAAGTAAGTATCGTGCGTTGCTTGATACTTGGGTCACTCCACCTCAGTATATCTTGGTGACAACATCTGCATTCTCTATGTTATCTATTTTCTTTCCTCTGTGGAGTGAATGTTGGTAGGCATAGCTGCTTTGTTTGAATCATAATGTAATTTGTGATGATTCTATGAAAACCCAAATGAAAACTGTCAGATAAAAAGGGAAAAAACAGCTAAATAAAATGCTTTCTGCAGTTGTATTAAGTGTACAAGATACAGAAACAAGAGCCAAATCAATAAGAACAAGTCTAAACAGAAGTGAAGTCATTGCCCATCATACTTCAGTGTAACTTTGTCATCTATCCAGATATTACAGGTATTTATTTAACTCTCTTGATATTCATCTTTGTATTGTGGATATATGAAGACTATTGCTGCAATCACCTCTGGCTCTATAAAACAAAAACCTTTAAGTGCATCACATGTATACGTTTAAGAGTATTAGGTGCAGACTGGAGCATGTTACAGACATTAAATATCTTCTATATCTAGTTGAACAAAATCAGCAATATGTCTGTGAGTCCAGACCCTTTTCTTTCCAAGCTACTTATAAAATCAGCAATATAATACAATGTGTCATCTGCATACAAATGTGCAGAACAATGATCAAAAATGGAACTATTTATGGTCCTGGACCAAGAACCAAACTTTGTGGGAAAAACCTCGGTCATAAGTAAAAGACTGGAAAAAAATCACTTTCTGTAGTAGTTCCAATATAATTGGTAATTACAGAAACATTTGCCTAAACTGAAACCAAAACTATTTACAATATATAAAAGTACAAAATAATTATCTCATTTAGTGCATTGACAATGTTATTCATAAAACAATGATTCGTTATTGTCAGAAACCAGATTGATATGAGCTTAGAGCTGATTTGTTGACAATTTTAAGTTGGCATTGTGTAGGCAACTGCATAATGTTGTATAATTTACATATTGGTCTGTGTGGTTGGGTTTTCATACTAGGGCACATTTGTCATGGCCCTGGGCCATGTGACCCTGTATTCTGAGTTTCTTGGTGTTTTGTTATTCTTTTTAGTCTAGTTTCATTTCGGTTTATCTAGTTACATTCTGCTTCATGTTTCATGTCTAAGTTTTCTTTGTTTGTCAAGTTCAAGTCATGTCTGGATTTCCTTATGTTTCCTGTTTTATTTTGAAAGAGTTTTGTGTTTATTATGTTTAGTTTCACGTGTCCTGTCATTATGTTAATTGTTGTCAGCTGTTTTCCCCATGTGATTCTACTTCCTTTGATCATTCCTTATGTGTATTTAGTCTGTGTGTTCCACTCAGTCAGCGTCAGATCGTCTGTTAACCTCACCACAGTTTTCATAGGTTTACTCCATTGTTTCTCTGTGTTTTATAGTTTCCTCAGTGTTCACAGTTTGTCATAGTTTTTCACTGAGTGTCACAGCCTTTTTGTTAACACAGTGTTCATAGCCTCCTTAGTTTCCCTAGTTCCTTGTTTTTTCTTCTGCAATCAGCCAATAAAGGCTCGCTTTATTTTTGAAACTACGTTTTGTCTCCACCGTGTCTGCATCTGGGTCTACCTCATTCCTCACACCGGCGCACCCCATCGTGACAACACAAAAAACAAATGTAAATAATGGAAAATGTCCTTGTAAATTTCTGCCAGAACATTTTTTTTTTTTTTTTTTTTTTACAGAAGTTTATTGATATAAACCCAAAAAGGAAAATAAAATGATACAGCAACGTGTACTAAAGGTAAGGTAAAACCAATGTGGTTTTGCAGTAAGCACGTACCCAGCAACATGGGGAGGCAGAGAAGCAACAGAAATGCTGTCATTGGATTTCACCATCTGCCAAAAATCCTGCAGGATTAAATGAATAAGAGGTTGAGACCAAATTCAAGGAGTTTTACTCACAAGGGAAGTTTATTACTTTCTAATCATTGCAAACAAAGTCCAGTGGTATGTAAGGTACCAAGCTTTCTTTATTTACAAAAATACTCTATGGAAAAATATGAACTATGGTCTGGGTTGATCATTTTAATGCCATAATTATTCACAACAGCAACAAATGTTGGAATGAATGAATAAAATAAATGAAAGATGGTCACATTTTTTTCTTTTTGTTCTTTAATATTGCTGTAAAATAATCAGTGAGATGGTTCCTTTACTAAATCATTAATGCATCATGGCAAGATGTGAAATAGACGCACCGGTTCCACCATGCAGAAGTTGCATTACCAGCAGGGGGCGATAACATATTGAAAGCGGTATTGAGCAAAAACACATGAAATACACACCCCATGGTCCTTAATCGCCAGAAATGATTAAGCTAGGCAGACATGCAAATGTGTTAATGATGTCTGTGTAAATGCTTTCTCTGCTGTTACTGCAGCTTACTGCAACTTCTGCATGCGTGTACATTTCATGCTTTTGAAAGGCAAAGCAAGAAATGGACACGGTGGACCGCTGTGTCTATTAGACATTTTAAGTCTGTATAAGAAGTCAGAATCATAAAAAGTAGGCCTGGTTTTAAGATTATTTGAGAACATGAAGCTTGAAAAAATCTCCATCAAGTAGTCGGAAACATTAGTCAACCAATCAATGTGAAAATCTCCAGAGACTATCCTTTTAGTATACCAAGAAAAGTAACTCTCAGGATCCGCTATACAGGAAGTGTATAAATCTCCATGACTACAATGGAGTTATTACACCCACAGTTTACCATTAAGGGAATGAAATAAAGACATTTGGGCACAGTAACAGCATAACAAATACAAGAAGAAAAACTGGATTTGACAGGGAAAAAAACATTAATGTCAAAAAGCTATTACAAGAATGATTTTTGCTTCTCAAAATACAGAATTTTTGCATCCCACAGTCCAAAGGTATAAAGGCTGTTTGACTGAATCTCCTAAACGGCCCCCAGGAATGAATAAGTAATGGTCCAATCCCAATGTCCGCCCTCACAGTGTCAAACACTTTGATGTTTGTTTTCGATATTTCTCCAGAGGGGCTCTTGGTTATTCACATGTGGAAATGACAATTGTATGAAGTGTGTTCCTGACTGTTTTTGAGTCTTTTAAGCAAACCACTTTGAACATGTGGTAAAAAATGATGGAATGAGCGTTCAAAACAGACCGACATGTAGAGAGCATATCAGTGGCATGTGGTTGTTTGTCCTTGTATGAAGTAAGTTTAGAAAAAAATGATTAATTCTATCCAGTAAATTTAGTTTAATTACTAACAGACAGCACATAAGGACTTCCCAGTCACTTAAAGTAAGAGAAAAGCTTCTGAAAATCAAAATATTTGATATCTAAAGTGTTCTTTCATTTTTTTTTCCCCATTACCTTTTAAGGACCTTACACCTTCGTGCAATCATGTGCATTAATTGAACATTTACTGTAAGAGGCCTGAGTTTGTGTTAAAGTTAGAGGTCTTCAATATTTGGACCACATGCCAATTGTTCCAATTCCTAAAGTCTTGTGCATATTGCAGGATAATAATAATAATTAATGCATTCTTAGTGCAGAGAGGGTATGTAAAGATGACCAATACTTTCTTTTTGACAGCAGCTTTCATTAACAGGTCACTAGTGTGTCCACAGTTCTTCCACAGAAAGTCAATGACATTAGGCATCTTGAGAAATATTTTAACTTTGTGTCACAAGCAGATTTTTCCATCATAGAAGCTCCTGAATGTCCCTGACTTTCAGAGATCTGGTCGCAGCATCACTGCCAGTCCCCTGCTGCTAAACTGTATCCAAACACGGAGCGATTTGCTTGTCACGCGTCGTTTTGAAGCTGGTCACTATCGGACATTCCAGGCTCAGGCTGTCTAAGTTCAATAAGAAAGATCTGTATTGACTCATCTCTGTTCTTTCCAGGTGTTTGGCCTCTACTCTATGCTTCTACATTATTTCCACTCTCCAATGCTGTAAAACCCAATGCTGACATCTCTGCTGTAGTCAAATCTCTGCTTACTTTAAATTGCACTCTTCATTTTTCCTTCTCCCTTGCTCCTTAATGCAACCCACCTTCTTCCCATCACCATCTCACGCAAGTCATTCCATCCAAGCCTTCATCTTATCATCATCACCACCAACATCTAGACCCTGGGAGCTCCTGCCCTGATTCCTATCACTGCTGGGATTTCATTCTGCTATGATGGGCCATCGGAGTCTAATTGCCAAATAGCATGACTGAATTGTGCAGATCAATAAATGATGTTTAATACCTTCCAATGATCTCTCCTTATTGAATTGTATTTACTACCCTGTCATAGGTCAGTCAACAGTATCCTGCGCTCTCACTGGTAATTGCTTGAAACACTTTCCTCAAAGTTCAGAAACATCTATCTGATGATCCACTTACTTCATGTGGGTTTTATTCTTTTTTTTTTGCCAGCAGCTGCTTTAAGTCACTGAATGTCATTGACTTTCTATAGGCTCTGATTGCCTGGTCACAGCCAATTGCCTCCTGTGTGGACACAGCTACGCTCAGGTTTCCTTGTGGTCAAGATTGTTTCAGATTGACTTTGACTTTTGATTTCATAGATTCCAACTGGGCTCGAATAACATGTGTTTGGGTTTTTGTTTGTGTGTGTGTGTGTCTCTTGTATTCCTGTTGCTTGTAGTAGCAGTGAACACACTCTGGCACGGTCATCCCAACTTTGCTACACTTTTTTTGTCACGTTCAACTTTTGAACTTCTACCATAGTGTGGCGGTTTTAGAGACACAATCAAAGATATCGCCACAGTTCTTCCACACTGATCATCTTTCATCTGGGATAGCCCAAAATCACAGTGTTTACACAGCATAAAAAGCCCGTAGGTGGGGAACTAAAATGAGCTTACTGGTAGGATGATGACAAACAAGGGGTTATTTATGGCTTGGGGTGTTGCAGCAAGCTGAGTCAGTACATGAAAAAGGTTATGTGTTCTTCTGATATAGAAAACCATATGAAACTGCATGCTAGAAAAACACAAAAAAAAGAAGCGGGAATAGCCAACTATATGAAAGTTTTGTACCAATTCATCATGTGCATCTTGCTTATTTAAAACATATTTTATTATATCAGATATAACGCCTTAAAGTATGAGGCAAACCCAATGAAAAATGAACAAATACAAAGCACAAAGGCAGCTCAACTAATAAATGATGGATTCTATTGTCATTTCAGTGCAGTAACCATCTAAGGCAACCTCGAGCACTCCTGAGGTTTAAAAAACATGTTATTGATTTTACAGTTGTTGCTCTGTGCAGCATGTTAGTGGCATATTTTGAGGCACTTAGAAGTAGAGGCCATCACCGTGGCCTCTTGTGTCAGCGGGAAATGAACCCAACAAGGAAGCTGGAGAACAGCAGCATGCAGGCCCCTGGGGAACTTACTTATTGTGACCTCGCGTGGCCCGCTCCACTCGTGGCTGCCTCGCTGAGAGTCGTGTTGCAATGGTCATTCGGTTTCAAAGAGCTTACCACCGCTTCACAGATACCTGAAAAACAAAGAATTAAGGAATTACCATACAAAGGATAAGCATGAGCACACTTCAGACAGGAAGATATATAATTATGCATATACCCTGCTCACTGAGATTTAATTATTCCTGGCTATGAAAGCAGTAATCTTACTTTTCCCTACACGTGGTGACTATAAATGCAGGTTTTATTTATTGGTATGTTTAAGTATTAATTAGTCAGTGTCACCCGTTGGTGTGCTGTCTTCCCAGTCATTTTTGTTTTCATTCACCTAACTTGACCTTTATATTTTCCACAGCTTTCTCAAACTCCTGATTTTTTACCAGTTTGGTTTTTTTTTTACGCTCTGTGAGAAGAGAACAGCCTCTGCTGTCGCTCAAAAGTCGAGGCATGCTGTCAAAGATGTTTTATCTGAAATTTTTACTTTGTTTATCATCGAGTGTGTGGGATGCTTTTCATCCTCTCAGCTCAGTGAGTCCTCAATTCTTGTTTGTGTGTGGGTGTTTGTGTGTGTTTACACAGCTCGTAATGCCACAGAACTGCCCCTCAGAGTAATTAAGAGCTTACCCCGTGATCCACTCAGGCAACACAGGGGATTGGCTTCACTCAATACTGCCGGGCCTCCATCACTAGACGAGCGAACGAGGAGCAGAAACACTGAGTGCTGCGCAACAGACAATCAATTCCTTCATATCATTCTCCCTTAATCACATTCATGATCGTCTCTCTGGTGAGCAACTGGTGAGACGTGGTGAAAGGCGTTGGAAATTGAGGATAGAAATGAAGGATAATAATAATAATATGAATGGTGGGCACAGAAGCTCCAACAGGCTAAAACTATCCCCCACTTATATTCAGTGGGTCTCTGTCACATGCACAGTCACAGAAACCAAACAGAGACTTGCTCACTTGACTCTTGCATTGTGTTACGTAGATGAGATGAGCCTTCATTAGACAAATTAAGCCGATCGCCATCTTTATTGGAAAGTTGACACATCACACTGTTTTTTTTTAGCTGTTTCCTTAAATGCTGAGTATCCGTTGTGGAGATGCAATGACCTAAAAAGACCTCCTATATCCGGGTACAGATGCTCATTTTTTGTCTGTCAGGAGTACGTTTGGCTCTTTGAAGTGTTAATTCACTCTCTGACCTCTTCACCAACTATCCCCACTGAGACCAGGGTGAGCAGTACAGTACCAGAAGCTTTACATGACAGGGAAGGTTTTTTGTTGTTTTAAAGCTGGTCTAAGGTGGCTTTGCAGATTTATTTAGCAGCACTGGTTTGCTTTATGCCAGTTTTTCCCAACCACTGTGCCGCGGCACATAGGTGTGCTGTGAGAAATGATCAGGTGTGCCATGGAAGATTATCTGGTTCCACCTAATTAGTACTCTAAGCGATCGGCGTGAGTAACGGGCAGAACAATTACATTCTCTTCCACTAGAGGGCAGTACAACTACCTGCTCTAATTAAATGGGTTGCCAACTTCCAGTAAAACAGAAGAAGACAAAGAAGAACTTACATGATGGTCATGCTGTGAGATGACACAGCGCGTAATAGCAATAAATAAATATTTGAAAAGAAAAAGTAGTCAATCTGACCTGGGTCCTGGAGAAAATTCCAGCCCAGGAAGGCCCTAGCATGAGTAGTGGTCAGAAGAAAGCAAAAAAGGTATATTGGGAACAAACCGAGCCAATTCCTCTATGCCTGGTGCTTTTTGAGACATTTTTGTTTGGTGGTGTACCGTAGCTCCAAAAGGTTGGGAAACACTGCTTTGTGCTACAGTCACACAAGTGAAAACAGCACTTGGAGACTCTGGCATAACCAAAATTATTGTGACCTTGTGCAAAGAGCTGTGATCCTGTTGCCTTTGAAATGATTGCTTCGAAGGTGAGACCAGGTCTGCAACCACTTGCAGTAAGCTCCTATCAAGATGGTGATAAAGCGACAGGAAGCTGGAGTCAGTCTGCTATCACGTTGCTTCTGAACGGGGTTGATTTGTCTACGTACGAAGTCAGAATCCAGCCAGAACCTCATAGATCTGAAAGAAAGTCATCCACAAATAGAGACCTAGGTGCTGCAGGACAGGGATTTAGCTGTAGAAACCACAAAGACATTCATAAACCCAATTTCTGAAAACGCAAAACCGTAAAAAGAAGATTTAAAAAACTGAATGTAATGATCTGCAAATCTCATAATGCCATAAAGCCCAAATTTTTAACTGAGAAAACATGCAATTTTATGAAAACAATTTTTTTTAATTTGATGGCTGCAACACATCTCAAAAAGTCTATGATTCAATATCAGCAGTCCTGGGTTTTCTTGACATTTTTTTGACTTATGATTAATGAAAGGCCTTTACCTGGACCACTCTAAAATCTGTATCTACCTTTTGGTATTGATGGCGACAGTCCAGTTCAAGTTTCCAGTTCCACAGACATACCATCAAAGATGCAGAGATGTTTCTGGCAGTCTGACAACAGGTTGGATGGTCCCTCTCCTCTTTAGTCTGGATGATGCAGCAGAATTTCAAATGTCCATTTTTCTGATCACAGAACAGTTTTCTATTTTGCCTCAGTTGATTTTAAACAGGTCCAGAGAAAACAGCTGCATGTCTGGCTCATGTTCACATGTGGCTCCTGTTTTGCATGACAGAGCTGTAATAAGCATTTACGGATAGGACAGTGAAGTCTGCTCACAATCATTTCTAAGACGGTCACTTCTTTTGATGATATCATGTACTGTAGATGATGAGATTTTCTTGACAATTTCATGTTGAGAATTATCGTGAAACTGTTCCACAATTTGCAGATGCAGTATTTTGTTTTTTTGTGGATTGAGTAATCTCACTAATCATTACTTAACTATGTGACTCTTAGATGTTCTTTTTATACCCAATCATTTTATGAACCTGTTGCCAATTAGCCTATTTAGTTGCAAACTTATTCCTCCAGTTTTTTTTCTTTTAGTAGGCTACTTATCACTTTTCCAGTCTGTTTTAAAACTTTTTTTTTGATGTCATCAAACTCAAAATGATCAAATTTATAAATTAAACATCAAGTATTGCAGTTCTTTGCAAAGCTCTTTGAGTTGGTACATAATTGTTTGCCTCCCATCAGGCCACCTCTGCAATTGGCTTTCAATTGAAAGTTGAGTGTGTAACACCTTGAACTTCTGGGCAACTGGTTGGCCTTCCCAATTGCTTGAAACTTGCGAAATAAGAAACCAGTTACTTTTAAATAAGAATAAATGATAATAAAGTTCATACAGTGGCAAATGTGCCCCTGTGTTTGCTAATCTTGCTCACTGGACATTTTAAATTCCAACTCTTCTGAGCTCAGTACTATGTTATGCTTCCCAGATTGAAGGTAGTGAGACTTAATCGTTTTAGTTCAGACTGCTGCGTCATGTCGCATTATGATATTAAAGCTTGGTTAGCCTGTCACTTTGTCCATTGCATCATTACTAGAGTGACATTTCAGTTACTGCGTCTTCTGATGCGACTGCTTTGTGTTGTTCCGCTCTTTAGAGCTGCAGTCATTTGATCTTTTCTCTTCAAGTCTTCAACGATTTAAAGATGAATATAGGATTTAAGAAAAGACAAACCTAGAGTTAAAATGCACAACTCATACTTTAAACGGAAATGTCTTCTCAACCAAATGTGAAAGGTCGATTTAAAAACTTCAAAACTTTTTTTTTTGGAGAGTCTTATCTGTAGTCATCTTCAATTCGTGGCATGGTGTGACGGATTCTAGTGATGACCCAGTTTCAATGTTAAAAAAAAAGGTTTGTCTTAGAAAGGGTCTCATGCAAAATACATAATATTTTAATCAATGCAAGTCTGAAATCAAAGACAGTGGATTGCTGGTTAATAATGACTGCTGTGGAGATGGACGGATCTTTGAATTTATCCCGTTTTTGACACATTTCAAGACACATACTGTCGTTATGAAGAACAAAGAGCTTGGCGAAGGAAGCGCTTTTGGCTACAGATTGATTTGTGTGTACACAGACAACACATACATACAAACTGTCCCCAAAGCTCACACCAATTTGAAACAGGCAAGGTTATTCATAAAGAGATAGATGTAGCTTTTTGCTTCTGCTGTCATTTGACGATCCATCTTAATGCATGATAATACCGGCTGTTGAGTTTTTCCCTTTGCCGGGCTCCACACCAATGCATCCAGTTTGTCTGTTACAGAAGGCTGATGATAGAGACAAATTACCGCTCATAGCTGGTTTACTGTACTTCGCTGTGGCCAAAGAGGTGGCTGGAGGCCACAACATTTTAAACGCAGGGAGCCGATCAGCTGATATATGTGAGGTTATCGGGAGGGGGAGGCAAAATTGAGGAAAGGGGCTTAAGCATTCGTAATTTTGTTATGCCATTGATTGCAGGTCACATATCTAATGTTTGCAGACTGAAACAAGAGGATTTATGAGGTACAGCGTAATGGAAAGTTTACTGCTATTCCACTCTGAGCCAAAGCTTGTCTTCTTCTACCATTTAGCAGGGACAATATACGAGGCACTAATGGAAAAGGCAAGCAAGGCATGTTAAATATCTTGCTCCTTATCAACACAGGGCGTGACAGGTATATGGCGAAGCATTACAATGTTTCCCCCCTTGATGCGAAATCAATACTGCGACATGTTCAACCGCACATGCCGCCACCGTAGCGTCCTCTTAATTGAATGTGATGTAGCATCTGCTGAATTTGCACTTGTGCTCGGTTTGCAGCAGCTATACACTGCCTTTGAAAATATCGATAGCTTCTCTGTACCTCTGCAAACCATATAGGACGCATCCGTGCAGTGTGTGACTTTTATCAAGCCTGATGACAAGGACAAATACTGTAGATTGAAAGTGTGAGTGCCTAAGTATGCACCTAAAACTTCATTACACCACTGCATTAGACTAATGTATGTAAACCTTTTGAAGTTTTTATTTTTATTACTTGCTGCTAAGAAAGCATAATCTACGCCTGTAACTGTCACTTAGGCCTGTGACAGACTTTTGCACAGGTGTGGAAATGGCATGCATTACGAAATGCCCCGTATTTGTCACAGTTTTGGGAGTGAAGCAGGCAGTTGTGCTGATGCCATGAGGAAAGCTGGACAGTTTTTTGTCCTGCTGCCCTGCTAATGAGTGGCACATTAGTGGAGTCTTGTAAAACTTTCCATTGTCATAACAGGCAGATGTGTCCTTGTTACTGTCTATGTACCAAATCTGCTCGCTGCAAGAGGATGGGAAGAATTTGTGTTCTTATTCTGTCTGACTGTCCTGTTCATGGCTCCAGAAATGCAAAATTAAGCAAATGTAACTAATAATGGGCTGCTTCCCAAAAGCAAAACCTGCCAAACGGTGACGTACATGGATAATTGTTAAGACAACATTATTTGGCATAAACATCGGTGGCTGTGGACTGTGATCTTGCACGTTGCTCGGTTTGACTCTAATAGCGTGTTCCAAAACCCAAAAGTGGTTAACAGCAGGAAAAAGAATCTTTTGAATTTTAATGATCTTTTTTTTTTCTTTTTAAACATGGATTGTGTGTATGAGGGTACGAGCCATAATGATGATTTTTTTTCCCTCCTCTCTTGCTTTTGCAGCTTACCTCATGTCTGCCCTTAATGTCCGTGCCTCTAACACTTCAAATACCTTGTTGTCTGAGCAGGACCATCATCCACCCGCCATCCTGCTCTCATTTGTCTTTTACAATCTCAGCTAGTACATGTCAGGTCATCAGCCTGTTTGTCCTCCCCCCCCCCCTATTGTTACCCTGAGATGCGTTCAACAGCCCACTGCGGTGCAGGATAAATGCAATCATTTGGGATTTAGCACATGAGCGGCAGATGGAGTAAACGAGGGGAGAAGCTGTTGTGCTAAACTTTCATGTATTTCGATGAAAACTGGTTCATTCTTAATTTGCTAAAGTTGATTTTAATGTTGTTTATGTGGTTGGATTACATTATGATGCTGCAAAAGCTGCAAAATGAGTGTTAATGAAGTCATTCTAAAGTTAACGCACGCTGTGATCCTGACATGAGGTTAAGGTTGTCTTTGTTTTCTTTCCTTGTTTTTTCTGTTTTCTGCGTTGTGTAACCACTCTTGAAGATATATTTGGATCTGCTTTAGCAAATGAAATAAACTTGAAATAATTAAAAGACAAAGCAGAGGATTTACTTGTGCCAAGGACAGCAGCGTCTATTTTCAAAACCCATAAACCCTCATAATAAAATGTCTACATGTGATAGATGCGATAACGACTAGGAACACAATAAAAGCAGTTATACCATACCTGGTCGCCTTGAACCATCCAACTGAAGTTTTTTTGTGCTTTTGTGTGTTGAGACTTCAGTGTCAGCACTCAATCCTAGCAATGAATCATTCTCACCTTTTCCAGTCCATTATACTTATGTTTCGCAACTGCGTTCATGCTCATCGTCAATCAAGTCACATGACAAAGCAGTCAAAACAAACCTTACTTTTAACATTTCCTTGATAGAGCTTTGGTTTACAGAGAGGAACGGGGGGAAACTGACCCCCCACGGGCAGTTGCTCAATGTCAAGGTCAATGGCGAGTTGTCAGAGCTACAAGGAAAAATCCATTACCGCGGCAGGGGAAAGGTGTTATATTTGTCATTCTCAAATGAACAGCAGCTATTTGTTCCCCATTGGTCAAGTTTGCACTCGTCGGGAGTTTGACCTGACTATGGAAAACATTCAGGCCTCCCTTCTGTGTAGGAAAAACTATCACTAGTCCCAGTCTTACCTTTCGATTTCTTCTTCTGCATGTAAAATACTCTGTTAGGGAATTTGGATGGAAAGTGGTTTTTCAGCTAAGTACGAGTATGCACCACTCATTATATTTTAATTAATGAAGAAGACTTTTCAGTCCCTTTCTAAAACTGTTATGACAAGGCAGTGATTTCTATACGGGATCGAGCTATTTGCGAAATTCTGGTCTGGTCTGAAAATATGCTTGACTGATGCATCTTGACACTAAATGAGTACGAGAACAAGGCCACCTGAATTTCACCCAAAAGATGTTGACATTTGAGTTCATGAAAGTCAAATATCATCAACCAGATATTTTCTGAAAAGAGTCCATTCAGATCCATGGTTATTAATGCACTGCAGCTACGTTTTTTGGATTTTTTTATATCAAGCACTGAAAGCTTATAAGTCAAAGAAACAAATGTAGAATATGAGGTGGTTTTCCCATCAATGAAACAAGCAAAAGTGCTGCATTACCTCACCCAGTAGATATTGCTTTACCTGTTAATATGGTAATTATGTATGAAAGGGGCCACACAATAGGAAAAACTCCATTGTCAGGCAGAGAATACATCAAAATAAAAATAAAAAAGAATATAGTGAAGAGTCAGTGCCCCTCTTTATCACAGTCCTATTGTGTAATGAGATGAAATGATTGCACAAGAGAGGCATTTAAAACTGGGTTACGCTGACAGTTCCCTCTGAGAACTGCTTTGACAAACATTCAAAATTTAATCTGTTTATATTTAGCTGCTTCATGATTGAATAATGCATCCCTCTTACATGCAAAAACAACTGCAGGGTGTCAGCGATAATGAAAAATGGATACATTCAACATAGTTCCACGAAAAAAGTTCTCTTCTGCATTTCTCTTTTGCAAACTCTGCCAACCAAATCCATCATTAACAGCATTAAATCCATAAGACATCAACTAACCCGAGGAGGAATGAAGGGAAAAGCCAGCGGAATAGCTTACGATTAATTCCATCACTGGCTAAATCCGTTTGTAAAGATTTATGGATTTGTAATTAGCATAAACACGAAGGAGATCGATAACAATGACATTATCTCTGCTGAACTAATCGGTTTATTCACACATCAAAACAAGGCAGAGTAAATCTTTTGTTTAAAGACGCTTCATCTCTGCAGTGTGTTTGGGTTTTAAGATACTTTAACAACAAAGTACGACAATAGCGAGAGCCCACATTGTCATTACGACGCTTGTAACGCGCCATTTTGGTGCTCTTATGTAAAATCAAGGAATCGAGGAAGTGGCTGACATCATTAAATCGTCAAATGTGCTTCATGCTGACAGGTCCTTCCATTTAGTAAAAATGCATGTTAATTCATATCAGCCACAATCATTTTACATGAAAACAAACTCTCCGAACAGATCAAACGGGACTGGAAAAAAAAGGGGGGTGGGGGATATATTCACAGGACCTGGGATGGTTAGGGATTGCTGTGCCATCTTGTGGACTGCACCACTGTGCAAGGACCCTGCTTTCCAGAGAATCTCTGCACCATCTATTGATTGACACAGTGTCATCTCCCTGTCAGGCGCAGGAGTAGAGCTCAAGGGTCGGAATCCCTGACGGCTCGGAGCCTGAGGAGAAATGCCAGGGAGCCAGCAGGCACTTGTGTTTTTAATAGAATCCGGCCAGAAAAAGATCTGTCATTTCCTAGTGCACTATTTGGGTGACTTCTAGAGGCCATTAAGAGCAACTTTTCCCCACCTTTAACATGGAACCACAACTACCCACAGCACGCACTGACAGGACTGAGTGCACCTGCTGGAGGAGTGCTCCATTTTCAGATAGTAATTCATTTTACGGAATGACTTGCAAATGTTATGCAAGAGCATCTGTGCACATTTACATATCACAGTGTGCATGTGTGCACATGTAGATGTATATACATCGGCTGGTGATTAATGAGAGCATTCGGAATTTCATTCACCTGCTTTTCATTTATTTGTAGAAGCTGCATTATGAGGAACAAAAGTGAGATGGAAAGCAGCTGGAAAGCAGCTGTATAGTACTGTATATATGTGCATGTGTAGGCATGAAGTTTCACAGACAGACAAAAGAGAGAGAGAAAGGGTAATAGAAAATGAGACCCTTGAATATGAAGTACAGTATGTGCAGGTACAGTATTTCATTCTCAAATGTGTGCCGCTCCATCTCTTGCTCTGCTCGATAATGGTCTATTTCATCACATAATTTGTGTAATTAGGTCCTGGACATGAATAATGTTTCATTTATTATAACAACAGCTGTCAGCATTTGAGAAAGAAGGGCATCCGTTTGTGAATTTGTCAGAGAGTTAATGCAAAGGGAACAATATGTCTTGGTTCAACAGCACTCCCAGGGTGATAATTTGGATGTTCTATAACACAGAAACTGAGTGACATGCAGAGTATATTAATAAAGTATATGAGGGGTTTGAAAGTTAAACAAATAAAAAGCAGAATCAAGACCACCAGCTGACTCTAGGAGTCTTCCTTCTGTTATTAAAAACCTGCAGCTTTATATGGTTGCCCATGGAGTCCATGTGTGCAACCCCAAAGCAAGATTTACACACATTTAAGGATGTGCCATAACAATTAGAAGTTCATTCATTTTCATTGTTACTGATTACTAAACAGGAAACAAGATTGCAATCTGCTCATGTCTATCCTTTAGAGATGTAGGTGTGAAATTGTGAATTAAATTACAGTAACTTGGTGTGAAACTTACTTTGAAAAGTTACAATACTTCTATTGCAATGTCATTTAATGTATTTAATGTATATACGCATTACAGTCCTGTACTGTAAGCATCATATTATACTAATTTGGAAACTGATTAGAGTGTGGTAGCTCTCCCTGTGAGTTTATTAAGGCAGGTCACCTGAAATAATGAAGCTGATTAATTTCTCAAAACCTCTTAGCAGTAAAGTGTTTGTCTATTCAGCTGCACCCCAACAGGAGGCCACAGACACCGTGACATCACCCACTGGTTTCTGGATGGCATTTTGAAGTCTCAACATTTGCACTTTGGACACCATTATTTTGGGATTTAACAGATTGTCTTTAGAGAGCTGGAGCTTGTTGTGCTAGGTTATCAGTATGGGGATCAGCTTCTTGCTCTTGGACTCCACCTTAAGTGACCACTTAAGGAACTGCAGCTTTTAGCACACTCTAAACTAGCTAGCAGCTAGCTAACTTGTATTTGGGCGAGGAACTTTGGTAGGTACTATTCAACTTTCTTTGCAGATCATTTTCAAAGGAAACTGCTGTAACACAAGTAATTTTTAGGTCACTACTTATGGGAATTCAGATTAAGCTTATACTTATTGCTAAAATTCTGTATTCACTAGGATTTTGCTGTAATAATGAACCATTTCAATCCGGTTGTTCAGTCTGACGTCACTAGCCGTGTCTGGGTCTAAACTCCGCTGCAGGTCCATATATCAAACGATCACTATGGCATTACTGAGAGTTGAAAAACTGTCTAAAGTCTTTCATCTTTAATAAAATGATCAGCGTTCTGCTCTACCAGGTGTAACAATTGAGTTTAACATCCAGGCATCCATGAAAACTGAATTTATGACATTTAATGGAGTTAGAAGTTAGCAGGGAGTTAGCTCGCTAGCTTCTATCTAAATACAATATAGCATGTCCTGACTGCAGGGTTTTGAAAACAAATTAAAACGTACAGCTCTGTTATCACTTCCAGCATAAATGAAGACAGAAAACTAAACAGCAGTGACATTTGTAGGGTTACTGAAGTTGGGCTAGCTGGTATATAATGATGTGCTACGTGACCGCTAGCGACACAGCTATGTTAGCATAATATAAACAAGCTAACTCTTTTTCCACTCGATAAAAGTTAACGTGAGTGTTCTCGGGGGTCAGGAACAAATGTAATCGCATGGCAGGATGCTGTAAAAGGACCAAACTTCAGCCAGGAGAACAACTGAGATAATCCATCCACAATACGAGGTTAGTCATTCATATACTGCTGCATGGGCTGGGCTGTAGTTACATCCTAAGGTTTTAAAAACTGAGCTTAAATAAATGATTAGCGGTAATAAAAGCCGAGGGAGGTCAACAGGGATCACTGACTGTTTTAGGAGCTTTTTGAGATCAAATAGAAGAAAATACATAACATTAAACATGTTAACCACACAAAAGCCATATTAAACGCAGACTACTTTAGACCCGGAAGTAGGATTCGTCACGTCATCACTGAACAACCGGATTATTCGTAGGATATGAGCGCCGCGCTTGTCATATCAATTTCTTTTAACCATCTCAGGCTCAAATTAAACTTTTTGTTGCTAATGCACAACCAAGTCTTGCAGTGGTACTTCTGAGTAAAAAAAACTCATAAAATATGTATGTGGGGTAATCAGGTTGTTAGTTTTTAACTGTTGCAAATCGGCAACGCCTGCCTTGAGAGGGTTAATAATGCCAAGGGCCTTGTATTTCAATTAAAGTGGAATATTCATGTTCAGAATTTAAAAATCAAACACTCAAATGTCTTTTCTAAGCTCTTCAAATGTTACTGTTGGGTAACCCCTCTAGTTATTTTGCAGCACACCCTCTTGCAAGCGTGTGCAAAAATTCTTTCCAACCAAGCAAAATCCACTTCTTCCTCCATGATGATTCCTCCTCAAATTATTGGAGGGGAAGACATACAGAAGAGCCGTGGCGGGCGGCCATGAACCTGCCTGCATTTGCTGACTCAGAAAACGACATTAGCATACAGCTGCCATTAGCCAGGCTGCAGCTGCCTTTTTTACTTTACTAAGAGGAGCTCTTGTTGGGCACAGGGACCTGTGCGTGAGCTTCCCGTCTGCTTTGATGACTGATAATGTGGCGCTCAGTCTGCAAACATTTACAGTGCTGTATTGTATGAATTACTTAGAACAGGACATAAACAAAATGTGAATCCTGTTTTGAGCCAAATATAGATAGATACATGTCTTTGCTGGCAGATTCAATCACAAGTGCACAGAATTTTGGTATTTGTGGTTTCAGCCAAGTTCCCTTTAACGGTTTTTAAATTAATTCTGCTTGTACCAGTCCACTCTAAAGGAGAACTATCTTTTCATGTCTAGTTGAAGCTGAATCGCATCCTGTCAGGGTTGAGGTGATGTTGCAGGCAGATTGCTTATCTGTCAAGATCACAGCAGACACAAACAGGTTGCTGATGCTGCTGCTTAAACCTGTCTCAGTCAGGCCTCGATCATCAAATCTGTCCCTGTCTCCCATGATATATTGACAGCATTGCATTTGTCTCCCCCTTCCCCTCCGAGCTGAATTCCTGACCAATCCCGTGCCTGGTTATCAGCCCATCATAAAGAATGTATGACAGGACCTTAGAGCGGTGAGAGATGGTTTCAGTGAAGCCGGGAGGGCTGGTGAAGATGGAATCAGAGCCGGTGCCGACCTCCCTGAGGCTTGTAAGCAAATATTACCAGGGGGCTCTCCCACCTGACCCAGGAGCCATGTAAACTATTTGCGACTGACACACAGTCACACCATACACCCCAGTGTTCCCAATACAACACTTAAAAGAGTTTGCTTCATCTGCTGGTTTGAGGACAAGCAGACTGATAATCAATGAGGTTTAAACAAACAATATTATTAATAGAAACAGAATGCAATAATTTTCAAATTATTTAAAATTATTATTATTTTTTAAAAATTACATTTTAAAAGGAGAAGACTTCTCAACAAACGTGGCATATCCTTAACCACTAAAAATTCCTCACACTCTATGTTTGTCCTTGTTTGACATTATCTGTTTTATGGCTTCATTTCATGCTAAATTGTGTTTTCATATTGCATTTTTTTCATTTTGCTGGAGAGACAAGAGGGCTGTCTAGACTGACATAAAAGGTGTTTAACAGTCACACACATGTGATTTCTTACACAAATACATCAAATCTCTGTTTGCCCTTATTGTTGTTTTTGGATTCCAACTCATCCTAAACAATCAGGACTTAAGAAACCAAACATAGCAGACAGACCACTATAGGTTCTCATCTATGTCACAAAATATGACATCGTCATATTGTTGCCTAGCAACCAATTAGCAATGGGCTAAAATGACCTGATTTTAATATTTTTGCATCTGCAACACCTTATACTGTGAAAGGACAGTTTTTTGTGTTTAATGGCAGCATCGTTCATTTATATTAAAACTTATGCATATTATGTTCCCAACAAGCTGCAAGGCAACCACCTAGCAATGGGCTAATTGACATTGTCTTTGTGTCCCTTTATGCACTTGAATCACAGATTCCTGTGATTTTAATTTCATGACAGTAACATCTCAAAGAGCTGAATTTTATAAGACAACACAGTCTTGTTGCCTAGAAACCACCTAGCAATGAACTAAAATTATCTTTGCATTTATGTATCTCCCCTACCTTAAAAATCATTATATTCATTTTAATTTCATGGGGAAACACAATGAAGAGGCCCAACAATTCTGTATCCAGGGCCTGTACTGGCTCTTCAGAATCTTTTGTGGAGAACTCTTTGTATGTGCACTAGCTGTCTGTACAAAATGTGCCCAGAGAAACTGTAAGCTAGGACAGAGATAAAGTTTATAAAACCTACTGACATCAAACACATTTATCTGACTTATTTACTTTTGTTTTTTTTAGGTGTTCATTTGTAATCACGCCACGTCTTTTGAGAGTAATTTCAGATCTATCTGGTAACTGAGGTGCTTAGCCAGCATTTAGTTAACTTGTGCATTGGGCCAACTTTGAATGGAAAAACACAGGTGTGGAGTCACCTAGACGTCGCCCACTATAGACACTATTTGACAATTTATTGAAATTAATCAAAAATAGGTAGAAAATGTGTGAAAAAGGTTGAAAAGAATAAGTACACCTTCAATTTAACACCCACACTGTTCAGGTTTGAAGCAATTCCTATAGGGAAAAAGAACAATATTCCAATTAGGTTTTAATGTCATAAACACAGCTGATCTGTTTTTATTTGTCAGTTTAGTTTTATCCATGGACAGACAGATGGCTACATGTAGCTCACCTATTTATCAGAGAAGCAGAAATTCCTTTTAAAAAAGGTGTTGATTGGACATGGTTGGAAAACCTTAAACTGCAAGTGTGCTTTACAAATTGCGATCTCCAGAGATAAACCTCAGACCTAAATCAATACAATCGGCAGGATAGTGACGTCAAATCTAATTAAGATTGCTTTTGTGGCACAATGGTACCAATCTGTGTTGGGTGGGCCCAGTGTCAGCATGGGCTATTGCAAGGTTATTTTTCTTTCATTGTTTGAGGCTTAGAGACACCTCCAGAGGGATCCCTATAGCCAAGACACTATTATCTGGCTAAGGTTTGGGACAATTACACTGTCCCTCTCTCATTTCTTGTAAAGGTCCCTCTTCAATTAATCTCAGAGCCAAATCTTTTTATTCTCTTCTGTACCAACCCCATGAAAAGAGACTTTTTCAAAAGAGATTGTGAGCAGGTTGGCTTTCAGTGTTAAAGGAGAACAAAGAGGGATTATGTCATATAAGAGTAAACTGGGGAAGAGAGGATGTAGCCGGGCGATTCTGATTGTGTATAGATAATGCTGTGCTGTTACATCTGACAGAAAGTGTTTGGCTTGGAAGAAACATTTCACAGACTGATCTCTACATTTCAGTTTGGTCCAATTTTTCATTCAATTTAACTAAAACCAATCCCAGTGTGGCGTCTGTGTGCAGATTTCACAAACTATGCAGTCAGTGCGAAAAAAAACTGTAACTTTAAATTACACAATACTTAGTTTCTGGGCTAGGTTCTATTTTCTAAATTCTATTTTCATTCACTTTCCTATGCAACAATCCGAGAAGGACCTGGACCTGTTATATCTGCAATGTAACATTGCAAATATAGTGTTGCGTGTTCTGCCACCAAACTCTCCAAGCTCCTCATGGCATGATTACTTTCTGATGTTATTATTATTATATATATATGATGCAATCGTTACCTTAGGACTCATTAATACATTTATTTTCCAGTGTGTTGTGTTGTTACACAATTCCAACAAAAACAGAAAGAAATGGAATAATATCTTTGCAGACACAACTATTTACCTATATTTACCCATGTAACTATTTCCGCATTGTTTGAATATTTGACTATGCTCAATATAAACATTCCTATTAACATTATATAACTGAGGAAAAATAAGAAAAAGCATGAAAGGGGCACTTTTGAAAAAATCTTGTCATAGATGATAGATTTCTCACCTACGTTTGTAGGTTTTCCTATTGTTTGTCTTGGTTATGAGTAAATGCTGAAGTCTGCAAAACCAAAAGTCCCAAAGGAAAATGGATCACATGAAACTGTTTTACAGATTTAAAAAATCCGCTGTGTGAGTGAGTTTGCTGAGAAAAATAAACCCCTATTCCTCCTGAACAAGAAAATATTAGATCATTTAAGCACATAGGTTTATCTGAATATAAACTTCAGCGAGTACACTGTCAGCCTAATCATTAGAAATTGCTCCTGCTGATTACATTATCACACTTATGTAAACTTTACCAAATTCAAACACATTCAGAAAATCATCAAAATCAAAGGAGTCCAATACAGTATCGACTAATTCTAGTATTATGGTGTAATGCTGTTAGGTTTTTCATTTCTTCTTCGCCCACCATCAAGGAAGGAAGCTAGGCTAACCTAAGCTAGCTTCCTGCCTCATTTAAGCTAGCGTAAATGACATAATAAAAATACCTTACCATCGAACACAGCTCCTTCTATAAGCTTCAGAATTTAGTCCAAAATCAATAGTCGACATCACAGTGGCTACGTTCCACTTTTATTTTTATATGTTTGTTGGTTTTTGGTTTTTGATTTTCTTTGATGGACTCAACAAGATTGCTGCTTGAAAAGTGGACAGGTGAGCAATATATGAATTTTTTAAAAAGTTATGGCTTGTTTTATGAAGGAAATGCAGTCAACAAATTTGTTAAAAATCAAAGATAAAAAATGAACATTAATGCTGTTTGTTACTCTAATAAAAAAGAGCATTGCTGCAAAGTCAAACAGTCAAACTCCTCCTAGAGAGAAATTACCATGTCCACCCCACTGTTTTCATCTATATATGCACATTTGTACCGAAACCAAGCAGGATTCTCTGGGGCCGAGAGACGATGTTGAAGCACGTGTCAAAAACCTGCACTTTATTTAATGGTCATTTGAGGCTTAATGCTAAAATGACTTAACAGCATTGGGAAGCAAACATGACACAGGTCACAGAAACCCAGCCAAAGGGTTGTGCTAATGTCGGGGATCAACAATGGGCAAAGCTACAATAGCTTGCCAATTAACATCATTTTAGGACATTTCTGACTATGGGTTTGATTTTTAAATCAGAATACAATTTTAGACATACTCATTTATCCCATCTCCCTTTCTTTCTTTCTTTCTTTCTTTCTTTTTTAACCATGTGTTTTTGTCTTGGTTAGCAGTACTATAGCAACCAGGAGCCACCACATATGATGAATTAACAATAACCCATGTGGTAGATAGGATGACTGGAATACAGAGGAAATCGCACCATCCTAATGCAGACAAACTATCGACGCAGGCAATGAGCACAAGATCTTTATTTGTTCATCACTTAGCAGAAATTTCTCTGTGCTGGATACCAAACTTGTTTACCAAATATATTAGCACCTAACTCCACCCTTTCCTCTGAAAATAGTCATTTATAGGTCCAAGAAACTCACGTCAACCTTTACATGTACACAAAGAATGAGTTACTCAAAACATATTTATGCCCATATGCAAGCTTTAATTAATTAGATTACATGTAAATTTTTCCTTGTAATTTTGTTACATAAGTACAGTGTAAAACATTTAAGGGATTCCTGTCACATGAAATTTACTTGCCTGTGATACATGCAGTTCACGCCGTGGAGAAAGGTGGGATAGAGAGAGACTCATTAAATCAAAGTGCTGTATAGAGAGCACATTTTCCTTAATAAATAATAATTTGAGTAAATAAACTTTCGATTTAATATATTTCAGTCACATTTCACTCAAAATCTCCCCTTTTTCTATTTTAGTGCAATTTGTGTTTTTCTCCACAAACTTTTATTCGACTGCTGTGTTGCCACAATGTTCCAACTTGTCACACTGCCTTAACTGCTAAAACTCATTTTACTGATAATGCAATTTATAGACATTAATCATCACACAGAAATATACAGAACATTTATACAGGAGTACCGTGCAGCGCCATGGAGATGGCACAAATTGAAACTCAATACCAACTGTATTACAAACTTAAATATTCATCTCCCCATTTCAAGCACTTGAACAAAACAAAATCAACAAAACATCTTGTGTTCATTTGTTAACTAATATTTTTTCCCTAACCAACCCTGCAGACATGTAATCAGTTCAATACAACCTTGAAAAATGCAAACAAGGCAATTGCGTCGGGGCGATTAATTCATTTCTGGATTGCTGCGTCTGACTGAATGTTGAAAACACTAAGATTAATTTTGGAAATTTATATATTTTGTTAAAGTGCTTTTGGAGCGTGCAAAGACGAATGCTTATTTGCACGAAGCAGCCGAGATATAGCATTACTCTGTGGCCTGCATGTGTGTGGCCTGCACACACATGCAGTCAAAGTTGTTTTAAAGTCAAATGGATTGTAATAGGAACCCAAGATGCACTCTGTTCCTTACTCCGAGGATTAGGTAATGTGTAGAACAAAAGAGTTGTGAATAATTTATTGACCATTGCATGCACTGTGGTCATACACATACAAGTGTCATTTTCCGATTCAGTGTGTGAATCTTAGACAGATTACACAAAGACCCTTTTAGCGCTATTAAAACGACTGCAAGGACGTCAAAGTTTCCTTTTATCTTACGTCGAATCTTTAATTCGGATGCTCTTCAGACAGATTTGAAGTTTAGATTTTCTTCACCTCGGGATCAAATCGTCTGCGGCGTGCGTCTTCGTAATCACCGCTCCATTTATAACCCCAGAATCAATTTTTAATGATGTTCTTCACCCGTGCACACCGGAAAAATGCAGCTGTCCACATTTGCAGTTGCTCAGGGATGCTGAGCACTGAAAAAAAAAAAGAATCAGGTGTTTCATGTGATAAATTTTTTTCAGTTGATTTGACAAAGCATTTTGCTGGGTGGAGAAAAGCTACATTATGATATTACTATAGCTTCTAGGGCAACAGTGGAGCTTTTTTCCTTCCTTTCTTTCTTTCTTTCTTTCTTTTTTTTTTACTTAAAGAAGCACTGTAATGGGGACTTCATCTTTTTTTTCTTCTGGGGCTATTCTATAAAAAGGTGCCAGTGTCTGAGGTCCCAGTGGTACCTATTACGGCAGCCTAGTAGTCATTAATCACAGACGAGTAAGCATTTCAACAGTGTCCGCCCAGAGTTTCCAATAGCCATTCATTAACAGTTTCCACCACCATCTCTTTTCTTAGTATCTGCCCCCTCCTCTCATTTGCTCCCACCTGGACTCTACGGAGTCGGTCCTTTTCTTGCTGACGTACCTGCTTTTTTATTGCCGGTGTTATGTATAAAGTGTCGAGAAAGGTATGCTTTTCTTTTCCATAATATGGGACAGATCTGAAGATAACCTTCGCAAAAGTTCTCCTTTCATGTGCTTTCGCCTGTTCTCTCCCCCCAATCCAAGTTGTTATTTCTTACAAAACCTTGTTACTGTTCATACAGCGTACGGTGTTTATTGTATAGCAGTGAATAGCACTCTGCTGAAAGCTGACAACCAGCCGTCTTTAATTGCATTCATCTGTCTTGGGTTGCGACCAGGTCTAAAGGTAGCAGGGAGGTAGATGAAGAAAAAGTTCCTTTTTTTTTCCAAGAAAAAGAAAAAAGAAAGACACCACGGCGCTTTGAAGCTGATGTATAGCGTCACCAACATTACCAAACTTTTCATCCTTAAGCAACTTTGTAGGTACTTTGGTGCAATGAGACGGTATTGCTTCTTCGTGTTTGTAAAAACGTTCATTTTATATGTGCTGCTGAAACTAATATGTCAAACATCAAGGGAAAGAGTGGCCAGCGGGGGAATTATAGCCATTATTAATGGTCTCCGTGATCTCTCAAGGGTTTTCCATTATAATTATTGACTCTTTCCTTTCTTGTCTTGTGCTTTTTTTCTGTTTTTACTTAAAGCTAAAGCCGAGTCAGCGTCTGGTAAAGGAGCTGCAAAACAGAAATCCAAAGCATTAATAACTGTGCGGCTGGGAAGGTGTTTTTGTTGCAGAAACGAAGACCCCCGAACACTGGGGTATTTTTGGTTGTTTTGATTGGAATCAGAGTCAATTTGATTTAAATAATTTCACATGCGTTAATTAAACTATAAAAGTTTTACGGGACCTTTAAAGTGACTCTTTTGACTGCAAATATCCTTGTTTGTTCTAAAAAACAAACCAAAGTGGGTCATTCAAAGAGGCGTGGGAGACATCTCATTTAAATTTAGCGAACTGCTTTGACACCAGAGAGCAGCTCCTGCTTTAAGAGATCTGTTTGATTGCCCGAGAAGGCAACTGGTTTCCTTCCACTCAGTGTGAAGACCGCTTCACCATCAATTTCTGCAGGTGGTAAAAGAGAATTACGCCTATCAAGTGAAAGCCTGATTTTCAGTGCACCTCGTTTGTTACTTTTATGTGTTGTTTCTGAATAGCGAAAACTCATTAACAACTTGGATGTACTACACAGCACCAGCAAAGCTACTGTCTGCTTTCCCTTTCCCAAGAAGTCGGGCATCAGGCACGCCAAAGATGGCCAGAAAACTGACATCTAAAACCTGAGTGATTTGGCTTTTGGCTCTGATTGATTAGGCAGGGCCCTGAGCCTGTTCATTGATATTCAGCAGAGAAGGGGTAGACTTTCTTCTCAAGATAATTTGGCTACATTTACAGTGAACCTAACACCTCAGCAGCACCTTACTTAATATCAATCACCTGATGTGGGATATCCCAAAGTGCTGACCAGCACATAAGCTGGAAGATGCCTCCTCTTCAGTTTACCTCACGTCATATAGGACATTAACCCTGAGAGGCAGATTTCCCCTGGCAGCAGCCTAAACAAAATGATTGCTAATCATTTGTCGTCTGGCTCGCTGCAAGACTGTGAGTATAAGTCTGCATTGATTAAATGGGAAGAAAGAGAGAATGAGAAAGTGCAGCCTGCTTTGCTTGACAAACACATGCGAGAGGTAAAATGTGACAGACGGCAGAAACCGGCTAATCTAAGGTCAAATAAGGATGCGCTTTCATCAGATACATCCACGGCTTGCAGGTGGCAGCGGGCTTTGACCGGGGACTCATTCCACAGTTTTACCGTGACACCACCAGAATTTGTAATTTATAACAGCCGGAAATGAAACGACACCCTACTTTGATTGCTTTGCTAAGGGTCATTTGTACGTGCTGCTAATATTCCAATTATAATATAGAGGGGGGAAAGTAAGCACAGCCTTATATTGTTTGAAATCGAGAGTTTCTGTATGGCAAAGAAATGCAAGGTAAATACCCCTGTGGCCACACAAAGAATGGCAGAGCCATTACTCATATCCCGAAACGAAATGAATAGGCCAAAGTCTACCATACTGCGGCTGCATGAGTAATGCAGGGTCTTGGCTGCTGGTATGTTTCAGAACAGAAGCTAACAGTACTTGCCAATTCCACGATAAATATCAGATAGTCTGGCAGCACATTTTGGAAACTGAGCTTCGTGATGGAGAGGAAATTGCCATCAGGCTGATGCATTGTTAAAGACAAGCAGGAACAGCTGGTGGCCTTTTCCAAGATAATCCAGCTCTTGATGTTTTGGACTTCTTGTTGGTGATAAGAGCCCGTGTCCTCCTATTCCTCTCAGCCGTAAGAGTCCTCAACTTGCTTTTTTGGGGGGGAAATTCATTGTATTCTCATGTGCAGACTTTACATTCACGACTTGTTTAAATTGCGCGACTCAAAACTTGAAACGATTTGGACACGGAGTCTGGGAGTCTGCATATATGCAGAATCTTAACTACTGCTCCATTAACTCACAGTAATGATGCATGCCATCAGTCTGTTTGTCTGTTGATGATTTGCAAATGGCACACTGTTGCATGCCTTCTGCACTTTCTCATTCTGGACAAAATCAAAGCCCCTCAATTGGAACAGAAGGAGGGAAAAAAATATGAAAGGTGCATCTGAGCTGTACTGAACAAAATGGTCCATGTTGTCAGGGCTCACAGTTTATGAGCAGGAGAAAGGCAGAGAAAAAGGGGCGCGTGAAAGCCCACTGTACCTTTTTTTTTTTCTCTCCCCCTCTTTTTTTTCTACTGTGAAGTGTATTTGTCTGCAGCCCCTTTGCAGGGCTCACAAAGCAGTTTGACGACTGAAGACATGTTTTCTTTATGTGAGATTCAGTCGCTGTGATACGCAGGGAAACTGCTATTTTCTACCCCCAACTGTTGTTTATGGGAAGCAAGTGTCAAAAACTCCTTCAGTTTCCAAAGTGAATTTGATAAAAGTAGCAAAATGAAAAGTGCATGCTCTTATTTTCCCATCACTCGGCTGTGTGTGAGAATTCGAAATTTGCTCGTGTGATTCGGGAAGTCAGCTTTTTTCTTTTTTTTCTTTTTCTCTTTACTTTGAAGTGCAAACGTGCAAAATGTATGCAACTCTCGACACAAAAAAAGCAGATGGATTTCTCAGCTGAATAGGACTATTATTAAATTATATCGGCACACTGAGTTGTGAGGTGTACAGCCTAATTACTATTCTTTTGAAAAACACTGGTGTTATTCTGGGCTCATACAAAATGGAAGACGGTGTCAAGAATACATTTGTTTCTTAAACTCTGAATGCACAACGCACGCAGGCGAAAACTTTGCGAGGTTTGTAGGACAACGTTCAGTCGTCCCTTCAGTTGTGACATTGAACTGATGACACTGACTTACAGTAGGTGTTCGTAATGAGCACTTCTCCTCAACACAAAGAAAGTCACTTAAGAGCAATATTCAGGCAATATCCCCCTTTGAAAACTGACTGTTGGTATTTCCATTATCCCGTGTAATGAATATCCCCTGAGAATCTGAGCAGCATGATTAACCTTTTCTTGCAACATTAGAACCTCATCAGATATAGTTTCTACAGTACGCTTTTGTCTTGAACCTGTGCGGCAATTTGTGCACCCTCTATCTTCCTAGCCAGCGCTCCGAATTCAGTTTTCCCTGCTCAGATAAGGCCGGAATAATACGTTTCTCGTGTCAGTTCTGGGAATTACCCCGAGTCTCCTGTTTGTCTCTGACTCTGCTTCTGGAATGGCTGGTTGGGGCTCAGTATCTCTTAAAAATGTAATTAATCGTCAGTGGTAATACGCAATCAAACCTGCTCACACTTATCTGGATGTTTAGCCTAATATACAAAAAGAAAACAGTTTGCCCTCACGATATCAGGTGCCAGGTTAATGCGTGTGTTACAGGTCCGACATTGTAAGTCGATGACAGTTCATTCCTGGATAAACAGGAGAAAGACAGTTCGGATTCACGTGGCAAATACCAAAAAAATAAATGTTCTGGTCTTAGATTTTGTTTCCTTCCACAGACCTAAACAATCTACAGGGGGAAAAAATCACACACTTCACTATATATTCACATTTAACAGACCCGAAATTACAATGCTGTGAATAAATAGCTTCCATTTGATAAAGCAATGTAATTATACTATATACTATATATAAATATCAAAGTAACCATATGGATAATTAAGTAACCACTATTAGCTTTATGCTAAAACTCAATGCCTCAGCTAAAGATTGCACTGTTTTCTCTTTTAAGTCCCTATAATAGGTGGACTGGCATTTATATAGTGTCTTTCTACTTAGCTGAGCACTCAAAGTAATTTTTACTACAATTTTCGTTCACCTAATCGAACACTTCATACGGTGCTTTCATCTTTGCCTAAGTGCTTTCTAACATTCACACATGTACACGCTTCAGTGGATACGCTGCAGGAAACTCAGGGTTCACTATTTTGCCAAAGGATAACCATCAGATTGGTTAACAACCCACCCTACCACCTGAGCCACAGCCGCCTGAGAAAGTAAAGTATGTATGTATGTAGTCGCAGAAATAGAGGTCTATGGCTCAGTCGCTCATTTCAGGTCACAATGAGTAAAAAACTTCTGTCCGTTTTGTAAATTTCGATCATACTGTGTTTTAAAAAAGAGAAAGAGGACTACTGGGCTATAAGTCATTGGTCAGTGGACCAATGACCCAATGACGCTCTAACCCACCCCTCTGTCTTCACATCTGTTTCCAAAACACCAATATGGCGATGGTGGAAGCACTCATCTGGATGCTTTACACCAGGACTTCATCTTTTATACTGTCCATGTGTAAAAATCAGTTCACAGAAGGTCTGCAAAGCTGCCACATATGGATGGACACTTAAAATAACATCCCACATTAAAATCCAGGACAGGTTAAAAAGTGCATTTTTTTTCTCCAAATATAATGATGTCATTGTTTTGGTTTTACAGCTCACAGTGCATTTGAAGGATGGAAGTATGGGAAGCTAGAGCACTTAAAACTCTGAATATTTGGAATCAACGTCAGAGTGCATTAAAAGATATTTGAGAAAACTCTAAGAAAGATAAATATAGAAAATCTAACCTGAAAGAAATGGAAGAATATTGAATATTGAATGAAATCCATTGCCACTCTTATATCCTTGTCATCAGAGTAATAGCTCTCTGAACTCTCTGGCTTTTAAAAATGGCATTGACATATTCCAATACTTGGTTGCACTGACAAAAAAATATGGTTATTAACAGCTGCTACATTGTGCTACCTTGATGATCCTATTGCCATAATTGTGATATTTTCAGGTTAAACGTGTTCAATAAAACGTTGCTGAGAAAATGATACACATCATTCTTCAAAATAATTAACGTCTCGTCTCATTACAAGTCAAGGGAGATGATGAAGAGTTCAGGGAGAGTCTGAAGCACATGATATACGCAAGGAAAAAGACAGCGATCAGTCACTGTATTCTGCTTTTCAATCCATTGTAAAAGCTAGAGCATTAGTCTATAATATACTGACAAATACACTCTTTAAAATAAACTACAGTTTTTACAGATTCCGATGTAGTTCTTTACTAGTAGACCAAATCATGAAGCAACCAAGCAAAATAACTTTATTTGGTATCCCCAAGTGTGTTTGTGAAGATTCTCAGTCATCCAGGTCATCGTAGTTTAAGGAACTTGGAAAGAAAAGCATCTGGACTTCTTGGACTTCCTGGGAGTGACCCCAAGAGGGTTATGGACCCCTTATTGATCCTCTACCTAATCACACGAGCCAAGGTGTGAAAACGGGTGTGGGTCACAATCAGCCAAGGTTTTGGGTGAACCATTAGTGAAACCTGGCCCAAGTCTATCATGTGATTTATTGAAGTCAAATGGCCCAGGACGTGAGTGGCCGTTAAGGCCTCTGGGAAGGGATCTCAAAACTGGATTATAGATGGCAGACAGTTGGTATTGTAAACCGCAACCTCTGTTCAAAGATGGCCGTTCACAGTGGAAATAGATGGCTTCTTTCACTCCTCTTATCTGGATAACCAAGGGCCTTTTGTCAGCAGAAAACTGAGAGTCCAATTAAAGCATCAGAAGTAACTAAGCTGTTATGTTTAACTATCGGGAACCTTTTGAAGTGTGCTGGTTTTGTCATATTTTGCCACTTGTACATGGTTGTACCTTTAGAAAAAATATTTTAATGCTTTACCCTCCCAAAGATTTGGTCCTTTAGATTTTCCCATGTCAAGGAGAGAGCAAACTTTAGTCAATACTTCCAGATTTTCTACCTTCAGGCGCTACATTTTCTTTGTGCTCAAAAAAAACCTATCATACCAAGACATGGCAAGAGCCAAGGATCTCTGTTCTATTTTGCAAGCTGTTTGCAGGTATTGCATCAGCAAGTCTCCCCTTATCCTCAGATACTTTATTCACAAATGAACTCGTAACGGCTGCAGACAACTCTGCCCACCCCCTGACCTAACACCTCAACGATCCACGATGTGCAACCTAAGGCAACAATCATCACGCATTGTTGTAACATTATTGGGACATCCCGGAGTCTGTCAGAGCTGCTTTCTAATGACTGCCTTCCCTGCTGTGTTGGATGTGTAACTTGTCACTCCACTATGAAATAAAAAAAGAAAAGAAGCTCGATGAGGCAGGAAACAGTGGAAGGACTCCAAAAGGCTTTTTTTGACGCGTCACTTTCGTTGGTGGAGTCGTAGGTTTGTGGTAGACTTTGACTGAAAAGATTAGGTGGGAAACTTCTCTATATGAGAGTTTGAGAATAATGTGTGCCAGGAGGCAAGAGAGACACTGCATCAGGGACCAATTGACACTGTCAAGATGAAACCTCAGAGGTGTTACATCTGGAGGTGACTTGCACTGAGCGTTTTAAAATTATGCGCACATATATTTGAATATTATCGAGTTCATTCTGTACTGATCTCAAAAAGCATGAAAATCCTGGGAACATGCAAATCACTCAGCCGAAAAGGGTAGAAAGGTCTTTGCCATTAAAGATGATAACCTCTTTGAAATTACAGTATTTCAAAAGAGCACATGAGCACACAGTGGTGGTATAATGTTCAGAAATCTTCACAACACTGAGCTCAAAGTGCATACTAATTGCATCATGCTCCAAAATTTACAAGTGATTATTTAATACCTGACTAACAAGCAGTACTTCATTTACACATTAACAAATCTGTTTTTGAATGTCACATCAGTCCAAATGATGAAACTATCATCGAATTAGAAAGTGCTGATACCACCATACCTTTTTTAAAGCCTCCTTTTGAGGCTCTCCTGCTCTGTTCTTGATTCAACAGCCGATTTAACATTCGACCCAGTTTCAGCGAGGTTCTCTACTGGGACGCAACCCAGAAGTGTCATACTGAAGAACCAGAATAATAAGGCCCTCGACTCTGGAAATGAAGCAAACGATACTCTGTTTATGCTCTGCAGATTAATATACAAGAGTAGCGTATTTCTGTATGGGTGTTCTGCTTATTTTAAGAAGCACACACAGTCATCAGCTTGCATTATTGCAATCAATGTTGATGGGGAGAAAAAAAAACAGGCACAGAGACACAGACAGCATAAGTGCAGTGTAATCCAATATGCACACATCTCATTTTGAAGGCTAATTAGGCACACCCTGCCCCGTGGATGTTAGTTTGGTATGGAAATGACAGCCAACAATTTTATGCGACCCTTAGGAATATAATTAGTATTATAATATAATGTAATTAGTCTTACCGTGCCATGTAATCACACAAGGCTTGGAATATCAATAGTTAATGGCAAAGTGGATCACAAACAACCTGATTACATTTTCTAACTTACTTTCAAAGAGCCAGAAGCAGTCTGCCAGCAGGTCTCACTGGGAATTTAATGGTTTTACTGAAGTTAGTGAAGTACATATTGTCTCTGAGGTGAACATGCACCGGCACAAATAGCACTAGTCTAATTATAGGAATTCTGATAACAGCTATGTAGTCCTAGTATGTGTTTAACCAATAGGGAATCATAGAATCTAAACATGCTGCACTGTTCTGCTCCCATGGCTCAAACAGTGTGGAGAATATCCATAAATAGGTTAAAAACAGCTTTGACAACACAAAATTCTTTGTGGTGTGAAAGCTGTTACAGACACTGTACAGCAATTCAGAACAAGACAGTGTTATTTAATTTAATACTATTATGTCCTTTAATTCTTAATTAATTAATTTTACAAAGTAATTATGTGCCTTCCGTATTTAACTGATTTTAACTTGGGTTTTCAACCACGTGCCAAGTCGCTTTCAACTAATTATTATATCCATTTCTGTGATTAGCTCTGATTAACCATTTATTCCTTATTCCTAGCTAAGTATTCAGTTTTTTAGCCATTTATTCAGCTATTTCATCTGTGTATCCATGTGCTTTATTGAATCTCTTTCCTACTGTGTATTATAAGCTTCAATGTATTTCACAATTATTTAGGTAATCCTGCTGTTTAGCTATTCTTTCAGCTAGCTTTTTCACTCTTTTCTTTCTGTTAGCCATTTTTATCTGTTAGCTTATTTTTTTAGCTACGTATTTGAGTTATTTTAATTTAGCCAAGCCTTTTAGCTGCATGTCACTAATCTACTACACAGTATATAGCCTACATAAACAATTCATTTAACATTTCAGTTACTGTTAACTATTTATAAATACCTTTAGCGAAGGATTTAGGCTACTAGCTAGGTGCTTCATTTTTCACTATGAACCATTAGCATTTAGCTTTATGTTGTTTAGATCTTTCTGATCAGTGTTCAGCTCAAGATATTTGGTGTGTGTTATAACAACAATATACAATATTTTTATACATACTGGAATATGTATATTGTAGACTTTAATAACAATATACAGTACAATATAGAATACTTTTTCTTATTACTTTTACATTTACTTCATTGTTATTGTTTGTCCTTTAAATGCGCCAGATGCGATGTGCAAACTCACCCCTTATGCATGCAGTGTAATGAAACAAATAATTTCTTCTGATGGATGTTGTGATGTTTTAATCATGTCTCTAGTATTATGATTTAGGTGGTATAGTTAGCATGGCTGAAAAAAAAGTGAAAAGGATTTGTGCTTTCTGTCAAAAATAAAATTTTGTCAGTGATGACGTGTGAAAAGACTTTGCATTGAGGCTGAAGCTAAAAGTGCAAAGAAAATAGTTCTGAAGATTCATGTACGACTACAAACAAGCCTCTCTGTTATCTAGGGCAGCTTGCTGTAAATTACACTGCCTCTGTAGTGGTTTTTGCCTATCTTTGCGAGAGTATTCCTCTCTCCAATCATGTTTCCACCATCCACTCTCCAAAGTGTTACAGCCATAATTAGCCTAGATTAATGAGGAGGGCACTTGAACATGAAACATATGAATAATAAAGGTGGTGTTATACAAACGCTGTTTCATCTTTCATTAGAATCTTACGTAGAGCTCTTGTGGGACAGTATAGAAGCGTGTTATCGGATTTATCAAGGCCGTTCTTAATATCTGCGCCTATAAATGTTGATAAATGGGTTAACCATATATTTTTCTTCCTTGACAGTTTGCGATGTAAACCAGTTTTTATGTAAACCTTATTAATCTATCAAGGCTTATTTCCCTTCCTTATGCCATGGGCCATTTCTTTCTTATCTCTGTGTGATTTTTGCAGAAGAAATGATCACTATTCGAAATTAATTAAGTGCTGTAACCTCATTGCACTTGAATATTGCTTGTGTCAAAATTTACTCTGATAACAGTAAAAAGTAGGTCAGTTAAGTGTAATCTGACTAAACATCACAGTGTTAAATTTTTCACAGGGTAAAGAGAAGAATTGAGATACGTTGTTATACAGCCTCGTGACATAACTAATAAATTAAAGAATCGTTTCAGTTTATGACATACAGTGCATTAAATTATTAGCGTATATTCATGCCAAATACCATCATCGTACTCTGGGTAAGCCACACGGAGCATTGTGAATATGTTCTATGTAGACAAGCACTTTGCTGCCTGTGCAAATAACTGATTATCAATTATAAATATATAACTGCCTTCCCTGCCTTACAAGAATTACCCAGAAAAAAGGACAAAACCACCACAGCAAGTGTCCACAGAGTTTATGTTGTAATATTTAGCCGTATAAGTCCCATAACCACCCACTTTTAAAGCATTAACAGCAGGAATAAACCGCTATCACTATCACTAAAGGAAGACAACATGCAGCTCATAAACATTTTAAAGCAAAGAGGGCTGCATAACTTTTACACACCGCGTAATGCTCTTACCCAACACTCACACAAAACACAGGGGTTTTAGCTTTTCTCTGGCATATCAAACATCAGTGAGTCAGAATGCTAATTTCTCTGGTATGGATGTGAAGCAAAGCCAGTGAGCTAAATTTCCTAGACCAGCAGGTTTATGCAAATGGAAAACATTAAAGATGAGCTAAAATACACTATCCACGGCTGCTACCAGAGATACATTTGAACATAAGTGGCGACAACGCATATGCTTATGCATGTGAGATGCAGTGTTACTGTAAACAGCTATCACCACATTTTTGCAGGAAAGGACTGCATAATGAAGCTGGAGCTGTCACTGATCTTTGACTGCCCTTTTTTACTCTTTATTCACAGCATAACTGACTGACTTGCGATCTTTGCAAACAAGACCATTTTCCCTTCAGTAAAGTACAAATACAACAAAATAAATTTACTCTTTTGTTATTTTCATCCCTGCTCATTAATTATTGATCCTAAGTCGGGAACTGCAAGCATCGTGTTTAACATTGAGTAACCCTTTAGCATGGTCTCCTACACCAGTGGTCCCCAACCGTTTTTGTGCCACGGACCGGACAATATTTTCACGGACCGGCCTTAAAGGTATCGCCAATAAATACAACAAAATAAAATTATACGACCAAGACAAAAACTGTGGTATTTTGTAAATATTAAAATAAACACGAATTCACTGTGTAATTGTGTAACTTAGCAGCGTCCTCCTAAAATGCGCCAACAACACTGAGAGTAACATCCTCCTCTCTGCCCCTTAATGCTCTCTGGTTGCTATGGAAATGTGTAAATATTCCTGTCAAAATAAGACGCACAACTACAGCAGAGGAAAAACAAAACCCTGAAAACCATCAATTTCACACCTGAGCCTCAACACTCACGGCCCGGTACCAAGCGACTCATGTACCGGTACTGGTCTGTGAGCCGGGGGTTGAGGACCGCTGACCTAGACCAGCGCTCCCCAAACTTTTTTGCGCCACGGACCAGTTTATGTCCGACAATATTTTCACGGACCGGCCTTTAAGGTGTCGCGGATAAATACAACAAAATAAAACCAGTACCGATACCAAAAAAAGAAGATTTAGTCATAACACATGGAAAAAGACCCAGGGAAACTGAGTTAACGATAAAGGCAATACAAAAATTACGATAAAAAAACAATTAAAAATCTTGAAAACCATAAATTTCACACCGAGGCCTCAACTCTCGCGGCCGGGACCTAACGACTCACGGACCCATACCGGTCCATGGCCCGGGGGTTGGGGACCGCTGCCCTAGACCATGAACCAAGAACTGAGACAATTCACCATTTAACTTAGACCATAATTTTTTACCTAAACCTAACCAAAGCAAAAATCAAATGTAATTCAAACTCCTGCCTTCCAGCTAGAAGTCAGGAATGTGACACTAAGTGAATGTAAGAATGTGTTAATTACAACTGACCCCTTTACAGTTAATTAAACCCATGGGAATCTATGGGACGTCTGCTAAGAGAATTGAATATCCAGCTCTATGAAATGATCATAGTGCAAACACTGGCTTTTCTTTACTCAGTTAGCAACGCTGTACCAGCTCACATATAAACTATATAAACATCTACACAATATATTTACAGTATGTGTGTGGATTTAAGAGCAAAGCCTCTTTGCTTTGGATTTGCTTTGAGAGTGACTCTAATGACAAATATAACCACCACGATCAGTAAAACTGCCACGTTATAGTTTTTTTACATTTTGTAACTGTGTTCTAGGGTTATGAGGACTTGTGTTAGTAGCTTTCTTTACGTTGATCACAAACCTCCCTGCACAGACACACAACAGCACCAAAAAAAAACAAAGGAAAAAAAAATCCATATTTTCTCGCAGCTCTCTCAACAACGTACAAGAGAGATGCTGCTAATAAGAAACCTCCACCAAATGGCTTGAATGAGTAGCGGTCACCTCTGATGTCAGAATGAAAGAGCCTGTGTATTTCCTTCATTTCTCAAGAAAGCTTCCTTGATGGGCCTATGTGGCAGAAATTACTCCTGAAAATGGCTGCAGGAAAAGAGAATATGATATGTCTTCTCTCTCCTCTGTCTGTGAAGGTTTCCCAAAATGAGAATCACCACCGTTCAGCTCCCCGTGAAATAAAGGTTGCTTTGTACTATGTTAAATTTAGCGTGACAGGATGAAAGTTAATTTCCACATTAAACAATTGTGCTGATCTCCGATTTTTGGAGCAACAAACACAACACAGTGTGAGACCAGTGGAAAGTGGAGAGAAAGTGGAACAAACTTTTCCTCAGAATCCAGGCCAATGCTTTGCCCCTCTGCCAAGTGTTGTTTTTTTTCCCTTTTTTTTTTCTTTTTTCAAAATGCCAGTGATGCTCTATGATTAGGTCTTTGTTTGAACCGAGTAGAGGCCCACACACAAATACTTTTTTCTTAATTGGGGTTTTTAAAGGATGAGAGTGGGTAGGGAAAAGACGGAAAAAGGAAGGAAGATAAATCTGATATTCTGGCAAAGGCGGATACTGCATCTTCAAGCCACTCAAGATCTTGGAGATCAAGTTTAGCTTGTTTTATAACTTGTAATTTTATCCAGTGGGTGATGCTTTTCGGCGCGGCGCGTCTTAGAGGAATAAGTAAAAACCCTTCAGGAGTTGCAAACGGCTGACTGGCAGGTATTAAGAAAGGCAGTTCATGTGTCTGGGAGCGTGGGTCCTTATGGCCTTGGCAATTCACGACCGGCCCCGTTTGATCTATAGAGAACGCACCGTGGATGTCAGCTCCGGGAATGGTTATTTCCCCTGGGAACCAGCCAGTGGGGACAACAGAATGCAAGAGGCTAAACATATATTTGCGAGAGGCGATTACAGGTGTAAAATCTGACGTGAACAAGACTTTGAAATGCTAAATTAGTGTCCAGGTCACTGCCTGTCACAGATACTGCGCTCAAAAAGGATGATTGTCATCATCTTTTGCGATGTGCTTCATTTCACTCATATATATAAATATATATGAGTGATGTGTCTATATTGGGTAGGCCTAATTATCAGAAGAAAATTGTGCAGTGATTGTTGACATTGCATGAAGTTAATGACACTCTTATCAATGTAAGGTGATATAGCTTTGATCAACGACTGAAATCAGCTAAAGATCATTTTAAGGAAAAGCTGCACCACTGTGCAACGTTCAGGCGAGGGCAGAATATATCTGCATTAATGCCCTATAACGTTTTATCTGCCTCCCCTACGGCCAAATTGTCTTTCGTTTGTAACCCTGCATGTAAGAAAAAATGTTAAACAGATGCTTTCCTTATCAGGAGCCCCTTCAAATTCTTTCTGTGTTCCACCTCCTCCTGATTAAGAGTAGCCTCAGACACAAAAGAGCAAACACGCTTATCAGACAGGGATCGAGGAAGAAAAATAACCCTTGCCGCGAAGGCACCTCTCCTCCCCTTTCCTGCGACTTCCTCAGCCGACGGAGGGTGGGGACGAGCGGTCGAGGAGGACATATAAGTGCGGGGATGAGGAACAACTTGTCAAGATGGTTGATGATAAACAGAACGCGCCATGTGGGTGGAGGAACTAAGTGATACCGCTTGCCCCTTGGGTGGCTTACCTACACTTTCGTAACGAATGCAGCTCGTGTCGCATTGGCATTCATCATTCAGACCTTTTTGGCAAGGCTTTTACTTACATCAGTCACGGTTTGTGCAGGATATCAAATGCGCGGGCTCTGCCATAGGAGCTTCAAAGAGCCAAAGTTTATTAAATAGTTAACTACCTCAGTGCAAGCTCCTCTATACCTATTTGCTACAAAATAGGTCTTTGTGGAACAGAGAAGCGCTGAGAAATATCAGGGCTGGTGGGGTGCTTTAAAGATCCTGGCAAGGAGACAGTGACTGCCTGTGTTCTTCACAGTCTTGCAGTTAACTTTAAAGGGTGCGGTGAGGTAGCATAAATGGCACTGGCGAGATGCAACGTGATTTCACAGATCTAAGAATAAACCAAACTGTTGCCTCACCACGCTCGCAAGTAGAGCCGAATTGGATTTTTGCAAATGAAGTGTTGCAGCCAGATATCCTCATGACACTGCGCATCATGCGCCCGCTTCCCTTTGTACCCACTTTGTTACGAGAAAATACAATTAAATTAGTGCCGCGTGAGACGGACGCTACACTTTGGGATTTTTAAGCATCAGAAATGAAATTAGGAGCGATCAAACAAAACGGAAAATGCCGTCACTTACGGGCACAAAAGCACTTTGTGTATTAAATACAGGCCTGGACAATGGCTTTCACCACACAAGTCCACATAATAAAGAATTAATGAACTATTTGCCCGAGTGATGCATATTAAGCTATGTTTAACAATCTGTCAGGCGAGCTCTCGACAGCCACTTGGTCGGGGTGATAGATTTCAAAGCGGGATGAGGCATCAATCACTGTCCCGTGGTGATTGGTTGTTTGTGTGTGCGGCTGTGGCCCTCCATCTCAGCAAGGCGAAGGTTGGCTGATTGCTCTTTCTGCCTCTCTACATTCATTGTAGCTACCTGACACCATGTTATACACCCAATGCTGAGCGTGGAAATGCTTATTTACACTCGGCTGGGCCAAGCCTCCACATATGCAATATCATTTGGGTGTCTTGAAGCTGAATTGGCTGGTTTGCTGGTGTGGGCAGAGCAGGCTTAGTAGTCTGGTTATTGCCTCCCTCGCTGCTTTTGTCCATTTATTCTGAGATAGGTTAGATAGAGGAGTGTTGGTTGTTTGTTTTGCTGGCCTGCCTGTCTTCTGGCCCTGCTGCTACGATAGCTGACTGACAAGTGGTTAAGATGTCTCTTTGTGCTTATCAAAAAGTTGGCACATAAGGGCATAAAGCTTTGCTCTCTATCTGCTTTTTGAGCTGCAGCAGAATTCAGGTTTTTCCAGGTATTCAGAGGCACAATTGAAAGCACAAATTAAATTACTCTAGCACGTACAACTGCCGTCTGCATCGACATTTACATGTTCAAAACCTCAGATGCTAATGAGTAAAATGATGTATTTGTTTATCTTAACGCTGTTCTTGGGTAATTTTATTGCAGCTGTGAAATAAATAAATTAATTTAATTAAATTTTTTTTAAAAACACCGCAGCAACAGCACTGTTCTTTTTACTGGTCTGCTTTTTCTCTCATCTTTTTATTGTCATCATCACTTGTGTTGCACATAATTGTGTCTTCCTAAAGCCGTTTCCTGCTACTTTTCCTCTGGCTACACATTTATGAAAAGGGAGTTCCCAGATCTTATTATTGCTTTTTCTTTTTTTTCGTCTTGAACCTTTGTGGTGCATCTCATATATAAAAGACTGATAGGCATGGTAAAAACCTGTAGTGTTAATGTTTTACAGAGAAGAAGTAGCAAATCTTCAAAGCCGCTGAACGGGAAGGCGTACCATGTTTACTGACTCCATTCATTTGCCAAATGAGAAGAAAGTGTTGTCATATCATCAGAGCTCTGTGTGTTTCTGTCCTGACAGAAATGGAGCGAGAATAGATGACAGAGGAGACTACAGATTGAACAAACTCCTCGAGGGAGCAGATGGGTTTTCCATACTTCATGTAGGCTTTCTGTCCCATGGAGAAAGTGTCATTAGTAGTTAAAAGAATTTGAACGAAGCTGGTTTGTCACGGCAAGTGGCGTGGATTCGCTCTTTGTTTCCAAATTGCCTACTCAGAGAAGTCGACAGTTGAGGGTTGTGCTAAATGCCATCTTCTGACAGCTGGTGAGCACAGTTATTTAAATACCCCAGTTTGATTTTAAGCACGGCACATTATAGCTTTAAGTTTTCACCCAAGTAGTGCTTTAAAACCTCCAGGGCTGTAAAAGAGCTCCTCCATTAACACCGCGAAGCTGATATTAGCTAAAGAAAGTCAGTTACAATAGAGGCATCAGCTAGCTAGTTAGCATAATACCAGCACGTCACTCATGACTGTGAGTCAGTTTGGAATGGTGTGAATCAGTCATGGTGTTAATAACTGTAGAGCCAAATTAATCAGGTTTAAGTAAAATGTTCACGTCGCTTTGATGAAAAACGAATGAAGGATAAGTCGAAAAAAATCTAACTAGAAGAGTAGATAACTTCAGAACTTCGTTGGAGCTCATTTGTTTCAAGGAAAACAAAATATGTGCAGTGACACAAATGATACATGTGGCTCAGACGGGTCGATGACAATTGCAGGTCAACGCTTTTACCCCTTTGATAGCACTATAAATCATTCAGCTGGTTCAGGACATCTAACCTCTGCAGCTCAAAGAAATTCATGTATTTCATGTATTTAAAGCATGTAGAGTTCTTTACTCTTTCTTTAGCTCTGATGACCACCGAATCATAAAAAAGTTTACGTACTAATTTTGGTGTACTTCCACCTGTGAATGGTTTCCATGTAACGTAAACTTGTCTGCTCGACTAAACCCAGCAAAAAATTTCTGGCACAACTTCACCTACTTCCAAGGTGCATGGAGACGGATGGGAAACTAGCAATGCAGGGACTCCAGCAACACTTAAAAGTAAAGAGGGACAACTTTGTTAACTGACCAACACGTTTCGGTTTGTGGCCTTCGTCAGGGTCATAGTAACACATAATACAATTTGTGCTAAATAAAGGACAGGAAACAGGAAAAATAGAAAAATAATTCAAATTAACCAATCACATCTTCATAGGTAAACCAGCTGACATATAGCAGGTTGGTATTGGTTAATAGGTTAATTGGTTAAGTAACAGCCGAAGTAAATACTGGACTAGATTATCAACGTTAAAGACAGGAGGGGGACACATAATGACATAATTCCCACCGATCTTAACATAATACATACGAGAAATACAATAAACGCCAAAGGTTAATTCATTTTCTTCACCATTTACCAACTTAGAGTCCCAGGGATGGTGGGTGCTGGAGCCTATCTGAGCTGTCATAGAGCGAGAGGCGGGGTCACCAGTCGATCACAGGGTCAACACGCAGAAACGGTCGACCACATTCTCTCGCTTCTACACTGACAGTCAATAAAGAACACTGTTAACCTTCAAGCATGTCCTTGGACTGCAGGGTGCAGGAACCCCATGCAGATGTGGGCCAACATGCAAACTCAATACACAGAGGCCTCAGATGTCCCTTCACATATAACTTCAATTAGCCAGAAGTGTGCTATTGCCATTCGCACGCTATAGATTGTAGATCAGGGGTGGGCAACTCCAGGCTTCAAGGGCCGGAGTCCTGGAGGTTTCAGATATCACCCTGAATTGATTCAACACAGCTGAATCAAATGATTAGTTCATTACCAGGCCTCTGGAGACCTTCGAGACATGTTGAGGTAATTTAGCTATTTGAATCAGCTGCACTTGAGGCCCGGAGTTGCCTGCCCCTGTTGTAGTTGAAGGGTATTTCTAAATATGTTCCCTCCAGGCATACGTACATTTCCTTTGTCCTTCATGAGCGGCTGTCTTTTCCTGTGCAATTGTGCTCAATTGTTCTGCAAGTGGGGATGAAGTTTCTCAAAAAATCCTTTGATATGCATGTCCTGTGTTTGAAAATTTAAAAATATACACATGTATAATAAATATACTCAAATACTCAAAAACTGTTTCCTTCAAAGACTGACGTGTTTTGGTGTTTTTGTTGAAACAGAATCCCCGATGGCTGTATACACCAGATTTCTTTTGACACATTTTCCTGACCTTGTAGTCCCGTCCCTCCCTTAGCATAATGAGTGATGGAGGGAATTAAGAACTACTCTACTCTACATGAGCTATCACTTTAAGCTACCTGTGATTTAATCCGAAACATATTATATTCAGTGGGATACACATTCATTTTGCAATGCTATACATCTGTTTAAAAGATATGATAATGCGCCTTGTAATAGACTTTGTACCAGACAGTCTCTGACATTACATCATATTGGTATGGTCTATTGTTATTGGTATGGTCTTAACTGTAATGCCTCCTCCAGATGGCCCTCCTCAATTGAGCTATTCTTTTCCAACACCCTGAAGAAGCAATGTGGGTGCTTAGACTCTTGGCAGTAATGTAAATTTTGAGTGTGTTGCTGCGTCCTTCACAGAATTAGTCATAGGGGTGCGAGCATTATTAGATTCAAATTAGAACCCTGCTGGGTTTCAAACCACACGGATAATTGCGGGATTTTTAATCATTGTTCTCAAACACAAGGAGAGGTCACTGACTGACCTGTAAGTCTCTGAGATTTATAGATGTAGCAGCACAAACACCTTTTTTAAAACTTTCTATTATATTTGTTGTGACCACCTTCTGTTTTGTCTACTGTACTTGACATTATCAGTTTTCATTTTGTAATCCCAGAGGCAATGGCGGATAAAACATGCATTTATGTACTTTGATTGAACTAAATGGAGGACGTTTGGAAATCAGTTGCTCACAAAACATCTTCTCAATGGTTTCATGTCGTATTTGACTTTAGAGTGACAACTTTATGGTGCTTGGGGGAACGTTTAAATAGTTCCCAAACCACCCAGCCACAGGGGTTTAAGTGAAAATGAAGCGCTACGATCTCGTCGGCTGTCTTCCTTCACTTTGCACGACTAACAGTAGCCTACAGATTTAGTTTGTTTACTGTATTGATGACCCATTAGAATTAAATCGCTGTGAGGTGCCTGACAGATTATAGTGTCCCGTGTTATTATCGCTTCCAGGGATCAGCGATAATAACTAGATTAGCTCAGCAACCGTAACATGCTATATGACTCTAATTATGGAGGTTATCTGATTACGTTTTGATTTTGTTTTTGTGTTTTATACCATCCTATTATCATTTAACAATTTATAACACTGTCATTAGTTAATTGTTTTTTTCCAGGATTTTCACCTCTTGCCAAAGCCTGTTTTATTTCACAGTCTCTTTGTACAAGAGCATTCTTATCAACATTTGCTTAACTAGCAACCCTCTTTCTTATATATGGTAGCAACTTAAACACCTGGTAAAGTCCTTTTACCTGAACAGTAATATCAAAGTAATTCGCAGTCAGACTTCGTGGCTCTCATTGTAAACAAATAAAACAGAAAAAATAAAAGCACATGCGCAAATACATACATATATCTCTGCATGTATACATACACATATAAACTTTATTGTGAATTGCTAATAGTGTTCATAGCAGCTGGGATTAATGATTTCTTGACCAGAGCATTCTCATTCCCAACACGTAACATACCGACGATTTGTCTCAACCTAAGGCGTCTCATAGTTACGCGAAAGGTACCCTTCCACATCCTTACGAGACGCTCCGGGTTCCCAGTTGAATCCAATAGCATGCCACTAACACACGCTTAGAGCAGAGGCTCCAGCCGTCCATTCCAGGTGTGTTACCTGTTACCGAACAGGTAACACACCGACGATTTGCCACATGCGTCAGTATTTTACGCGTATATTGAATGAGTTTTGCAGCTAAATAATAATAGTACATTGAGTCGGTATTAAACCATTTATCTACCAAGGCACCCTTTGCTACCTAACTAGCTGGTAACTTGTAGACTTTGAGATTCTTCAGCCAAGATTTTTGTCTGTCTCATACTGATGTTAGTTCTAAGTTAAATTTAAGTTATTCAGAGCTGCCTTTGGTACACTTAAATTAAAAATGTATTTACTTATTGATTAATTTATACCCAAGAACCTACGACATTGTCATGGTCCTGCGGCCATGACTCAGTGACTTTGTGTTTGTGTTCCTTATTGTTATTATTCTCTTTATTATTCTTGGGCTGTTTTGGGATGGTTTGTGTTTTGGGATTTTAGATACTGGGTTTTGGGTTTGTGCTCCCTCTATTGGTCCCTGGTGTTAGTGTTCCCCTGTCTCGTCAGGTTAATCAGGTCCAGCTGTGTCTCCCACCTGTGTGTGATTTCCCAGTGTCTACTTATAGTGTGTGTTTTCCTCTGATCCTCGTCGCGTCGTCTGTGTTGATACCCTGTGAAATTCCCTGCGTGCTCTCCCTGCTGTTTCTCACTTCAATGTTCAGGTTTGCTACTCCTTGGCTTAGTTTCTCCCAGTTTAGTTCATCCTTAGTTCTGTTTGCCATCTCCACTTTATGTCTGGTATTGTTAATAAATCACCCTCACGTCTGAATAAGTGCTGCATTTGAGTCCTCCTTTCCACCCTTCACACGGCCGCTGACCCGAGCCGTGACAGACATGTATTTGCACACATACTTGTCCATTTATATTTATACCTACATCTCTATTTATTTTAATATTTTTCTGTCAATATCTCTGTTTCTACACTTATTTTATATGAGTGCTTGTTTATTGTATATTGCTGCTATGAAAACTCAATATCGCTCTGGGATTAATAAAGTTTCTCTGATTTTGATACTGAAAAATACACTGATCTCTATTGGATAAGATACAATATACATAATATTAGACTTATACTAGAGTAAACAGTGGTTGGAGACCGCTCCATGACCAAAATTATTGTGAACGAAAATGATTGTGTGCAATGAACTTGTTGTCTCATTGCCTTTAAAATAGTTGCTCTACAACCACTTACTGTCTTCAATCTAACTTTGGTGCATTAAGACAGCACTAAAATGGCAATAAGATGGAATTAGTCTGCATCAGTCTGTGATTGAATGGGATTAAGTTGGTAATTACATGCAATCTATTTGTGTTCAGACAACCATTAACCGTTCGGACAGAACTTCACAGATTCAAAAACGGGAATTCAGAAATTCCTCCGAAATAGTGACATGGTTGCTGCAGGACAGCAGTGTAACTGCAAAATCAACCTTGCTTTTATGTAGAGATATAACAAGAGTACAGCAAGCTGAAAACCAGCTGAGCTGAGTCCCCTGTTGCAAACAGACAAGTGCACTCTTTGGTGCAGAGTACGGCGGGTATTTGCAACGTTTTGCAGGTATATTTGAGACTACAGTCAGTCTAAATTAGAGTGCGATTGTAGACAGATTGCCTCCACTCAGAGGTAACGTATGCAATGCCTTCATCAAAAGGTTGAAGCCACTGCATGTTTAAACTCTGGCAGTCCAGTTGGTAAATGCAACTGCTTGCAATCCGTTGCCAAATATGAAAAATTCAATGCAAATTTTTCCTAATTTTGCATGACTTTTTTTTAACACAAGCATGTAGGTAAAATGACCTTGTAAACAAAGCAAAAAATACATTTTAAAAAAAGCTTCAATTAAATAATTAATCTTTTGGGGGGGAAATAGTTTGAAAACAAAAAGGAAAAAAACTCTATTAAAAGTAAAATTTTGCAATATTCAGTTATTTCTTCTTCTTCTTTTTCTTCTCAGTATTGGAAACTTTTTGACTCCATACATGGCAAGAACATCCCCACCTACACACCTTCAACACAACCTTTCAGAGAGCCGATAGCTATAACCGTACACTGACGACTATTTAAAGATGATGATATCACCTAACAAGCATAAAAATCCTTTTATATGCAGCATATTAGGAACACACACACTGAAAATATCCCACATAAGGTGGCACATGTAGGTATTAGATAATGTAATGAAGGTGAGCAGAGATCAAGTGCATATTATGCAATTAATCATAATCGTGATCATTATAGCAACGGAAGAATGCGGCGGTAACATTTCAGAATGGTATGCATCTCTTTGACATGCCCAAAGCAGCCAATACTTTCATCTTCTGAACTATCACCTTTCAGGCTGCCTCATTATATGCCTTGATCTTTTATGCAGTCAGGTAAAAACAGAAGCTTTGCAATGCTTTGATCTGTAGCATAAAAGCTCCCCAAGAACTGACAGCGCCTCAAGACGGAAGCTGCGTTAGCTAGACGACGTTGGAGTAAAATGTTGTCTGATATTTTGATGCCTTATTGACCGTGAAACAAAAAGAAAATGTTGACCTCGTCAAATATTGAAGAAGATACGGGAAAGTCACAAGGCCGCCCAAAGGTTTGTCCATTTGTATGGTGAGGTTTCTCTCACCTGGAAATTACACCGACACATCCAGGTAGTAACACTGCAACTGGACTGCTGCTCAGATATATTCGGGCCAGCTGTGCTCAAAAAATATAGTTTTTTTTTTCTTTTAAGAATTTGTTCAAAGACATCAATAGCTGTTGGGGGCTACCTTTTTTATATGTGGTTTGCTGGTATTTGCTCTCTCTTCATGTCAGTTGTTCAGACTGCTGTTTGAACAGTTAAAAAATCGACTCAAACTGTCCTCAGTTTGGGAATTACAAACTCATAAGTGACTTCAAAAGCGTTGCCTTCATTTGTACCAACAAAGAAGCAGAATGTGATGATTCACTCACTTCTCTCTTTTTTCTTTCTTCTTCTTCTCTTTTTGGACACATTTTGGGTGAAGCAGAAACAGAACCCCCTCTCTGTGTACCCATATGGCCATCAAACAGGCTGTGGAACAGAGTACTGCGTTATACAAAAACACACATCTA
>NW_005187527.1:1463726-1485023 GCF_000239375.1 Pundamilia nyererei
GTTTAATCCTCCATATTCACTAGCTCTTAAGTGCCCTATTCTTCCCTTCATCTTGACAGATTTGTTATTGTACTTCTTCCTACCTGCTGATTCAACATAGGTCACACAGGTGGTGATAATCAAAGCTGTTATTAAGTATGTAATGCTCAGTTAAGATGTTAATTATGATTGGCTGTCACCCCGCTGAGAAAAAGAATAACTAGTAATGTCAGGGAAATTAAGGCTCTAGCGAGATTAGTAATGGGTTCAAATCAATACACATGCAAATTTTACCTATATACACTCACCTGTTCAACGCATATATCGAATTGACCAATCATAAAACAGTAATTCAATGCATTTAGGTATTTAGACATAATCAGGACAGAAGTTTAAATTAAGCATTAGAATGGGGAGTGAAGGTAAGACTACACCACGTGACACTCTTATTAGCTTCTGCTGTTTTTTCTGCTGTGATATTTGGACGGTGAGGTCAGGATTTAGTGGAAGCAACATGAAAGCATGGATACTTCCTGCTTTGTATAAATGGTTCAGTCTGGTGGAGGTGGTGTAATGGTGTAGGAGATATCTTCTTTGCACACTTGAGTCCACTTAGTACCAGCTGTGCATCACTTCAGTGCTACAGCCTACCTGAGTATTGCTGCTGCTAATGTGCGTCCATTTATGGCTACTGTATACCCGTGCTTACATGCATGATGTGTCGTGTCACAAAGCTTAAATCATCTCAAACTGGCTTTGCAAACATGACAATGAGATCTCTGTACTTAGACGACCTCGACAGTTGAAAGTCAACACAATAGAGCACCTTTGGGATGTGGTGGAACAGAAGATTTGCATAATGGATGTGCAGCAGAGAAATTTGTAACAACTGCATGATGCTATCGCGTCAACGTGGACCCAATTGTCTTTTGAATGTTTCCAGAATTTGTACCAGGAAGAGTTAAGGAAGTTGAGAAGCTCAAAAATGATCTAATCTGGTGTATCTAATAAAATGTCTGGAGAGTCTATACATTTTAAAGTAATATAATAACCTGAATTTAAGTTTAAGACTGCTAAGTGCATCAGTCATCACCAAAGTGCGGATCGCACTGTGGTGATGACATTATCTAATTAACTCTTTCTCCAAGGCAACAAATTAAATCATCTATTGAACTCTGAACAACAAAAAATTTAAACACCCCACATGTGACCTCCTAGACAGTGAAGCTAATGACCTGCAGCCAGGAGCGGCAGTTTGTCATGACATAATCAGCTTAGCCACACTTTAATTTAGAAAAATATTGGAAGCAATATGAAAGCAATACAAGAGGAAGCACTCGCTGTGACTCCGCGATGAAATAACAGGTTCATTAATTCTGACGTAATTGTGATTAGACGTCCTGTTAGCATAATGTTGTGTCCCAGAAGGGTGAAGGACATACGATTCTTTAAACATGCTTTGCACTATGCAGATTCCAACATGCGTTCATCTGCAGTTTAGCACTTTCTGTGTGACGGTAGAGTACTACAGCAGGGTGTGATATGGTATTACATTAATTCCCTTCTTTCAACAGAGTAGTGCTCCAGATTCAGAAGTATGCACAGTGTCTCTTTAATTGTTTACCCTCTTTCTTTTCCTCTCTATTTGAATATGCATGCAAAAGAAGAGGAGCACTTGTACTCCCAAGGATATATATACTGTGAGAGTTTGGATGAAAACAGATCTGGCTTAAACTGGATGGTGCTCAAAGAGGAGTTAACCTCATTTTCTGCCTTGATCTGATTCGAAGTGTTTTTGGAAAGAAAGTAACGACTTTAAAACTCCACAGTAATTTTCCGTGATTATGTAACCAAGCTCCACCGGTGGAGTGTTCAGATAGCGAAAATATGATGTCACACATATACAAATAGGAAGACCAGCGTTTTATAGATGCTCTGTGAGCACTCTTTATCCTTCGAGCTTGAGGTTCCTGTCCTAGGATTGCACTCTCCTGGACAGAGATCTCAGATAGCACTCATCATGGTTGTTATGGTTTTGTGGTCTATTTCCCGATCCCTTAGTCCAAGTTCCTTCCTTCAGGGCAGAGTTCCAGGTTTCCCGCTTTTGCCTCGCATCAGCAGCAATCGCCAACCAGTACATAGGACTAGCTCATACTTCAACTCTCCACCTTAAGTTAACACTAGGCTTCCTTCAGTCTCCAGTAATTCACATTCTTGGATCAGTACCCACTATTCACCTGTTGTTTACCTGGTTTCCTGACCCTGGTCAACTCGGTCATCTTGTTTCTTGCTGGGCACTTACCTGCCTGTCCTCCTGCTCACACCACTCCTCGGTACTCTGGAAAAAGGGAAAGGATGGACATTTTTCACTTCCAGTACTCCGCTTTCGGATACTCACTAGCTGCTTCCCCCCCTTAAACCACTGACTTTTGCTCCTCAAATTAAGCGATTCAATTTAAATCACACATCCAAAAATACCTACTCCTACTTTGTGTTCATATGGCCTGAATTAATCCGCCTTTCCCTCTCTTTAGGTGGACTCTCTCCACTGAAAGGACGCTCGATTTTTGCACCCGTCTGTTCATTCAGACCATCGAGTTTAATAAATTTTTACTTTTGAAAAAACAGACTTTTTTGTTTGCATTTGGGTCCAAACTTTAGTACAGACCTTTGACACAGTCCTTGAATCTGTTGCCTCCACCTTCCACATCTTCTCCAGCTCCTCTCTAAGCCCTCAGTAGGTCTTCCTGTGCTCCTTCCTCCTGATGTTGCTATGTACATGTGCTGTCATAAAAACATGGGTATGACATCAATGGTGCATTAAGGAGAGCTGCATAGTTTGACCATGCGTGGAAAATGCCGAAGTCTATTTGGCTGGAATCCAGCTGAGTTTGCTTTTAGCATCTCTTTTTTAAAAATAATGCGACACGATGGATACGAAACCACCTTTGTGGCTCTTCTGTTCTGTCTCTCCTCAATTTGCTTGCCTGTTTAGAAGCAATGCTTTAATAGCAAAGTTGTGTCATGCAACTGCAGTTTTCTCAAATGGAAAACGCAGCCTTGAAACTAATTTGCGTGTTCAAGTCTTGTTTTGGAATCAAATATGTGCACGAACATGAATATCTTATTTGGGCAAGGACTGCGGCACACCCTGCAGGTGAAGAAAACTTTATTTCACAAGCACAAAAAACTTCCCACACTGTTTATTACAAACACTATTTTATGACCAAATGTGTTTGTGATAATGGCTTGTTGGATGTTAATGTCACGCTGATTGGGTTTGTGATTACAGTGCTATTGTCTTTTAGGGAGTATTTTCTCTATGCAGCCGAATTCACTAACTATACTTGATGTCATTTTAAAGCTAAATTAAAACCAGGCCTAAGATCAGATAATTGCTGTTGCTCTGATTAATTTCCACGTTGTGCAGGGCATCTGCCACCCAAGGTGTAAGATGACATTTAGTACAAAGACTGTTGAAACAAGACAGACAATACACGAAAGAAAAGGTGGAGAAAGCTAAAGTGAATTTGGAACTAATTTGTAAAGAAGCACACAGTGACCCTTTGTCATTCTTTGATGAATCAGTCTGAAAAATAATAGCTTAAACACTGCTCGTTGGTGTGGTATTTCTGGACCTGTGGATGGAGGAAATCAATGGCAGACACTACTATCCTTCAATAGCGAACGTAAAAATGCCATCGAGCAGAACTCATTGAACTGAGCGAGCTGCTCCAGTGGAACTGCGCAGTGTCCAACATCAGAGCTCGGTGGTTGAATCAGGCACCTTTAAGTGCAAAAGTGTGTAGCTGTGTGACCTTGTGAAGCTAAAGCGAGAATTCATCCTCTCCAGCCTTTTCTGATTGAATGCATTCTTGGGAAAAAAAAGGTGTGGGGGGGGGCTCATACATGACTTTGATTTTTTGCAGATCTGTATCCTTTATAAATATTACATGGTGAGATGCTCCTCTAGTTTCTGCTGGCATGTGTTACTAAATCCACATCAAATCATCCCACAAAATGTTATGGACCTATTATGCAAATTTTCTGCTTAATATTTTTTATTCCTGGCATGTATTAAAGTAGCTTGATTCAGTTTTTAATTTATCTTTATTTGTCTCATGCTCTCTGTTCAGACACTTTGCACAGAAGGTAGGTAGATAGATAGATAGATAGATAGATAGATAGATAGATAGATAGATAGATAGATAGATAGATAGATAGATAGATAGATAGATAGATAGATCTTATCATATAAAACTAAATCAGAATTTTCTGTCAAAATTAACACTGCGTTGTCTGCGTTGACCTGTCTGTCACCTTATGGCAGCTGGGATAGGCTGGAGAAGTGGAAGAAACTGAATTTTTGTTTTCTGTCAAAATTTGAGTCTTTCCCTCAAATTTGCAGCAGACAGTTACAACATGAAACTAAAGCTCATTTTAGCACTAAAGCACTACCAATGCTGTACCACACTGGAACCATATTATTTTTTCCAATTAGGAATTTTGTGCAGCTGCTTTTTAGTATTTAAAAGGACTGCGTTCATGGTCATATTATCTGACTGGAATCCACTGGCCTGTATAGTACTTTTAACCAGGTTCTCACAAAGGACAGTATAGCGCTAGAGGGGGGAAAGAAAAGAAACTTCTGCCACTTCATCACTTCAACAAATGACCTTAACCTAGCAATGAAAAACTGGAAGACACGGGTCACTTTAAGCGGTGGAAGAAACGATCAAAGCCGTCGTACTTCTGTTAGGGATACTTTCTTTCATTGTCTCTTAGTGGATACTGTCATATTGCCTCCAGTGATCCTTACATGAATTCACTGGTAAAGGCAATTAATAAATGATCAAGTATATTATACCCAAGTATAACTATGGAAGTCTAGTATCAATCAGTTCTCATTAGTGCGTTTTCAAAGAATTCAGCCAGTTCCTGATTGTTTCAAGCTAAGGCAATGACTGAAGGCTGTCTGTCCTGCCCTGACAGAACCTTAATATTAATGTTCCTCTCGCTCAGCCCCATTTTCTTTTTAATCCTGTCTGGCTTTTTGAAGATAACTGCACCTTAAAGGGAAACCGAGCGTATCTATCAATTCACATCAAAGGTGGATGTCCGAGACGATCGAACACCTTGTCCGTCAATAACCGGTAGAAATTCTAACATTTCTGATCATTATTATCTCCTGTGTCTTTGTTCTGTCTGTAAATGTGCCTGGAATGCTTCAAAGGCATGTTAATCAGGCTGTGTGTGGAGATGCCAGGAGACCAATTACACTCGTGAGCTGCACTTCAGCTTTCTCATTTCCCTGAATCCTGCTGCTCAAACATGGTTATAGCCCAGATTTCCGTTCAGTTCCGATGAAATAGTTGACCTTGACAAATAGCAGAATGCAGAGAGGAATTGGTAACTTGGGCACAGCATGGGGTATTTCAGCATCTCTGCAGCTTCCGTGTAAAGCAGCAGTATCCGTCGTGCATGAGCTACATTGGTTTGTATTTTTATGAGCAGAAGTGCGAACAGCTTTGTTGCTCAAGGCTCGTGTGAATGCAGCGGCAGATTGAATTTGCCGAACAGGCAGTCGGAGGCTCATATTTTCACTGATTTAACCTGGACCTGATCATGCTTAATGGCTCACTTCAAGGTCTAGATACACGATTCTGCCTCCAACTTTGAATGGGCAACATTTTTCACGGCAACTCGAGGTCGCCTTAATCGTCAGGTACCAAGATCGCAGAGTCAAAAAACTCTAAAGCCTTCCTTTAGAGTTGTACTTTCTGGAGAACAGATGCTGGTCGTACAGAGCTCCCCGTCCCTCCAGCTGTTTTTTTCATTTCGCTGTAGGGTGGACTGAAGAACAGGAAAATCTGTCACCAGTGGAAGCTACATCCCAGTTGGCCTAAGGAGGCCCTAATCATCGGCCGTCCATCCATCTGCCACCAGACTGATATGCCCCCAGATGTCGTGAAAGGCCCCGGCGTGCCCGCGCACCCGCCAGCCAGCGAGGGCCTGTCTTTGCTCGGCTGGCATCGCGTTCTGTTCACACCAGGACAAACTTGATTTGACCAGAGGGAGGCTCTTATGATTGATGATTCCACCACATATCTTCAGCCACAGCAATCTGGCCTGGCTCTACTGCTGTGCTATGCATGCATGTGTGTGTCTGTATGTGTGTGTGTGCAGATCTGTCTGGCTGTGACAGAGAATACGCTTTTTCTACGGGAGGACAAAGAGTTCGGGAGTTTGTGCAGAGGTGTATGTGCATATGGAACAGAGTCGCATGCAGAGGTAGCAGCACCGGTTGTTCGATTGTTGTTTGCCAGGCAACGTTTCCCAAGTATAGTACAAGCTGCAAGCCCACTCTATCCAGAGTTTGTTAAAGAAAGCTCAAAATGTCATCGGTTTGCCTTTACACCCACAGGTTTCCTCAGCTGTGGCAGTAATCAGCACTGAGAAGTGGCGTCCATGCCTCAGTGCCCAAGCCAGAAGCTTTCCACACTGCTTTTCTTCTACTACTTCCTTTTTTTTTTCTTTTTTCCTAAATGTCATCTCTCGTGCTCATCTCCCATTGTGTTCCTCCGGCAAACAACCATCAAGGCACCAATGTTCTTTCACTATTAAGGCCGCATTCCTCTCTTTACGGCGAGGTATATGTTACAACTTAAAAAAAGACGAGCGCCCCATCTGACACACAGACGCCTCACGGAAAAACACTCAAACTCCTAACCGGCGTGCGATTAAATTCAGAGTGAGACAGGGTATCGCATTAGGATGAATGTCTATTCACAACTTTGTTAACTCGCTGATGTAACAGGAGTATCCTACATATTAATTCAATATGCAGTCTTTCAGAGCAAATATCCGCCCTGATTATTTGTGCCAAAAAAGCACGAGCACCAGTGGGGAGAAAAAAGGGAAATTATATAATATGTCAAAAGAAGCAGGGAATAAAATCATGACAACAAAAAGCCCCAGACGCAGACCACGAAGAGGGACAGCGGTCAAAAGTTGAAACTAACTAACCCGAGGGTGTATGATGGAAAAACGGAGCATAAATTCGTGATGACAAATACGGCAAATTGGCACGCGACCAGCTACGGCTAATATGTTGCTGCAGAGCTCTTTTTAGCTTTTTGTGTGTTTTTTGTTAAAGTAAACTCGTGTTGTGCTCTGTGCACCTCTCTTGTTGAGACAGCGCACACACCAAAACCTTAATGACATAAATGGCGTGTAATGATCATGATACGGAGCTGGGAGGGGGTGCAGGGGGGGAATAAATCACTGATGTAATGTTTCCGCTGTAGGTGAAGCCAATGCCAGGGGCTCCATCTACTGTTTGCCGCTGAGAACTTCACACTGTGTCTTCTGACAGTGCTCCGGCTGACTCAGTTCACCCCCACCACCCTCGCCCTCCCCTTCCAGCAAACAAGGAGGGACAGCTATACTCAGCAGTGAGGCTGAGGCAGTATAATTTATGCCTGTGAATTATGGATATACCGAGCAAGTGAAGGCCAATATATGTTTTATACCACGCTTCCCTCCATTTATTTTGGCTGGGGTTATGACTTAATAGCGTGCCGTTCTGTTGATGATGGATATCCTGATTTATCTGCTCGAGTCAGGCAAGGCACTCAATTAAAGCGCTTTGTCAGGACAGACATGCCGAATGTACTGTCACTTGTTGTTTATGACTGACTGACTGTGCTCCTGCAAGTCAGCGTCCACCCGTCCTGCCCCGCTGTGATTACTTTCAGGCGTGGGGCAGTAAAACCATGTGTGTTATTCAGCTCCGTGCAGCAACCACCCGAACCAGCAGCGTCTGCTTTCGAGCTCCAACCGACTTCTTCTTTTTTTTTCTTCTTTTTATCTGATAATCAGAATTACAGTAACTGTAAACTAGGATACAACCCTATACATAGCAGTGTTTTACGGCTTCATTTTATAACCTCGTAGAAGTCAGGAACATATAATTTCTCACAGATAGACTGAGATGTATATACTATCCATTCCCCTGGAAGCCATCGGCAGCAATTTCCTTCCTCTTTCATCATTCTAAATGCGCCTAAATGGTTTGGGTGGAGCGGGGGGGCGGGGTTGAGCAGCAATAACCGCAACTTTGTGTCAGGAGGGGGATTTTGGAATCTTTGATGCTTTCCCTGGCATGAAATGTATTTACAAATACCTTTGTGGAAGCCAATAAAAGGTTTAATATTTAATTAGGCCTAAGGGCATCTCACAATACCGGGCACATTTCTGATCAATGGTATGATGGAGGAGTCTTCCCTCATTGTCAGTCTGCGTGGGGAGAAAGCCTGGCTTCCTCCTTTTAAATGTTGCTACAGTTACTTAAACGCAGACGGCACTTTGGGGAGAACGGTTAATCACTGGGCATTAACAGCGCGTCTCCTGGAAGGAAGGGTGGCCGGCCAGGACCGACAGATTCCACTTCGTATATGTGCGCATGTGGATTTTAAGACTTCTGACTGCAGCTGATTACCATGAATGATGGATGGTGAATGATAATGAAAAATGTATTTAGGCTCTCTTTGTGCCAACGCTGATCAAACTTTCATGATCCCCATGTGGAAAACAGTGATGTCATGGTGTACTATGAGACTAGATGGTATAATGCATGGTCTTAACTCCCCATAGTGAAAAGGTTGGTTTTTATTTTTTGAAAACTACCTGATTGTTTGCAAATTTAGGCTATTGATTCTTAGAAGAAACTGAGATCAGTACAATTTGTCACCACAGAAAAAGTGCAATTTTATTCCATTTATTTTCCATTTTAAGGGATTGAGTTTATTTCCACTTACAAAGGTTTGGAACAAGGTTAGGGATAGGGATGGGTATCGGTATCCGGTGCCATTATGTTACCGGTGCTTTATTTCAGTGCTTTTTTTTTTTTTAGACGTCACACACTTTGGATTCTAGCCAATCGTTTTACGTTTCCGAGGATAGTAGGCGGGCCCAGGTACGTTCTTTTAGAGCAGAGCTACAGATTAAAAACGCCCAAGGCGAAGCGATCAAAAGTCTGGCTGTACTTCACAGCAAAAGATGCAAACTCAGCAGCCTGCAACAAGTGCTTTAAGGTGATATTGTGCAAAGGAGGTAACACCTCGAATCTGATGAAACACCTGACAACACATAGCGGTTTTTTTAAAAGCCGAGAAATTCACCGTATTTGATAGCTTGCGGCAAGACCTTACACCGAGTGCGGGTGTGCTGCCTGTATCGGACCCGGAGTTAGCAACATCTCCCAAGAACCCGAAGAGTCCTGGCCCCTAGCCCTGCAGAAATGTAGTAGTGTAGCAGAAATGATGACGGATGATGATGGCAGCAGCAGCCGTTCTTCTCTGCGTGAGTAGCTTAATGTTGTTCGTGTGTAATTTACGTTGAGTAGGCTAACCACGTTATTACATTAACGCATGTAAGGTGAACTAGCAAACACCGTCGTAGTTACATGCGGCTGTCTTCTTGTTTGATGGCAGATACTCCCTTCACCCTGGCCAAAATGACCAAAGAAAAAGTGGAAAACAGCTAAACATGAGAGGTTTTTGGACAAAGTTTGTGTTCTCCATTCTTTAAGCACCGGTTCGAGCACCATTTAAGCACCGGCACAGTTTCAAAAGTACCGGTTTGGTACTGGTATCGGATAAAACCTAAACGATACCCATCCCTAATTAGGGATTATGAAGTGTCATGTGTTTGAGTCCCATGTGTCATTTATGTGTTTTGTTTGGTTTTTGCAAATCTTTTCATACAGGCAGCCTCGGTATCAGCGAGCTACTTTAGCTTTATTTAGCTTTTTTTTTATTTGATAACCAGGGGGCTCGTTAACAATAGTCTCTCTTTGTTTTGTTTTGATTTTTTCTTCCTTTTAACATTATGCATGAATGCTGCTTTAACCATGATACTCCAATAGAGACTTCTCTGCTCTAATTATGAGCAGTGCTGATTGTGAATCACTGCAGCTCACTGCATACGTTTAATAAAGAAAGTGGCGTTAATTAAAAGCTTTAGTGTTACGATGATGGCCTTGCAAATGCTTTCCCAAAACGTTGCCTCAAAGTTTCAGTTTTATGGAGGGAACGTTCCGAGACGGGCGAGCTAATTTGGCGGTGACGTGGTGTCAAAGCACAGCAGCTATAGCATCGGCGCGGCATTACTGAGTAAACCTCACTGTTGTGTAAATTAGCACACCTGCTCCAAGACGCTGAAGCCTTCAGTGTAGCGCTATCAAAATACACATGGCTTAACAACAGCTGACAATGCTTCGTGACAGCTGTCACAGAGTCAACACCCCTCAGTCTGCTTTCTCCTCAATCTGCGAGATTTTTCTGTGAAACTTTCCGTGAGCAGGAGGGGAGGGAGAGAAGAAAAAGAGAGAAAGCAGCGTGTCACATTTTTATTCCCTGTGACAGGATGAAACCTCTTCTTGCTTTAGTTTTAATCGGAGAGATCCAGCCTGTACTCTTGAGCCACATAGCAATGAGGCGAAGTGTGCGCTCTCCACTTTTGAGGCTTTTGTTTCGCTGCCACTGAACTCACGTCAGAGACAAGGCACAAAACATATAAATGCCCAATTATAGATGCTTCAAAGCGGGTGCATTTAAAAATTAATAATGGAGGTCATTACATAATTCATGACAGTTAGTTATGTAAGTGGCCCAAATACGAAGAACAGACAGGGTATTATCTTTTACTCGAATGACAGTGGGTGTGCCTTTGTGCCTTTTTTTTAATTCCCCCGTGTCCGATTTGATACGTCACCACGTTCGTTTAGCTCTGCGTGTGCCGATCCTGTACATGTGCTGTACGTATGAGAGACAAATTTCGAACGCTCTGATTTTTCCCCATTGTCAAGGTGCCTTCAGCCTGTCACCTCCTCATAAGTCGACCTTTTCTGTTCCGTCTCCTTGTTGCCTCGATTCAGCATCAAGGCTGCTCTGTTTGAGGTATGAATGGCTGAGGCACTGTACAGTATTTCCCTCAGAACATAAAAAATAAATAGCAGATCCCGAGGCTCGATGAATTGCCGTCCCTGTGTGCTGCTTTTGTGTTCTGAATGCAACTTCAGATTGCAGCCTCAACTGAACTCCTTTATTGTTCTACTTTAAGTATATATTTAAACACATTTTTCTTCTTTTCATTGTCCCAGATTGTTTTATTTTTTTATGGTTTCTTACATTTAAAAATGAAGTAATTGTTTGCATTGCACAAATGGCTGTAGGATATGATAAAACTGCAGGCAGCAGTTACTGTGAGGCAAAGACTGGTCTGCTATTTAGGTAAATTGCCTCAAATACAAAAGAAGAAATAGGGAAAAAAGCAAAGATTGAACTCAAATCGACATGCATCCTTGGGTGATGCTTATCAGCTAAACCTTGACAGGTACGGTGACGTCTTGGAATCAGTTTGATATTATGACAGGTAACTAATTTAAAAGAAAAGACTAAATCACACTGGCTGGATTTTGAACTGTTAGAGGGAGGAGGTTCTGCACCTGCTCTCTGTGCCCCTAAAGAGTATTACCCTGGTCGGAGTCACCAGTAACCAGTTATACTCTGACTACCTACATGCAAGTAATAACTCTGATCCACTATCAGGATAGACTATCCAGCCGGTCATCTGCTGATTGGAAGGTCGGCGGTTCCATCTGCATGTCTGTGTCATGCCAGCGTATCCTTGATGCTGAACCCTGAGTTTCCACAGATGCACCCACTGAAGTGTGATTGTGTCAATATTAGGTTAAAAAATGCTTTGGCATAGAAAAAGGCCTTAATATGAATGTGCCTGTGAATGAGTGTATCAGCCTTGTAGTAAGAAAGCACTCAAATAGAGTAGTAGAGCATTATGTACCATATTTTCCGCACCATAAGGCACACTTAAAATCTCAAAAATCAACAGTGTGCCTTATAATCTGGTGCGCCTTATGTATGAATTCTGGTTGTGCTTACTGAGCTTGAACCGATTTTATTTTTATATGCTCAAAAATCTGTCAAAAAAATGTTTTAGTACGACTTTGGTAAGTTAGTTGGAGCATTACGGCTACTGTAGTCAGGAGCCTCGCGGAGTAATCTGGGTCCAAAACTCCGTCTGCATCAGTTCCCAAAGTCAGACGTGGCATCACTGAGAGTTAAAAACTGACTAAATTCTTTCATCTTTAATAAAATGAGCAGCGTTGCATCTTTATCGGGTTTGTAGGGTTACTGAAGTTGGGCTAGCTGGTATATAATAATGTGCTACATGATCGCTAGCAACACAACTATATTAGCATAACATAAACACAGTGACGCTGGAGGATGAATGCTAACTTTTTTCCACTTAATAAAAGTTAATGTGAGGGTTCCCGATGGTTGGCGACAAATGCAATCGCATGGCAGGATGCTGTAAACGGACCAAACTCCAGTCAGGAGAACAACTGAGAACGATACAAGGTTAGTCATTAATATACTACAACAACATGGGAATAGAGCAGCTATGAGAGAATTCAACATTAATGAATGAATGGTAGGGAAGTGGAGGAAGCAAGAAGAATGAGTAAAGTTTGACTTATCTGACTGTTATGTTTTGCTTAATGCGCATTATGGTCCGAAAAATACGGTAAGTGCCACACCATTTACAGAGTAGTCCCACTAGTCAGCTACAGTTACCAGACACACCTGTTAATGCACAGACACCTGTTTAATCCATAATGATCTGTGCAATGCAGTTTTTACTTTAGTGGCCAGGAAAATAGGCCTCAGAGATCTGTTACTTTTTTGGGCCATTGCAAGCTGTTGGAACTTTAAATATATATGTATGAATATGTAATATTTATACAAAAATCATAACTTTGACCATTAAACAAGGAATCTTAAATGTCAGCATCCAAAATTTAGCCTTTAAGTGCAAACTGAATATTTATTTAAGCATTTAGGCGGAGGCAAAACTTTAGCTCAACCAGATTATGCCATCAAATCATAGGAATCAGTTCATATGAATCACTTATTTAACTGCAAAATCTAAGCAAGAGCTGAGGCTAAATATCTAAAGGTAGCCTGGCTGAAACAACCACAACAGCAGTAGATCCTGAGAGGAAAGACTAACTGCATCCAGAGGCATCAAGTTCCCCCAACATGGTAGAATGAGTCGAGGGGGAAAAGTCTCATGAATACAATTTTGAAATTGCAGATGCAGATGATTCTTTTGCTCAACTCTGGAGGAATAAGACTCTATTATCACAGAAACTTCACTTTTTCTACTCTTTTGTAAAATCTACTTTCCTGTTGTTTGCTGCTTATTTGAAAAAATGTGAATAACACTGATTATCAGTTCATCATGCCACCTGTTAGTGGGTGAGATATATTAGGGAGCAAGTGAACATTTTGTCCTCAAAGTTGATGTTAGAAGCAGAAAAAATAGGCAAGCATGGGGATTTGAGCAAGTTTGAGGGTTTGGGTCTCCAAAACTGTAGCTTTTCTGGCAAGCCAGCTGAGGCAGTGTGATGCTTTGGTAAACCTTGGGGATCCATGTGGATGTTACTTTGACACCACCTACCTTAGTAGGTTGTAGACCATTTACACCCTTTCATGGAAACAGTCCTCCCTGATGGCTGTGGTCTCATTCAGCAGGATAATACACACTGCCATAAAGCACAACAACAAGTTTGAGGTGTTGACTTGGCCTCCAAAGTTCACAGATCTCAATCCAATCAAGCATCTGTGTGAAGAACAAACAAAGGGCTGAAGAGAAACCAACAACATATTAGACAGGTGATCGCAAGGTTATGCCTGATCAGCGTATATTTCTGAACTCTGCGCTACATCAACCATGTTAAGGCTTGATATTAAGTCCTTTATTTGTGATTTCCGTGTGGAAACGGACATGGAGATCTTTTCCTTTTCAGCAGAACATTTCCTATGGAAAGGACAATCGGGCAGATGTGGTTAGTGAAGGTTTTGAATTCGATGAGGATTTTCTGTTTTATTCCGAAACTTGATGTTCTTCATCTTCGTAACTAGAGCCATTCCCAGGGGACAGGTTCCAAGCAGCTTGTTCTTAGGGAAAGCGATGAGCCTCGGCAATAAGCGTAACGTCAGTGCGCTGCGCTCTCCGTGGTAGTGGTACTTACAGTCTACTTCTACAAAGGGAGAAAAAACGTTTTGATTCTGTAACTTAAAAGAAACAAATTCTTAAATGTATAATTAAGTTTGTTGCTTTGTTGGAGACTTCGTGTGGGCTAAGAAGAGCCCCACAAAGGAAATAAGGACAGATGCGTGTGTTGTGCTGGTCCTTAATTAGCAGGAATCCCAGTTGATATGTGTTTTCACTTACTGTCTAAGAGATGAAATTCTTTCCTTTTGCACTTTTTGATCATGTTGAACTCCTAATGTAATTAAGCAGTACGCTTTTTTGCAGCAGCCTTCGCTAGCTCCCTCTGCTTTCATTATTATTTTGCTCACTTACCTCTGAGGTGTGTGTGTTTCACGATGCGCCTGTGTGCACAGCTGCCCTTAATTCCCACAGAAACCTGCATTTAGCTTATGAGCACTTCTGCTTTGACCAAGTAAGTAAAAAAAGCAGACTTTAGAGTCATCCCAGTTCTAACCCAAATCCATCCAGTGACAGTACTTAAGCCCCTGTCTACCTAGAAAGGTAAGAAAGCAGCTTGATCTTTTGACTGAGGATTACAGAATGGATGAAAGCGGGGAAAAGCACTCTACTTATTTGGATAGATACGCTGTGGATTGCATGATTGTTCTCAGGAGTGTAATACAATTGTTAATCACACAAAAAAATGTTATCGCAAAGTTTTCCCTGTAGGTCATATACCGGTCTATTGCATTTTGGTGATTGGGCTGTTATATCTAGAGTAACACAGGCTAAAAAATCCTTCTGATTGTGTTCCTGAACATTTTTCTTGCTCTACCAGCCGTGATTGTAGCTGCATCAAAGGTACATGCAGTCACTTTTGCAATAAGGTTAGAATTGAAATTTAAAACACTGCACAGCATCTGGATAGCATATGGTTGTCACTTCCAAACTGTGTAAACATATTTTGCAAATATATATTACATTTCTGCCTAGTTAAGGATGTTCTACATTGTTTCCAATCTTTTTTTTAAATGTTTATGCTCATGCTAGCTTTCATTGAAGGGTTCAACAATCTACTGTGCTTTTATATTGTTAGGTACATCGGGATCATTAAAGGAGAAAAGGATATACTACTGATCATTTTATCCATCGTCATATGAGACAAACTCCAAAAGTGTCTACAGTTCCTATAATAATAGTCTGCATATAAAGGATGGACGTAAAGTCAGCAGTTACCTTCTGATTCCTCGTTTTTAATCCTTGAGCTTTTGTTTTTGGCCCTATATGTGATCATACTTACAAAATAAAGCTAGCTAGTTTGGTTAGCAAGGTACGTACATAAATTCACAAAGTTACAGACACAGATCGGTGAAATAATACTATCATTTTATAGAGTGTAAAGCATAAATTCCTTGCAACGAATTTCACCCAAAAACCATTATTTCCCAAATAACAGTGTTGAAAATGCATCATGACTTGTTCGTCTGATGGCTGTTGGAACAAAGATAATTACTGTATAAGCCATGTTGGTGTGCACTTTGGGACTGAAAGCCTGGATCCAGAACCAGGAAACTGAAAACTCATTATGCAAAGGGTACAAGTCGTCAAGTAAAATCAAACTGGCTCTGTAACCTCTGTAACCGCCCGATGAGCAGGGATGCTGGGTTTAGCCATGGCTCACTAATCAGCCTGTTAGACCATTTAACAATCTGAGTGAGTTTCTGTTCTTTCTATAAATATCAATGACACCAAGGAAAAGGATCAAAGACAGAGAAAGTATAATAAACTAAAATATACTTCTGTATGTTGTTCCCCGTCCTCTTTTCTATCAACTGCACAGTGTCCTATCGAAACAAAATAACAAAAAATGCTTAACTTTAAGTCTTAATACAATTTGAAAGAGAGGGTTGTATAAAAATTCTCTCGCTTGTTATGAGGGAGAGAATTAGATGAAACATTTATATCACTGTATATATCTTTATTTTCAACTTTAAAGATAGGCATTTAAACATGGAGTGCCAACTGGGTTTGACTGGGTTTTTTTGGAGGAACTGCAGTTTTTTACGTTAGATTTTGGCTTTGTTTTGGAGGTTTTTTTGCAAGTCGACTGTATCCCAGTTCTGCAATTATACAGGATATACAAAATACATACACAGATATGAATTAGACAAGATAAGCAAAAACCTATACTGACAGTTATTTCTGTCTATGCATAAAATATAGATTTTCCCTGTAACTTTCCCAACCGCTCAGTGTAAATTTCCATTAAACCTACATTTATGTAATTTAGCAGCAATTTCAGTGCAGACTTTCTGACTGGAAAATCCTCACGGCTTTTGGGTTTCACAAACCTTCTGTTCAGAGTATCTTTTCAAACTCTAAAGAGCTCACTCCAGAGCCACAGAAGGCTTTAGACAAGTTTACTACAAATTGTGATGACTAAGCTGAACTTGTACAACATGCAAATCAGTGGAGCTTCCCTTATAAAAAGAAAAAAAAAAGAGGAAAAAACAGTTACGAATTTTAAACGAAATGTTTTCTATCAAAGTGACGAGTCACTTAATTGGCGGACTCCTTCAGCGCCACGCTGAATAGAAGCTGCCAGAGCTTGTTGCAGTAACAGCTGTTAATTCTACCCTGACATACTTTGGTGCTATTGTTGTAATATCATAAAAAGCGAAGCTGGTACCACAGTCATTACAATGTGCTGATAAATGGCTGTTTTTTTTGAAATGCATAAACCTGACAGAAGAACAAAAGTGGTAAACCGAGGCCCCCGTGGTGCAACATCTTTTTTGTTTTGCTGTGCTGCTGTTTGAAATGATTCACAGTTCCGACTGTAGCAGAGCACCCGGCAGAATGAAAGCAGCACACCTGTCCTGAATCACAAAGTGATATAGCGTGTTGTGGTTTTCATGCTGTGCCAGCACACCTGTGTGAAGTAATAGCCGCTCTGGTTATGCATGACTTTCCACTACACAGCTAAACACAGTATCCCAGCCTCGTAGTTGGGTCTTTTTCTCCTGTATGCTGGTTTTAGCCTCTGGTGGAGTGTAAGTGGGCTTTCATTGTCCTTCAGCGTGCCGTAAGTCATTTATTCATCTTCCTTCCTGAAATGAGTTATACTCTTTCATGTGTCGCGTTCCAGGGTTTCAAAGTGTGTGGGGGTATTTTTTTTCTTTGTCCAAACACAATCGGGACTCTCACCGGTTGTGAACCTCAGCAAATCCCTCACGGTTCCCTGACTTGTCCAAGAAACCCCCTTCCTCTTCTAGAGACTGACTGAGATTCCAATTATGAAGAAATATGGACAGGAGATGGGCGACTGTCACAGGTCCCATGGAAATTTAATTTTAATTAATCTTGGGCAGAAATTGGCAGCTATGGCATCCCCGACACTCATCACGGCTCCCTGAAGTAGATCCAATTTTCTGTCTCAATAGGCATTAAATTAGCAAGAACATTTCAACCTTCGTCACCCCTGCACGCATAACAAATGAAATACATTTAGCTACGTGACATAATGGAGTGCTAATAAATGACTCGCCAACCCGAGCAAGGTGCAGGGAGACGGTGGCAGGTGAACAGCGTTTGCCGGCACCTCATCACATCTGGGAGTGGTGGAAAGAGACAGAGAGATGGGGATGGGGCAAAAAAAATGTGCAGGTAAGGCAGATTTAGGTGGTGGAAGTGAATCTGGAGACATTTTTTGCTCTCTGTGGGGATTTTGTCAGATAATGATTTCCCGGATAGTTTGAGAGTACCGTAAAGAAAAAAGGGGGATTAGAATGCACTACAATGACTCATCCTCCCAGTATAGTATGCAAGACTTGACTGACATTATTCTGCACCCAGGTGGCAGTAGCTCTGTAGACTCTGAAGTTTATTTACGCTCTGTCTCATTAGAAAACAGTCTAATCGAGCTCACCTCTGCAGACAGCGCTCTGAAATTTAACAAGTGTTGATTTCATAAAATAATGCCCCCTGCACCACATACACACACACAGCGGCATCATTATCGCAGAGAAGCTTTGCATTTGCCGTGTTTGGATTGTTATCAGAGTTTCCATCAAACAAAAAAAGACGTGCCGCAGCAACAGATCAATGCAGGTCTATATCCAGAAGTTCTGCTGAATTAATTTCTTTTAGGGACGCTCTGGCGCATACTGAGGAAGCTGATTCGGAGAGAGCGTGGATTAACACGTTGCCAATAAGTATGTGAAAAGTTGGTATCTGTCACAAAACTTTTAGTGGCACACGTGTGATGGAGGGGGGTGCACACTTTATTAGAGATGGGACAAACTCATGCATACAGCTGTAATCAATAGACAATGAGTCAGGGGCTCATTTACATTAATTTTTTCCTTCTGTTACTCCAGCATGTCTTACCCTGACGGGCAATGCGCATCCATTTTTGTAAAACTCTTGCCACATCAGTAGCTGACTCTCATCCGCCCACAGCACATTGCGCCACACTCCGACCGACTCCACGCTAATGTAGACTGTAAGAAACGTCTCTCTTTTGCCGAAGCAGAAAAGTTTGAGGCAATCTTTCAACAAAACAAAAACAAAAAACATTTTCCACACATTGTTCACACAGCGATAGCCATCTGTCCAAAAAAGAGTCACAGTGGAATCCAAATCTGGAGTTTACAAATCGTTGTCCAAGGCCTTAGATCTTCTGCTGCTTTCTTCCAACCCCTTTGTTCGTGGCGGCTGAGGGATTTAACTAGCTGCATTGGAAAGCAGCGTGTGAGACGCCGCTTGGATGCATTTTTTAAAAATTCCCCCTTTGGTGCCAAGGAAACAACAACATTGTCATTCTTAACTGGTCTTTGTGATTTTCACCCAGTGCAGAAGTGAAATACAGAGCAGGTGAGCAACAGCCACCTCCGTCTATAAATATCAGATCATTTGCACAAAGGCTGACAGCAGTCGAGAAGCCTGATTGCAGCCAATACCGGTGTTTGTCCGGCAGTAGATACCTAACAGCAGAGCTGGGGGAGATGGAACAGGGGGGTGACAGTACAGTATGTTGTGTAATTCAATACAGGAGAAGGGAAAAGTGTGGGTTGTGCCATAAAATGAAGCCACCTGTATGAGTGATGAGCGGTTGTTGCGTATTGATTATAATAATTTGTCCTCTCGTCGGTTCCACTGGAAGGAACAAATCAGTTTGGTTATGCAGCACGGATTACAGTCATGGAACATACAGCTTATCGAGTATTAGCTCATACCACAATCCTCTGCCAAAACTAGTATTGCTCAATTGTGATCGCATGTCCTGCCAAACAGTTTACATCCATGTCTGTCCAGACTGATACACTATGGGCCAGATTTATAAAAAAACCCAGTTTGCAAAATTGCAAACTGGGTTTTTGGTGTTAAAAAAATAATTAAAAAGCACTTTTGGTGTTTACAAAAGAAGTGTAGTGACAAGTAAGAGGTGGGGATTCTTGAGATTTTTTGCTACTGCATATTTTGATATAAATAAAGACAATAAATTGAATGAATTATGAAACACTTATTTTACAACCTGAAAAGCCAAATAGATGGCATTGGCCTGTACAGGAAATAAAGAAAAAAATTTAACGACAGCTGTAAAAGTGAAATAGTCCAAATCAGAAAATAGATACACCAAAGTATGTATGTAGTGAATGACATTTGTAGTACAGGAAGATGGGTCCACCTTAATATGGCACTGAACCAGAAATCTTAAAACAAACCTGCAATATAAGACTTGTATGTAAACGGGTATAACTGGAATACTGTCTGATTAGTTTTCTTTTTTTTTATGACAAACAGACGGTTGAAGCTGTGTTCAGCTTACCGCATCTTATATCAGTTGCACGGAAGTAGCTGACTATGTAATTAATCTGGGCGCTACAGCTTTAAGCAGCTATGCGCTCCCGCAGACGGCAATCACTTTCTGCCAAACGATCACTTTTTGGCACAACACCTGGAGCTCAGGGGAGCAAAACAATCACATGAGTGCTGCTGTTTGACTGAGGAAGAATAAAGTAGTCGTGGTAAGCCAATCACACGACCACTTTAAGATGACAAAGCAACAAGGTGATATATACCAGTTTTTAAATTGTGTTGAGAGGCCACGTAAAACCAGAGTCATGATAAAAAATATATATGTGGTGTTTTTTCCTCAATAGTTTCGTCACGTTTAACGTCTAAGGACAGCGCTAGCGAGCACTCTCTACTTATGATCAAATTAAAAAAAAAACCAAACAAAAAACTCGTCTTGGTGGAAAAATAAAAATGCACGATGTGTCGACCAATCAAAAATGATAACATGACATTTGGTTGTTTAGGAAGAGCAGGAAGTTTTAGGAGTGATGGCAAGAGAGAGAGAGAGAGAGAGAGAGAGAGAGAGAGAGAGCAGAAAGAGAGAGAGCGAGTTTTGAGACGTGAGAGATTTGTGACGTTTAGCATGTTTGGAGTGTGTAGTTAATGTGTTGTCTTGTGTAGTTAGTGTGTAGTGTGGTGGATAGTTTTGTGTTGTGTGTCAGAACAATGAGGTAACTGCTGTCTCCAGGTAGAAACAGGAGTGATACTCCTGCTGCTGTCAGACCTGCAGGTATCAGGCTGTGATGTTCTCCTTTATAATGGACAGAAATATTTGGAGTGGCACAAATAATTTGTGAGGCATCGTATGCAGAACAGCTGATTGTTCTGTAAATAGTTTGCAATGGTTATTTTAAAAAAATCAAGGTAAAAGGTGAATGGATGCAAATAACTTTGTTGTTTACAAAACTTGTGCATATGATTTTAAAATTGTCAATTTATATTTGCATCTAAAGTTATGAAATATGATTCATTAAACATGTTTGTGGTTGTTACAGTAAAAAATATAACCTTTTCTACTCAGATTTTATGTTTTTTGTCTGATTTTAGATCAATTGTGTTAATACAGTACATCAACATGAAAACATAACTGTAAATTCAGACACGTGAGGTTGTGCTGAAAACAATCATACCAAACAAGGCAAAGTAAATAGTTTTTAAAGGTGAAATGTAGACGTCAAATCAAGAGTAGTTAAAAATGGCCAATTATACCCTGGACCCCAGAGGGTTAAACATTTTTTTTAAGTAACACAATAGTTACTTTTCAAGTAATTAATTACTTTTAGAATCGTGTAACTCAGTTACTAACTAAGTTACTTTTTTGAAGAAGTAACTAGTAACTATCATTAATTACTTTTTCAAAGTAACTTGCCCAACACT
>NW_005187527.1:1485313-1487438 GCF_000239375.1 Pundamilia nyererei
AAAACAAAAAAAGGGTCTCGAAAAGAAAACATAAGTCCGTCCCTCGTTAAGCACGAGCGTGAAGGCACGTGTCCTCATAATCACAGAGAGAGAGAGCGAGAGAGCAGTGGCACACACTGATGACACCATCAACCCTCGACTTGGGTGTCTTAAAGGGACACCACACCATAACGGCTGTTACAACTCCTTTGATTTTTTTCCTCGTACCTTTTTTTTGCCTTTTCGTCAAGTCTGTCTTTGTACCATGGGAGTATCCATAACTCAAAATTTCAAGTTATTAACTCAAAATTTCGACTTATTTTCTCGAAATTTTGAGTTAGCTCTGTTAGCTCTGCGAATTAGTAATCTACGTGGAATGCGCACTCAAAACCAGATCACAACAAATTGGCACTTTCAAGAGTACGTTTGCTGATAGTAACGCCATGTGATTCAGCTAATAACACAACGATTTCATCATTTGTGAAGCCACACTGAAAATAATCAGCAATTTGTGCATTCATGACTGGCTGTAATACTGGTAGCTTAGCTGTAGCATTTGTATCTGAGAGCTTCAGCTTCCGGGTAACAAGGAAATGATGTCATTCACGTAGATCACTGATTGGCAGAGCTAACTCAAAATTTTTAGTTATTCACTCATAATTTTGAGAAAAGTAAGTCAAAATTTCGAGCTAATTTTTCGAGTTAATAAGTCAAAATTTGTGAAAATAAGCTGAAATTTTGAGTTATGGATACTTTTTCTGTTTCTTTTTTTTTTTTAGGGGCAGAAATGGGCTTCCATATTGTACGGACCTGCCGTGTTCTCCTTTTTGTATATAACTGTTTTTGGAGCAAATAAAATGCAAGTAGGGATTAAAACCACAGAATGAATGGTTACCGGTGCTGGAAGTGCTAGCGCTTGATGCAGTGTTTTGATTTTGCTGCCACTCGTACCTGCAATGCAACATGCTCAAGTCTGTCGATCTCTATACCAAGTAAATGTAGAGTCATTATTGCCAACATCATACCGAAACCGATCATTTAAACCCATAAAGGCAATTAATGTAGGAGAAAGCAGCGTGTCCTGACTTATGAGATGAATCATCATCAATTTGCAAATTATGAACACAATTTATTGAAATCACGGTGAGGATAGAAATAAAGTATCACTCCTGTCATGCTAGTATAGATAGGATCAATACTGAAAATATAAATAATATTGATTGTATCTATACCAATACCAGCTTTGGTATCGATACTGCCAATATTCGGATGGATCGACCCGCCTCTATTTTTTGCGACCAATCCTGTTGCATGTGCATCTCTGGGAGTTACGATGTTTTAAAATCGGTGATGTGAAAGTTGGAGAACATTCAGTCACATCTAATAAACATTCACAAAGTGTTCCTCAGGCACTTACCACGAATGACACAAATGGAGGCTGATATTTTGATACTTCTCTCATGATCAAAGTCCGACATGGCATTAAATGATTTCATGTTCATGCTTTAGAACCTGAGAAAAGAACGCCTCCAGACGTAGCTGCTACAATTTCATGAACAATCGGATATTAATAATTTTTTTCAACTATAGAGAGATACTAGGTAAAACTCTCTGTACCCTTTTTCTATCTGAGCTCTGGTAGTCAGCAGCTACTCTCTTCCAATAGTTTCTTTCTAATGTGCCGCAGGTTCTGAGAAGTCTAGGGGAAAACTTAATTTTCTTACTATGTCCCTCAGACATGAAGTCATTTGCATGAAGATCTAGACTGAAACACCGTTATCTTAATAAATGAATTCAAGGGCATCGTAAAGAACGTAGTGAAGAGAACATGTGACTGAACTGAAAGGTCACTGATGGATTCTGTATATATCATGTTGTACATGCTGGTGCTTTCTCGGCCCCTAAAAATAAAGTGAAAAATAGTGTATCAGAATCCCTGTTTGCTTTGCTCGACACTGTCTGTCTGAACAGAAAAGCCTGGAGAAAATTTGAAATACAGAGTCAGATTGTTTTGCTTTCTAGGACTGTCTCTGTGTTGCTTTCACTTTTATCTACAGTACTGTGCAAATGTCTTGAGCCACTTCTCATTTCTTTATATTTTGCTGTAAAACAACCTCGGAGTATGTGGCAGGGACTAAACACGATC
>NW_005187527.1:1489222-1544799 GCF_000239375.1 Pundamilia nyererei
GTGAAGCTCGCACACAAGAATTTCACTCACATGTACTGTACCAATGTACCTGCACATGTGATGTGACAATAAAAGTGATTTGATTTGATTAAAAATGGGGAAAAGTTGTAGTGATTTATTGAAATGTGGAAATATAAAAGGAAATACAGCATAGAAGGAAAAACAGAGTTTGTGCAGTTCTAACAACCTTGAAACTCAACATTTGGTATGACCACCTTTATTGAATACAATCTATTAAAAACACGTTTTCTTGTCATTCTTTCAGGAGTCTTCAGGAATAGTTCTTCAGACTTCCTGAAGGAAATCCAAAGCTCTTCTTTGGATGTTTCTGACTTTTTCTTTTTCCTGTTCTCTGTCAAAATGATGCCACACCACTTCGATAATGTTGATGTTCAGGCTTTGGGGAGGCCCATGACTCATAGTGTTCAACTGTATGTTTTTCTACCCAGGTATGGTTTTGGAAGTGTGTTTGGGATCACTGTCAAAATTCCATGAATTGTGAAAGATCTCTAATATCTATGGCTAAAATGCATGATAGATCCTCCACCATGTTTTACAGATAGCCGTAGACACTGATTTAACTCTCTCCCGACTGTACACACTCATGATGATCCAAAATTTTTATTAGCTGCTTCATAAAACCTGTTGCAACTGATGTTCAGTCCAGTTCTTGTGTAATTTGACAAACTTGAGCCTTTTTCCCCCCGTTTCCCTTCCTTAAGATTATTGCTTGTTGACAGCAACCCTTCAAATAAGTCCATTTCTGTTGAGGCTTCAAAGATCAGTACATGGTTCAGCTGAGGAACCAGATGCATCTCTTAGATCCTGTCAGGTCTTTGCTGGATTTGAATCTAAGGGGGGTTCAGGTTTTTCTTTTTTCATAACGATGACTTCCAGATGTTGTTCACGTGCTTAGTTTTTCAAGCTTCCGCTCATCCAGTTTGTTCAATTTCATAAGGGCACATTTCAACCATGCCAAGATAGGTCAATTTTTCTACTAATAGCTACTTGGGAATCACCCTGTTAGTGAAACATTTTATGCCTGTCAAACTGTTATCTTTGACTAACTTTGGCAACAAATTATATGTTTTTGTGACAGACTGATAGTAACAAACATTCCTCTGGAAATGGTCGAGTTCAAGGACCGGACTGAAAATGAATGAAAAAGCAGCCAATGTCCAGAGAACAACTTGAAAAGGTTGCTCAAGACCACAAAAAGAGTCTGACTCCTTGGATGCAACATATAAAGAAATGAATGTTAAATCAAGACATTTGCACAGTCCATGAAACCTCACTTCATCTTTGTGTTGTTTGCTGAGTGTCCATTCTCCATTTTGCTTTTCTCACTCAGTCTTCAAGCCTCAAGCATCTCTAGCAGTAGTGTTACTCTACTAATAAAACTAGCTACCACTATAGCCAAAGGCTCTCACTGGTAACTGGAATGAAATATGGTCACTTGAACCATTTGCTCTCATTGGAGACCAAACTCGCAAAAGCAAACATCCCTGTTTTGAAGTTCAGCCAAATGCGGTCAAGATTTCAGCAATTTAAAGACAATCTCTTCCAATTTTTTATATATCTGATTCAACTCACAGCTCCCACTGATGATGTCACATAAACTAGGCCAGCATAATTTTTCTGAAAAGTGTTGTTTCTCCAGTAACGAGGAGCACGCTCTTAACCTCCATCCCTGTCATCATCCTCTTCTTTCCGGCATTTTAATTGGCCGGGGCTGGAGCAACCCCCTCCAACCCAGCTGTTTTCTTGCAGCATCCTGCAGCAAGACTTGTTCTTCACTAATTACCGCCGCTGCCTGCGATGAACTGTGACACGGCCGGCTCCCGTTGAATTACCCTCGCCTTTTCCCGTGTCAATATCCTTCCTGATTTTCATACATCAGTAAGAAATCTACATAGGAGTGCAAAGGGCTGACCAAAAAATGATGCCTTCTAAAGAAGCTCCGGCAAGACGAATGACTGTTAAAAAGCAATCAAGTGGTAGCAGCAGTCTGGGTGGTAGATCTCTGTAGTTTATTGCTAACGCCCGGTCACAGCACCTCTGCTGTTTAAATTATTGCTATGTAAATCACCTGAAGTGCTTTGGTATTGGAAAGCAGCAGATTTAAGATGCTGGTGCATGTGCTAAGTAGACAGTATCCCGATATTCGCCGAGGCCTCCATTTGAGGGACTAACTCCCGCTATTCATCAGCGTGTCAGTCTACCTCAAGCTGGCACTACATTCTCAGAAGTTCCCTGGCGGAACAAATGAAGTTCTCCCTGACTCACATATAAAATGCTTATTCTGTATTTCTGCAAAATGGATGTGAAGCATAGTGCCTGAAAAGTTCTGAACTACCCTGAAGTGGGAGCACTTTTACCTTATATGTGACAGCACTCGTATTCGTCCCAAAGAGATTTGCATTCAGGGTCCAGTGCATGCAAATCTTTCTGGGACCAGTGTGAATGCAGGTGCTATAAAACAATACCTGTAACAGTTTTCTTTGAATTGTGTTCCATGACATCTAGTTGCTACATTGCATGCAAAATAAGGGCTCCTGGTTAAAATTCCTGCTAAAAAAAATTGCAGTTTTCTGTCTGTAATGTATAAGATTATGATAGGAAATGGAGCCCCACCCTTATGAGCCGCAAAAAAAAACATACAAGTTGGAGACATGTGTAAGCACAAATCTTTACATGAGTTGTCACTGTCCTCTGCTGGCTCTTTTACAGTATTACACCCAGAGAGTGAAAGCTTAAACTTTGTCTCATTGTTAATCACTTCCTGTTCAGAATTTCAACAAAGTGTAATTAAACTACTTCAGCCATTATTTCCCACCTTCCCTAACTATCACTCAGCCGCCAAGCGCAACTAATTTGCACCGGAATCCGAGCTTGTGACTGTTAATGTGCTTATCACAAAAAACTCCATTGCGCGGATTAATTGCTTAATTGTTTAAAAGTCTCTGTTGTCTTTCCCGGCGCATAGGCGTTTTGTAATAGGAATGCACTCCCTTATTCCCCAGCTTATTTGTATTCCTGTGCCAGATATGGTGTGAAGCTCAATAGAGTTTTCTCCTGTTTTTTTCCCTTTCCCACCTATTCAAGGATCCAAATTGATTTCTCCGCAGCACAGATATATCGGTCATGACCACTGAAAATCTAAGGATATGGGAAATGTTGTCAGGTATGAGGTAACAGCTGTAGTGCCTGTATATATCACACAGTGTCGTTCTTTGCATTCGTTTTGGTAATTCTTTTGAGATACCGGGCAGTGGGGGGAAACAACACACATTACTCAAGGATCTGAGCCCCACTGGGTAGTTCTGCAGTTTCAGCAGCTGATATGAAATGCAAACATGCAAGGACGGAAGAACTCACGCACCCCCCTTCCTTTCTCAAACACACGCCCCTCCACACATGCATCCCCGGGGCTTTGGTCATGAGGTTGCCTCCTTCCGTACCCAGACAGTCCCACAGTATAAACCTTCATTCACTCCCACCTCAAATAAGTAGTGAAGCGGATTTTCAGCCTGAGAAAATGCTCGCACGCTGTTAATAATCGACTGATTGCATGTAGATCATTTGGAACGTGACATATAATATCATCATTAGCCCAACCTATCAGAAACTCCTACTTTTGTCTCCTATATGCACTCTGTAACAATTTCATATGGGTTTTTTTCCTCACCGCTCAATTATTGACAATGTAAATTACTCAAACTCCTTATTTGATCCTAATCTGCTACATTTTAAAAGAGAAGAGAATCAATATGGTTGATTTAGTCAAAGGTCAGCAGTTAAAAATTAAAGATAGCCGCCACTAGATTATTTGCCACAACAGTTTTATGCAGACACTGTAATGGTTTTCAGAAGCTATCGCCGCACTGAGGTTAAGTTAAAGTTAAATTAATGTTAAATCCCATGAGGAGTACTGGATGACTGCCATTAAACATTGAGTTATCCGGGTGAGCTTGGTTATCCTCAGGCTTTTCGTCTTGTGCCATCCATACATAAAAACCTCCCTTTGGCTTCATAGCCTGGAGCTCTGCTGTTCTGTTTAGTGCTGATTACCAGATTTCAGAGCCTGGCAAACTTATCGTTGGCATTTTATTTTGCCTGTGTACCGATGTAGTCCAAGTGCAGCCTCACAAAGTAACTAGCTCGGCTCTATAGACTCTACAGCTGTTATTGCATAGATGCCTCAAGCTGTAACGGGGTGTTCACATGGGACTCATTCGTAAAGGTGCAAAATACAGAGGAGGAAATGAACACGAGGACTCGGGGCTGGGATCAAATAAATGGCATGAAGGCAACCTGTGATGAAAAAGTGAAGAGGAATGACAAGCAGTTGCAGGCGTTGTCTTAGAGAAGAGGAGCGGGGAGGAGGAGATAGACAGAGAGGCTGACAGTCATATGAACCGCTGCTGTATAGCTCCCTCCTAATGACTCCCACTGCGCCATTTTTACCAAAGGCGGGGATTATCATTAAGCCCAAGTCACATCTTCTCACATGATCCTCCATCCTGCCCAAGGTTTACTCACACACACAGGCAGAGCTGTGAGCACACGAAGAATGGCAGCGAGGCAGTGCGAGCGTGAGCGGTGGTCACAGGACTAACAGAGCCTGGCCGCAGTTCATGAAAAAGTCATGAAATTTCTTTTATGTGAATTTTTCTTTCTTTTTCTTTTTTTCTCAAGACATTAAGCATGACCGACTTTTGATTTTAAAAGTGCCGTGTCGTTTGCACATTCTTTATTTTTTTTAACCAAACCCAGGAGTTTTAACCAAACAACAGTAAAGCAAAGTCCACAGCAAGACTTCAAAAGTGATCCCAGAGGAGAGCGCAGCTGAGTGTGTTTGTCTTTTCCTAAGTGGTTTTGTTGCCTAAATCAAACCAAGAGTGAGATGGAAGATACACTAAACAGCAAGAGAAAACAAAACATGTAATGTAACGATAATAAATACAATCATTAAAAAAGACTGAGGTTAATGATCCGTGAAAAAATAAAGAAATAAAAATTTAAAGGCTGTTTCCCAAAGTGCCACGAGGCTCTGTTGGATATTTACATGTGGCTCACATAGCGAATCAGCCTGTTTGATTGATAGCAAGGATCATTTTATGGGCATGTTAGTGATGTGATATCAATGTCAGCCTTTGGAAAATCTTGTCATACCCCTGATTTATCTTTTTCAATGTTGAGTCAATATATTGCAATAATGTGTAAGTACCAGTCATTTATCATTTAGTGTTTTGGGGATCTTTGTCATGTTGAAAAATGAAACCGGGACATGATTTATTTATTTTTTTGTCCTCTACCAGTTTCCTCAAATTTTTTTAAGGACATGCTGCACAACATAGTTTTCAGTTTATAACTCTTTGGGAAATCAATCCAATTTAATTCATAGAGCACCGTTGATTTAAAAAATACTAATTTATGCCTGGCAGACTTTGCTATCTTTAGAATTTTTCATAGAGTCGACTAAAAAAATTGGAACAAATTATGTGTTTTTGCAACAGGCTGCTACTAACATAGTGTCAGTTAGGTGTAGACACCACAGCGGCTTATCTCTTGAGTTAGGTGCCTTTTTTTATGATTGAATGATTCGTAGGTCAGTGTTAAAGTGGCTTAACAAACAAAAAACATTCATCTGAAAATGATCAGGTACAAAGACTGGACTGAAAATGAGTGAAAGGCAGCCAACTGCCTCTGAAAGATCACTTTAAAAATGACAAGAAAGTTTGTTTCCTTCAAAGAAAAATATAAAGAAATGAAGGGTGGATCAAGACTTTTGCACATTATTGTACATCCGTTAAAAAGTAATTAATTTTGCCTATTTGGCAGTTTAATTAAGGCTAAACTGATGTCTTTGGCAGACAGTAAAGACAAATAGTGAAAAGCTGGTGGCATTTTCAGGTCAATAGAACTTTGAATTATTAAACACCCATGACGATAAATCATAGAAAATTCATTTAGGGCAGATATAACACTCTAAGGTCAGAATAATTCATAATCATGTCTATTACAGTATTCATCTTGACTTTAAAAAAAAGTAGAAGATAAGAACTCGGGGGGAAAAAATAATGTTTAAATGGTCCAAACAACTTTGCAACACTAACAGGCCTCCTTATAGTTCTCAAGGGCACATAGGAACAGCAGATGCATGAGGAATGTGGCTCTACTTTCAAAAGTTACAACATGAGAATGAGCTTAGCGCTAGCTTTGTAAAATCCTCCCCGTCACGCCCCAATTATGAAACAATACAAGCCAGCTGGAATCATGATAACCAATGTGAAACTCATGTGACTCAGTTAAGAGTCTTTGCCTTACGGTGTAAGGAGTCACGTTGGGGAAAGAAAGAAAAAGATGGTTCTCCTCTTTCAAAGCTGTGGCTTTGTTGTGACATTGTTTTATAAGCCCGAGGAGAACATTTAAATGATGAATGACTTGGCATGCAAATTATTAATACTGACAGCATCAGTACCCTTCTGTCTTAGCAAGAACAAAGTGGTAGTGACAACTTGCCCCAGACTGAAACATATTAGCTTTAAAGCAAACTACATCAAAACATTACTCAGTTAGATCTTTGACAATGAAATGAGACTTTTTATCAGCGGGGAGGAAGGAGTGCTAACAACATGAAGTACTCTGTTGCAAGCAAAACTGCGGCATTTACTACCTTACTCTTGTATTGTGAGCTGAGCATGTTTTTAGTGCAACACCTGGTGAAGGTGAAGCTAGTTTTAGCCACTTTTTATAAATAACCCTGTTATTTTCCAGCTCAAGAGTCACGCCCTCTCAAAGGTTTGGTTGGTTGGTTTGGTTCTTTTTTAAATATACCTTATTTTCTTACAAATGTTTTATTTGTATCTAAATAATGTATGATTTTATCTTTTTTTTTACTCTAAACACCTTTGTTTAATCTGGGAATAAAGTTCAAAATAATCCTTGTTTGTGTTATGATGGGTCTTGGTGCAGGTCCTGTCTGAAACAAGCTGTTTCAGTTAGGGCTAATTTCCCTTTAAGCTAACTTTCTCCTGATTGGCTGCCCCTCTCCAAACTCTTTTTGAACCATAGGCGGGGCTTCTGCCATAGCTGTGTGCCTGAGATGACCATGCTTTGACTGAGATCATAGAGAGCTGAGGGGAACTGTGCTGGAAATGCTAACACACTCAAGTAGGAATACACTCATTAGCACACCTGTTACTCTGCTCGTTAACACATATATGCAATTAAGCCAATCGCATGGCAGCTACTTAATACATTCAGACATGTAGACACGGTCAACACAACCTGCTAAAGCTAAAAACCAGAGATCAGAATAAGAAAGAAAGCTGATTTAAGTAACTTTGAATGTGCCATGGTTGCTCTGAGTGTTTCAGAAGCTGCTGATCTACGGGGATTTTCCCACATGACCATCTCGAGGATTTATAAAGAACAGGCTGAAACAGAGAAAATATCCAGTGACCAGCAGATCTCTGGGTGAAAATGCCTGGTTGATACCAGAGGTGAAAGAAAGACCAGTGCTTTGAGCTGATAGGAAGGCAACAGTAAGTCGAATCACCACCAAAATCTGCAGAAGACCCTCTTGAGCGTGCAACACGTCGAACATTAAAGCAGATGACCTGCAGCGGGAGACAACCGCACCGGATGCCGCTACAGTTTCCTGGGTTTCACAAAACTTGTACAGTAAAAGATCAGAAAGATGTTTCCTCGTCTGATGGTTTCTGATGCGACACAATTGGACATAAACAACCATGGACCCATGCTGACTTCATGGGTTCCAGTTGCTGGTGGAGATGTGGGGGGTATTTTTGTGGCACACTTTGATCCTGCTTTGTACTTACTGAGAATTGTTTAAACACCACAACCTATCCGAGTGTTGCTGCTGATCACGTCCATCCTGTATGAGCACAGTGTACCCATCTTCTTATGGCTACTTCCAGCAGATAACGCACCAAGTCATCAAGTTCACACCGGTTTCTTGAACATGACAATGAGTTCTCTGCACTCAAATGACCTCCAGTCAGCAGATCTCAGTCCAATAGAGCACCTTTAGGATAGGAGATTCACATTATGGATGAATGATGTTATTGCGTCAATGTGAACCAAACTCTCAAGGAATGTTTCCAGCACTTATTGAATCTGCGCCATGATAGATTAAAGCAGTTCTGAGAGCAAAGTGGATCCACCCCGATATGATGCATATCGTAGCTTCAGTTGGATATTTAAAGAAAAGCTGCCTAAATTTTGTACTTACTGCACAACTATTCCATGCATTTAACTGCAAGTGTTGTTTTTGAGGAACACTCATTTTCTGCTGCTTTACTCTTTACTTGCCATTCAACAGAAAGCAGATGTTGTTATTTAAAGTCAGACCCTTGACATGAACTTGTTTTTCTTCCTCTCCTGAAAGATCTCCCTATGACGAGCATTTGATGTGTGAATTTGCAAAGCATCTGGTTGCTAATTAGAGGATGTTGATCCCCCTGGAGGATAGCTAATATACATGTCCTCGATGTTGTTAGATAATATCTAACAATTAAAAGCTATCAAGTGCCCTCTGAAATCCAGGGTAAGGCTTGCTGTGAATTAAGGGCAGACTGTAAGATGTTTTTGAAAGCATCTGCCTTGCTGATCCTGCCCTAGATTTTAAGTCCTTAGGGTTATGGCTGCAGAGTCTGTAAGCAAAAACAGACTTTTTTTTCTCTAATTGCAAAACTGCCTTGAGGTTATGATAGCAGCACACCAAAATAATCAAGATTTTTCACTGGTATCATCAGCTTATTTGGAGTAATCAGTGCTTTTCTTTTTTCTTTCCACCTCAGCTCCTTCACCTGAGGAACAATGAAACAAATCAACATCCACGTGCTCGAGGGGCAGTTGAGGGGAGATTTCAATTGAATGTTGTAGAAATAATTCATAGAACAGCTAAACTGGGGGGAAATGACACAAAGCAGAGGAAAGTTCTTGTTGTTTTTTTGTTTTGGTTTTTTGCTTCTTCTGCATATTAAACTTTTTATAGTCGTGGAAACAATTGAAAACTATGAACTCACACAGTATAAGACTCATAAGAAACACCTCTCACAAAGACTGATGATTTTGGGTATTTGCACATATCGTGTGTTTTCTATTGAATCTAACATTACTGTATCTCCGGCCCTGGAGGTAACCGGAGATCGACAGACGGATTGGTGCGACGGCTGCAGTGATGCGGACGCTGCACCGGTCCGTCGTGGTGAAGAGGGAGCTGAGTGTAAAAGCGAAGCTCTCAATTTACCGGTCGATCTACGTCCCTACCCTCACCTATGGCCACGAGCTGTGGGTAGTGACCGAAAGAACGAGATCGCGGATACAAGCGGCGGAAATGAGCTTCCTCCGAAGGGTGGCTGGCCTCTCCCTTAGAGATAGGGCGAGAAGTTCGGCCATCCGGGAGGGGCTCAGAGTAGAGCCGCTGCTCCTCCACATCGAAAGGAGCCAGCTGAGGTGGTTCGGGCATCTGACAAGGATGCCTCCTGGGCGCCTCCTGGGGTTGGTGTTCCGGGCATGTCCCACCGGGAGGAGGGCTTTAGAGCATATATCAACAGTGTGCATCGGCAGTGATGCTTTTCTCTTATATAAAAGGTAGGGTGGCCTTCTTTAACAAAAAGAAGACAGCCAGAGTGTCTGGTGTTTATTTATAAGGCTCTACTTCAAAGACTTTCTGGTCACCTGTAATCTCTTATTACATTTAAATAGAGTATTTACAGTGTCAGGTCACAGGACTTTCTAACACCAGCTATACATTTTACTCACGCTGGGCTTAGAAAAACTGGATGAATGGGCGCTCAGTGTGTTGAGCAGGCGACCACGTGACATACGGCTGAGAGCAGCCGGCCCAAGTTTGAGTCTGACCTGCAGCCCTGTGCATCATGCCTTCTCCTCTCTCTCTCTCTCTGCCCCTGCTTTTCTGTCCTTTCTTCACTGTATCTATCAAAATACAGCAGGAAAAAAAGAGCCAAGGTCCCGATCTCAGCGAGGCTGCATGTTTAAAGGATTTAAGAATCATCATAATAAAATAACTTTATCCAGATAATTAATTTGGGGTGTTACTCTTTGTTTGTGGAGGCATGACCCTGGATACAAACATCACAGTGAATCAAGAAAATTAGCTAAATGCATTAATTATGGCCAACAAAGATAAAAAATGATGTGGAGGGAATCAGAGAATCAGAGTTAGTAAGCATAACCAGTTAGACCACTACGCAATAACACAGTCTGATGGTGAAAGTTAGCAAAATAATTATAGATAGTTACTAGTAACTTTGAAAGAGATTTTAACTGAAAATTAAGTAACATTCCATCTAATACAAGGACTGAGTTATCTTATATGTAATATCTTTATACGTATAAAACTTTTATTAGAACTAACACAAGCAAAGGCACAAATTAAACATAATAAATGCCGTAACTACACGTAAAACAAGAGTTGTACATGATTAATGAATGACAATTAACAGTAACCTTCACCTCAAATGCAGCTGATAAATAATGTGGTGAGATCAGAATCGTATTTAAAAGAAGAAAGTCGTTTAAAGTTTTGGAAACTGAGCAAACAGAAGAAGTCTGGATACTTCTTGTATGTGGGTCAGCATCTTTCTGAAGGTTGCTTGCTGTGGTTACACAAAGGAATTCAAAGCTGCACAAAGACTTATGGTCTCTTTGTATGTGAGCCTTTGAAGATAAATCCACAAAAGTCACATCGGACCAATAGCGAATCTGTTTATCATTCAGTGGCTATTCTCAAAAATGTGACTTTTGAACTGACGTAACAGGAAAATAAGTCCTGGAGATTTAATTCAAATTCAGACTCTCAGCACTGTTTGGATTATCATGGCATCAAGCGTAACGGTGGGCAGATTAGCGTTCTGTAAAACAGGAGAAATAATAAGCAGAGGAAACACGCTGCTGTTCGCCTGATCGGTCCTGCCAGAATTTATTTAGCAAGCACAAGCAGACATCTTTGCTTCTTTTGTCACTTAGCTTAACCACAGTTGTTCACTGTCAATCAACAGTATCAACATAAAAGAAAAATGCAGTTAAAATAAAAAGATACACATTTATCATAAACAAATGAAGAAAAGAAGCCAAGGTGTCATGTGAATGGTTTGTTGTGAAGGCTTACATCCAGTCTTCGTTGTGAAGTGAGCTCTAACTCATTCGTTAGAAGTGAATTTAACTTAGAGCTGCAGGAAAACATGTTTTTCTCTCTGTCTGGTGTCTTTGGTGGTTGAAAGATTCATCACATGGTCAAATGTCCAAGCTGTTAAACATTTGGGAGGCTTGCTAGCAAACATGTCGTATCTATGTTTTTAAATTACAGCCATCTTTAGGAGTGTGTTGTACTCCATGTTGAAGAATATTAAATAATTCCTTAAAGTTAGTTGGAAACAGAAGGTCCTTATGTGTGACAGGTATACAGCTTTCCCTCCTGCTGTGCCTGAATTTACTCCTGATGAGACAACATGATGTCCCACCTTCTGCTTCTCTGGGATTGTAAAATTCATATATTCTTACTTTTTATGGTCTTTTATAACAGACATGCCGAGAAACTGCTTACCTCTTTACCATTTACATCTTGCACTATAAAGTTTTTGTAGTCCTGAGGATTTTTTTCGAGACTTTTGCAAAGATTTTGGATATATTCGAAATATAATGACCTTGTCTACATAACACACAGTTGGCTAACAAAAAATCTGAGCTTGCCCTTTATTAATCGCCGATAAGTACTGTGTGTTTGCATGGGAACTACAGCACTTCAGCCAGCAGAACCAGCTTCAGCACTGGTTGTGTGGGGAACCCAGATGACATTATTGTGTGGTGTGACCTCCCCAGGCCACATCTTGGGTTTCCCCTCCCTGCATGAAACATCATTATACCTTCTTTATCTCCAACAACCAGACTTGCCACCATTATTACCTCAAAAGCCTTCCTACATGCAATCCCTCCGGTCTGACATCACACAGCTAGTTCTCATGACACTGATCACCTCATTCCCCACATCACATTACTGCCAGAGGGGCTGGAGATAAGGAACTTTCAGATGGAGACGAGTGTGCCTTAGGTTTGTGCGTGCAGTACGAGCCCTCAACAAACACTGTGTGTTTCTGTGTAAGCTCTGACTGGGACGACAAATTTCCTTGTAGGCAAGTTATAACAATCTATCACCCGGAGCATTTAAAAGGCTGATTAAACCAGCAAAGTATTTATTGATCTGTTTTGAATTCAGATTTTAAATTTCCATGCATGACGTGCAAGGAAATAGGAACCTGTTGCATTGTTATTTATTCTGATTTAAAACACAGAGACATTTTTACATTTCTCAAAGACTTTTTCTTGTGGGATAAATGCTGTTCGTGCTTTCAAGTCTCACATGCTCTGGACAGTAAAATCAGGCTCGGGTTTGGGGAAAGAAGGAGGTGGAGAGGGAGGGTGGAGGGGCCTTCCTGAGAAGTCAAATGACCTGAAATATGATCACTTTAGCAAACCTCTGAGGCAAGATTAAATTCCAGTGTCACACACACTAGGTTGAATTTCTTCAACATGCTGAAAAAATTTTTTTTATTATTATTTTAACTCTTCAAACATCTATTCCTTTGCTAAAAGATTTGTGAGGGGGGAACTATTACTTCATAGCTAATTAATTTTCATACAGTGCTCATAAAAGCGCACTGAGACGTTACACTGTGTGTGTGGAAGTAGTCATTTATCATAATTTGTGTTTCTTAGAGTCGGTTATTAATTGGACTTTCTTACATTTAATGCTGTGTTTATTCGGTCGACTGTAGACATCCAGGGACTTTTTTTTAGAGGAATAAAAGTGTGCATGACCGGATCACACTACCTTCTCCATCCCTAGGAAATATGATGTTATGTGATGGGATCACGCGGGAGTCAGTAAATCCGGTAGTCATGCGCTAATCCGGTATTTAAGGTCGTCGGTTCAGTGGTTTTGGGGGGGAAACAGAAGTGGAGTCTTGCGTGGGTGCATGGAAGGTGGAGGTTTACACCCACTCATTTGGCAGAGAAGAAATAACTTCTGATGTGAAGTGATGCAAGTGTATTTTGGGGGAAAATAATTAGTTCAGGTTTGTACTCGAAGTCAGTCAGTAAAAACAGACTCGAAACCAGCCGTGCGTAAAACTTTGGCAGCGACTTTTCTTTTTTGGATAATGTGGCAGTTCTGCTTTTTGGTGATTGTGGGCGCGGTGGTTGTGAGCGCTCAGTTTCCCAGAGAGTGTGTGACTCCAGAGGGTCTCAGGAGTGGACAGTGCTGCCCGTCGCCTTCTGGACTGCCTAATGACCCGTGTGGCTCCAGCACCGGGCGTGGACAGTGTGTGTCGGTGGCGGTGGACACACAGCCGCATGGGCCTCAGTACCCGCACGACGGACGGGATGATCGGGAACGATGGCCCAGCCGTTTTTTCAGCCGTACCTGTCAGTGTAACGGAAACTTCAGTGGTCATAACTGCGGCCGCTGTAAACACGGATTGACCGGGCCCAACTGTGACCAAAGAGTTCCTGTTGGTAAGTGCAAAAAAGCTGCCAAAAATGTACCAATTACGCGCATCTTGGGTATTAAAAACTGATTTCCAATTAGCGCGACCGGTTGAGCTAATATGTTTTTTTTCTCCAATGCTATAATCCTCCAGTGAGAAGAAACGTGATGCAGCTCAGCGCGGAGGAAAAACGTGCGTTCGTGAACGCATTGGACCAGGCCAAGCGCACGGTGCACCCCGATCTGGTAATCGCAACGCGGCACTATCCGGGCATCTTTGGCCCTGACGGGAACACCACGCAGTTTGAAAACGTCTCCATCTACAATTACTTCGTTTGGTCCCACTATTACTCCGTCAGCAAGACCTTCCTGGGCGCGGGGCAGGCCAGTTTTGGGGGCGTGGATTTTTCGCACGAGGGCCCCGGTTTCCTGACCTGGCACAGGTACCACCTGCTCCAGCTGGAGCGAGACATGCAGGTGAGATAGTGCAGATAATTAGATCTATAACAGCGTACACTGTAGTGTTGCGGATGTCATTAGGGTCTTTTTAACTCAAATTTGAAAAAGAAAATAAAAAAAACTGATTTTGTTGCCTGAGAGTCGCTAATCATCACTTAATTGTTTATCGACATCTTTAATTTACCAGTTCAACACCGACAAATGTCCTTCTTGCCTCCCGACACCCCACCCTCCCCTGCCCGCTTGTTTTGTTTTGTCTAATGCGCTTCCCCGCAAACTGTAATGGCGAAGAAATCATAATTGACGAAGCAATGTCACACCTTAATAAGCGAGCAGCGCGCAAAATGTGACTTTAACCACTTCAAATTAGAGATTGGATTCGGTCTGCACACCATCCATTTGGAGAAAACAGCACTGAAAGGAGCTTTGTTGAAGAGGCGTTATTAGACTTTAACGATCACGAAAGTGACACGTGGAGAATGTTAATAATCCGCTCCAGGGTCGGTGTTGCATGCATCAGTCGGGTCACAATTAAGGGCAGAGAATGAGGCTGCTGTGTGTGCTGTGTGGGTTTGAACCCTGTCAGTGTTGGACTCCTGCAGAGAAGCTCCTTCCTTATCCTGAGCAAGTTTCTGGTTTAAATTGGGATCCCTAATTAGTGCCTTGTTTTTTGTTGTTCTGTTTTCATCCTCAAATCTGTCACACTGGTGAAGTTTGAGGGAAATAATAATAATAATAATAATGGATTGCATTTATATAGCGCTTTTCGGGGCCCTCAAAGCGCTTTACAATTCTACTATTCATTCACTCTCACATTCACACACTGGTGGAGGCTCTTTTTTTCTCCAGTAAGAATTAGAATGAACTGTCTCTGCTTCTTGTCCTGCTGCATTTAAATCATATAGGTAAGAATGCCTGGATTTTATTAGTGTGGTGGGGGGGTTTCTATCTTCAACTCACTCTTTTACCCGACTGGTTTCATATCAGCAAGCATAGACTTTAAAAGTGGGATTTGGTAAGTTTTCCTTTGATAAACCACCGGAGAAGAAGAATTGAAGGAGGGAATAATTCACAGCCAAGCAGACAGACTATGTTCCTTTGAGATTCATGAATATTTTGCCCCTATAAATCCTCTATTGAAACATTTTCTTTACCTTTACGCCTTATCTTAAACTACGAGGTTTTGCATTGGAAAGTCATGAAATAAGTCTGAAGCAGAGCAAGAGCGCTGCACTGCAACTTCCTTTCACAAAGTTTCATCATTGCTGAATCCATCGTGACTTTATAGCACCGTATACATCCCCCCAACTTCTGTCTTCATATAGACGTTCTACATAACTAAAGGGATTAAAAAGACTTCCACTAGAGCTTTCTTTTTTAGCACAATTTATTAAAAATAAACTAAACTTTAAATTAGATCAGAAAGATTGCAATACCGACTCTTCAGACTGAATGCATTTGGTTTGCATCACAGTCAAATACATCCTTATCCATGGCGACACACTCTAACCCAGCCATGCTTTGATTTTATTCATACTCAATACCCAGGACATGCTGCAAAACCCTTCCTTCGCCCTGCCCTACTGGAACTTTGCTATCGGGGGAAACACATGTGACATCTGCACAGATGACCTGATGGGAGCCAGGAGCAATTTTGACATGAACTCTCTGAGTTCTAACTCCATCTTTTCCCAGTGGAGAGTCGTCTGTGAGAGCGTGGAGGACTACGACACGCTGGGAACCATCTGCAACAGTGAGGCTGGAGACTGGTGATGTTGCAGTGATCTGTGGGGTGTTTTTTGTTTTGGAGTTCTTTTTGAAAATACGGTAATATCCAGGTTGTTTTCCTTTCCCTCCCTCCCTCCAGGCACCGAGTCTTCTCCCATTAGAAGAAACCCGGCAGGAAATGTGAACAGGCCTATGGTCCAGCGTCTCCCGGAGCCCCAGGACGTGGCAGACTGCCTGCAGGTCAACACTTTTGACACGCCGCCATTTTTCTCCACCTCCTCTGAAAGCTTCAGGAACACCATTGAAGGTGAGCGAGCACAAAGATATTTCTGTCTGTCCATCATACAACTCTTTTGCGTTCACATACACAGCTTTTCGTGCCCTTTCGTGCTATTTTGGCAGGCTACAGCGCCCCCAAGGGGAACTACGACCCTATAGTGAGGAGCCTCCACAATCTGGCTCATTTGTTCCTGAACGGGACAGGAGGACAGACTCACCTCTCCCCGAACGACCCCATCTTCGTCCTGCTCCACACCTTTACCGACGCAATATTTGATGAATGGTTGAGGAGGCACAGCCCAGGTCTTTCAGTAGCATCTGTTTTTAAAAAACGTATTGTCCTTCATAATGGCGCGGTGAGCTTTTGTGCTAATTTAAAGTGCTTCCCGACAGATGCGGCTGTGTACCCAGAACAAGATGCTCCCATCGGTCACAACAGGCGCTACAACATGGTGCCCTTCTGGCCTCCGGTGACCAACTCGGAGATGTTTGTGACCGCCCCTGAAAACCTCGGTTACTCTTACCAAGCCGAATGGCCAGGTACACATTTGACCCGCACGCCTTTAATCTCGCCTTCAGAGAAATGCTCAGATGACCTGTAATCATTGTTTACTCCTGCCTTTCCAGGTGAAAATTTCACCCTGAGCGAAATCATAACCATGGCCATAGTCGCTGCCCTTATGATCGTCGCGGTCGTTTTCGCTCTCACCACGTGTGCTGTGCGTGCCCGGTCTCACAGGAAGGAGGGCCACCAGCCTCTGCTCGGGGATCAGTACCAGCGCTACGATGATGAGAAAAGCCAATCTGTTGTATAAACTCTCTCTCACACACACAAGCCCCACTTTAAAGCGCCTCTTTGTCTCACAGTGACACGCTTGTGTGGTTTGTTAAAGTCTGAATCTGTTCTCACTAGAACATAAAATCATCTCTTTTGTTGCTGCATTTGTGCGTCTATATTTACAAATAGTGCAGATGTAAATATTGACTTTTACATTTCCTACTTACTGAAGACTTTTTATAATAAAAAGGCCCTGAAATAGACTTTCACCCCGTCTCTGCCCAGCGTCACCCCTCCAGGACCCTGAATTTGATCAGTGGTTAAAAAAAGGCCTTAAATCAGGAATTGCATATCAAGATCAGCTGACTTCTAAGTTCAGTGTTTGCTGAGTCACTTAACAAAAAGGGGGCACGCCTGAAAGGAATGTGCCAGTGAGCGTTTTACATCCATTTAAAGTAATGAAGGAAGTAATACTTCCTGAACATGACTATCGTTTTACTAACTGCATACTCTACATCATCCCCTGAGTTTATCTGACTTCTTAGGTTCGCTTGGTTCAGTTGCACAATACCAGAAAAGGTATATTTCATCAAAGTGCCCATGCAATTAAGCCATGTTACCCACAAGGGGGTGCTGTAGTTTAATTTCTAGAACTCTGCAGGACCTACTGAACGTTCAATAGATAGATATGCTTTTTTATGATGTGTTAAGTTACTGTTTCACCTGACTTGAAATGTTGCTAATAAACGAAGAAGTAGAAGGAAAATAAAGCAGAGTGGTGATTTAGATCAAATGTAAAAGAGTGTCAAGAGTCTTTATTTTCTGTCTTTTTAGCTGAAACACATTTTTCATACAATAGTTGAAAAATGTAATTTATACTTTTGTATTTTTACATAAATAATTCTGTTGAACTTAGGGGCTTTACATTAAATAGTTTGGCATCTGGGAATCATTTATGCTACTTAAGGGTGTGAACAATGCAGGCCCACGGGAAAATCACAGATGTGGAAAAACTTGATGTGGAACAAATACAGTGTAGAAAATTGGCATAGATAGCAGTGGGCATGGATTTCAGGCTCATTTGCTGCCCTGCGTCCTCGTGCAGATGGTGTTACGCGATAAGCGGCACTGCCCACGAGGTTAAACACTGTTTGCATTGAGTTTTTTGCAAAGCAGTGAAACAAATGTTTAGACTTTTTGTGAAACGTCTTGAAATATCATGAAACCATGACGCTTTCTTTCCAGGCTCCTTACACTACCATGACCTGGATGATTGAGAATCTATGCAGAGACGTATTTAAACTCTTTACTCAAGAAAAACCTAGAAGAAGTTAGCTTCAGCTGCTTCATTATTCACAAAGGGTGTTTAGTTTTTACACCAGATGGCCTTCTTGATAAGAGCCCCAGAGGCCTTGGGTGACACCAGGGATCTTTTGCTTGTTAGCCAAGTGTGTAAACCCCTGTACTATGGAGCCACTAATCCTAATAAGTGCCCTAATATTACAAAGGTTTTAGCATTAAAATAAACTTAATGCTTAAAGTCTCCACAGAGACCCAAGTCTCCTTTGTTGTTGGGTCAGGAAGTCTGACAAATCGAGGGGTACAACATGGACCTACTTGTTGTATTGACCCCTCGTGACAAGGGAGCAGCCTAACAGTAATCTGGCATGGTGTTGTGTGCGTGTGTCGTCCCTGTGTCTGACAAAAACCTTTACACCGAGCAGCAGGTATACCATCGCCTCAACATCCTACACTGTCGCATACATATGACACAAACAATGCTATAACGACCCCCATACACATTGAGGTGGTACTCAATTGTAATGGAAAATGACCAAAAACAAGCAGAGCAGACTCAGGCTGAGTAGTCGCTAACGAAAAGAGGCATTATATTTTCAGGGGGGGCAGTAACCATGCCCTTCACCCCTCTGGACACGCCCCTGCTATAACTTCATTTATCACTTCTAGCAACTGTCTTTTATTACAGTTACAGGACTCTGAAAGCACCAGTTGACTGTGACTAGTTTCCCTTGACAACACGAGCTCAGCTTGTCGGGGGGTCACGAGGTGAGAAAATAAAGAGAATTAAAAGACCTTGCAAAAAGTTATTCATAATAAATTTTTAAACAGTCATGCTTATTTTCTTTGTGGGCTTTTGCCACCGCTTTTGAAAAATAATATCCTGGAAACACCTCTGCTTTTTTATTTCTCTCGCTCTCTCGTCTCACCTGTAGGGAGTCTGGTTTCAGAGGAAGCTCCCCCAATGGGAGGGTCCGCGGAGAGCGCGTTGTCGTCAAACTGTCCATTCACGAGCTTAAATGGGAGGTCTGTTGCTGTGGCAGCGGTGAGTTTAGCGTCACAGCGAAGAAGCTGCGATGAGCGCGCGCCTTAAAACTTTTATTAGCATACTTTGACTCCACTCCTCTCTGATTAAAGCTCGCGCGAACAGCCCGCCAGGCTGTGGGAATATAACCTCCGTGGTCGCAGATAACTGTCCTGACTGCGTGTGTGACACCCCGCGATGGAGGAGGACAACAGCGTCATGCGAGACTTGAAAGACATAGAGACGAAGTTGGGCCGAAAAGTTCCGGACAGTCTCTTTCGCTCTCTCGCCGGAGGGAAACACGACAAGTCCGCAGCGCCGCATTCAGGGAACTGCAAATGTTGCGCTAACTCTGCGGACATAAAAAGACTGGAAAGCAAAATGATGTTTCTCAAACAAGAGATGGTGAGTGTATTGTCTGAGCTCTATAATAGCTTGCAAACAGTTTAAGTCTTCTCTTTAAAGCTTAGTTTCAGGTGTTGTAAGTAATATTTTAATAATTACTTTCAGATAAATGTGGTGGCATCGTTGTTTACTGCCAGGGTGGTCCTGTTTCTTCTGTTGCGTTCAAGGACCTTACCTAGACACAACAGCATTACCTGAGCTCCAGGTATAACCATTAACTGTGAACGACTGTCACGGGGGCAGGTGACAGCCGTTCACACTGTGCTGCGGGCAGAGGACTGTTTGTGAACTCCCGTCACCTCAGGGCGCTCGCCCCCTCTCCTGTCGTATGATCCAGTCCACTGCAGTTGTGCAGCTGTAATTATCTCCCCATGCTTGCATAGTTTTATCTGCGATCACTCAAATTGTTCTCAAATGTCCCTGGAATGTCCTGCTAGTCCCAAACTCCGACAGAGTCGCAGCAACGCGCCATTTTAAAAAGGTCAAGACTGGTATTAGGAGTCCCGAGCAGATGGTGTGTCATAGCCAGCAGACTGACCCGCTGCCACAGATCTCGCTCTGATAGGATTAGTTTATTAAAGATTACTGTAAGGACAATAGTAGATCTGTAATTGGCTTTTTTTAGACTTAAATGACACATTTTTGGTGGCAGTTATTTTGTTATGCAAGCATCCTGTAAAAGGAAAAAAATACTAAATGAATTTATTTTAAATGAACTGAGTGTAATACCAACTGTGACTGGTCTCTCATTTCAGCCACTAATCCAATCAGACCACTTCCTGCATGCACACTCACAAGTTTGTGCCAAGAAAGTAGCATTTAGCTTTTCTATTGCATTATTTGCGAGCCCAAACTAATCAAAGGAGCAAATTAACTGTAAACGGCAGTCCCACCAGGTCTGTTTGGGGTTTTGTATCACAAATCATGTTTTGCATCCAGCGCAGACAAAAACTGTGCTGCACTAATTGTGTTTCTGATATTCATTTTGTGATAGAGACCCAGTGGTGCCATCCTATTAACACAACATAGCTGCTTGGCCTATAATTCTGGTGTAACTCCATCTGCTGAGCTTCTGTGTGTGTGTTTGTGCATAAGGCAGGTGGTTATACTTGCAAAACAAACACACCGGCAGCAATGTGAGCCAAATGAAGGGTGGTTACAAATCCACTCTAAAGAAAGGCTGTTGTGTCAAAGCAGCTGTCTGGAACAGTCTACCAACCCTGTCTGCCTTCATCTGCCTCAGAGTGTTTTCACTGTAGCAGGATGTTGCAGCTGCCCGTTTACCAATTTTCATTCAGACCGGGCGTTTGTCACCAAGTAGACGCAGGGGGAATCCCTTTTGAATGACTCCATAGGCAGTTCCATCCACCCTCAATAGCATGGTTTGTCAGGGCAGGAAGTTTAGTCAATGGCCATACTGTGTAAAGTAGGCATCGTTTATCCATTGTCCTGAATAAAAACTGTCTCTTGGCTGTGATTTGACATGCGTACAAGTCGTTTTTCCGGTGTCACATGACCCAACAATGACTGGAGTAGATTGTGTTTTCTCTGACTAATTTATCTGTGGGGGAGAGTACTATTTCTGAGACCAGGAATGATCCTTGAACCTTGATGCTTACAGTAGCAATACTGACACTGCTCGTTTTTAGTTGTTTTCTTGGCTTCCACTTTACTTATGAGCTCTATTTCTTACACTGTTAGTGGACTTTGACTCTGTCTTTAAATTGTCACGCCACAGCTACTGGCAAGAAGTAGTCCAATGCCTGAATTACGCTTCAGCGCGAAATCTACGCCATAATCTTCCTGACCAGTCGGACTCATTGTGATCTGTGTTGACCGGACATGTAGTTACATTTCTCAGGTCCCTTCAGGTTACCTGGAAGGTTACAACATGAGGTTAAAAGGAGTTTCCAGTTACGACTTCGATTTTCCTCAGAAGTCTATATCTGGCATAACTCATACCTGTCTGTTTATCTACAGATTTAAATAGGGTGCTGGTGTTGCTCACGTGGCTGTTACAGGTTACGTAATTGCTGGGTCATTTGCTCCAGTTCTGTCATTATAAATGCTAAGAAGTACACTTTTCACTACTGTGTTTGCTGTTTTGAACGCATAACTGTTAGGCAATTACAACTAAATAAAATACTCTACAAGCTCCCCTGCAGTGTGCTCAGAACAGTCAGACAGTTGAATCTGGAATACCATCTTTGCTCTGGAAATGATGAGAAAATAGTGGGACCAACAGACAAGTCACACAGTAGAAGAAGAATATACTGGCTGGGGAGAAAAGAATTTGGTATGTGAAGCATGATAAGACTTTGCAAATGTCATTTTAAGTCAGCCCACAACTCTTTGTCTCAAGCTGAGCGGAGAGCAAGACTGCTAGAACCCAACTGAGATTTTTATGACCAATGCCGATATCTGCTGATTTAAAAATCTGATCTGTCAGGCACATGAAATGTAAACAGATTTCTCAGACATTTATCATGTGTAGTTATTTATGAATCCTCACTAAGATGATATGACCACGCGCTTTAAAAATAGTCTTGTTTTGTTGTCACGACAAGAAATGGATAACTCGTTTACCTGACTTTGGTCAGATCAGCTGGTAACTGTTTATGGCGTTTCAAACAAAGGCTCTAAACACTAGTGACATATTTAAAAAGGGAACTTCTTCCTTTTAGTAACAGAAGTACTTGAACTAAGACAAACAATGTCTTTAAAAAAGATTAAATCAGTTACTAGTAAAATAAAAGTAAGTAAGTTACAGAGGCCTGGATGACCTCCTGTATTCCCCAACCAGTTGTCAAGTCGTTGCTGAGAGTTGCTGGGTGAAATTGGTACTAAAGAGGGTCCTACATCAAAAACCTTTTTGTGATTGCTTCGGTCACTAGCAGATTGCCTGTAGTTTGTATGGAAAATGCCTACATGTCTGCCAACAGCTACCGAATACCCTCGGCACATTTTGCAAGTGTTTGTAGACAAGTTAAAGTTTTTCATACAAACTACAGTGGCCACTGCAATCTGCTAGTGGCCAGAGTAATCACAGGATGGTTTTTCATGCAGCCCTCTATACCTTGTTACAACTAATTTGAGCTTGCAAATGACATCAAGTTCGAGCAATTGCCCACAACCCAACTGGAGATCGTCAACCAGTCTCTAGGCATGTGTGACACGGTCTACTATTACAAGGTGTAGGTTAATTTTTCTTTCCCCCCTTTAAGTTAAGCTTACCCACTGCTTACATTAGCCATGTATTTAGAGAACAGACATATTGATCTGTTAACCATATTTCCTGAAATGCGAAATGCAGTGACCTTACTTGAATGTTTATTTTTCTCCACAATACAGGCAAATCTGCGAGCCATTGACGTAAAGCTCATGCAGCAGCTTATGTCCATCAACGAGGGCATCGAGTCCATCCGCTGGATGATAGATGACAAAGGCAGCGTCGCCAGCCATGACGGCAGCCTGACCGGCAGCTTATACAGCCTGTCGGACAGCCAGGACGGCGCCTCGCTGCGAGGAAGCTTCAATAGTTTGAATGATGGCAACAGCGACGGCCTGGATGGTCTGTCTGTGGGTAGTTACCTGGACACACTAGCAGAGGACCTCCCGGATGAACCCTCGCCTACGGACCTTGATTGTTTTGTGGATAAAACGGTGATCGACGGCGACGCCTTTGCCAAATCGCCTTTGAAACTCAGGGTGGAGTCGGATGAATACTACTGCTTTGGATAATAATGATAAGCTAAATGTGACGATTACAGAGGGACTACTGTAATTTGTGAAGAATGGTTTTCAAAAGTATTCTTCACTTTTAAAACAAAATGCTATTTTTTTCCTCAAATTGTAGCGAGATGTTAGCAAGTCTTACCTGATGACTAATGTTACGTTTTACTTTCCTGACTCTGTCGAATCGACGCGCCTCTTCAAAGCGTTCACGCTTAACATTCATGTCTTAACACTTTAAACGCAGGTTAATTGAAAGGGTATTTTATCATGATTCAAAGTTCTAGTTGTTTTCAGCTATCCAATACCTCACTGGGTGTATCTGTCACACTTTTTAGCCTAAGGGTATTTTCAAAGGTGGGTGTGGAAAAAGTAGAAACATCAACTGAACGGCCGATTTTCCTCACTATCTGTGGAAAACCCGACTCTGAGTTTGCGTCAGGTCAACCACAATCAGCTGATCCAGACTAGATTGGGATTTAGCAGCCATTTGGAAAATTGGACATTTCATGCTGAGCGATTCTCGAGGTAAAACAGTTTCAAGTGATTAGTCTAAGTGTCACAGCAAGTGCACTTTGCTTCCATGCCAAATCCTGAGCTCCACTGCTGTATGTGTGAAACTTTTAGTTCTGCTTTTTATTGTTTTTGTTTTGTTTACCGACAGGAGTTCCCAAGTCAAACTCTGCTCAGCAGTAGTAGTTAAAGCATGTAGCCTAAAACACAAGAGATTCGTTGCACACTTAAAGCTCAGATTCTTGACTGAAAACCAAAGCAGTTTGATTGTCTCATAGATAATTTAGGGCCTGCTTTAACAGCAGATGGGAGGTTTATAAATGGTGGGACACGTGTTTTGCTCTGTGGGCAGATTTTAAATTCACTGTTGTTAAAGAACGGTTTAGCGAGAGCGATACACCACTGTACATACATGTGTTATTTTTAGCTTTAAAGCTCCTGTGTTGACGTATCTGACGTTTGTATTCGCCTGCTTTTTAAAGCAAAAACTGTTTTTTGTTGTTTTGTTTTTATTTGATTGCTGATGATCTGTTGTGGAAAATGAAATAATATATTGTGATTTTTCTTGCTCATTGTGCTAAGTTGTTTTGTTTTTTCTTTAAGCAAAGAAACTTCTAAGCATGATGCATTCTGAACCTTTAGGTCCCGTTTTTAGAAACAAACCTCATTTTGGGATCCAAATGAGATGGAACGTGAACCTCACAGTGCTCGCCTTTTTTAGCTGATTGAAGTTGAGAATAATCTCTTAATAATGAGGTCAGACTCCGCGGTGCCCCGTGCAATGTGCCGTGGAAAATTACCCTTGTTAATTCACATTGTTAAAAACTCTAAATTGGGCAAATAGCTGTTTATTCGTAACCTTTAAAATATCCAAGCTGTTAACAAAGGAGGAGTGTTTGGAGTCGTTTTCTTTGGCTGGCATAAACTAGCGTTATTAAAGATGACAAATCATGCTGCCAGAAACTCACGAGTATCTGTCATCTGGCTGGAATGACTGGACTGTGTTACTTGAGAGTAACTAAGGCAAACAAAGACGAGACAGAGCTATTGCTGAAATGCCAGCCATGCAGAGTCATTGACGGGCTGTTATGTTATTCTCATTTGCAATGCATCGCGCTGGCTCCTTATCTTTCATGTGATAATTGCAGGTCCAGACGAGCTATAGAGGGTAAGTCTTCATGGGAAAGATGAGAACCCTGCTCTCATCGGCCTGCAAATGAATGAGTGGCCTTTGCCCACTGTACTTCAGTAGCTGTTACGCTCGCTTGGAAATGCTGCCTTGCTCCCTTTGTCCACAGAGCTCCATGTGCACTGTGACGAATGCTGTTTAGGGTGTTTACTAAATGGTGGCAGCAATCTCAAGATTGGACACAAAGGACACTTTTAAGTGTTACATTAGGTCCAGACAGATATAATCACTGCATCCAGGCACATTAAGCATGCTTTTAACTTTGTCTCGCTCCAAGTGCAGAGCAGCTTTATTTGGTTTTACGCTGCCTTATCTCTACCACCCAGAGGCTTCGGCGTAGCTAAAGACCCCTGTAAAGCTGAACCGGGCTGATTCCATTAAAACCAAAAGATCCGCGTAAATGACAGCGTGACCTTCATGTCAGCAATTCAATTAAAAACAAAAAAATATTCTCTAAACTTTCCCAAATGTAATGTCCCAAAAAATATATCCATATCCAACAACTGATAGCTCATTACTTGCAGGGAAACTGTTGAGACTAGAGTTAGTGGCCGTGAAAGAATTGGACCTACCGAGCAGGTTCTGTCAGTTTATGCTGAATGAGTCTGAGTCAGAGTGTTGCATGGTACACTACACATGAATGGCAGCTGCCATTTGCCCATTTTCTGTGGTCTTAACAAGTGTACGTTTGCTACGTGAAAGGGACGACCAGTTGATGGAGCTTTTAAGATAAAGACAGCTGCCGTCTTTCAGCGCAGCATGCAAGACTCAAACTTTCATCAAGATTAAACTTGAGCCCATCGTCATACTTCATTTCCTCTTGATGCCAACATGTAATGACATCTTTAGAAATTTAAGCAAGGAATGCTGCTGTCAGTGCTTTATTACAGTCAAGTTTGCAGATTCTCCCATCAGCAGCGACGGCCACACTACTCTGGGGGTGAATGACACCAAGGCTTTGCAGAAAACAAACAAGAGGAAAATCGGCTGCAGTCGCCCGTGTTCGGGGGGGGGAAAGTACAAAACAATGATTTATTCATTCCCTCAGTTAGTCCTCCGTTACTTCACTTGTGCACATATAATTCCACCACCGTACAGTCGAGACAGCAGCTTCCAACGGAGATCCATTAGCAAATTAGACACTGGGGTTGGACCTGCGCCACAAGATGAAGGGAAACCAATACTGTCTGGTATCTGGGAAACTGTCACCACGGTACCAAATGAGGATACGGGATATGGGTACTGGAAAGGGGTTCGGGGGGGGGGGATCAAAAGAGTCGGAGACGGCACGCACCCCTCAAACGGGAAGCTGCACATACAGGCTAAACATGTCGCCTTATTTTATTCTACTTTAATTAGCTTTTCTCTCTGCGGCTGTTTACTTTGTTTCAGAGTGCTGGAAGTTCTTCTGCAACTTTATATCAACTGGAAAAGTTCTATATGAATAAATATCAGTGCTAAAATAATCTATTTCTTTTATACCAGGATGTAGAATGAATGTGGCTCGGTGGGATGTGCAGTCACACTTGTGGTGGACAGTAGTGCTTTAAGTTATCTTTTCTCTTTTTTTTAGCTCTATTACAATAGCAGGCAAGAGGAGCATCATGCTGGGAAGTAATGAAGCTGTGGAAACGTTTCTGTAGGAAAAATCACTTAATGAATGTCAAGGTCTGCTGTAATGTTTTCCCTCACATGGCATTTTCTGCAGTGCCGATGGGATGATGGCACGCAGATTCATTCTCGTTAGATTCTTTTTTGCTTTAAAGTCAGATAAACTTTCAAGAGAAGGTCTTGAAGGAGCTTCGTTGGCCGTCTGCCACGCTGTGAATCTGTGAATTGTTCTAAAAAGGCTTTGTGAAACTTGGCCACTCTTGGGATCTGCTATGTTCACAGCACAAGATGCTTGAAACTGTTTCCGTCGCTGCAAATAATAGATGTTAACGACGGCTGTCTGCGCCCTCTTAAATTACTCTGCTGGCATTTAGAGAAGTGCCCTTTGGGAGCTTCTGTAAACATCACATAGGAACATCGGAGAAACCCAAATACAGAAATTGGACAGCTTGAGAACTTGTTGCCCTCCAGGCTGGTCAGGCTGCATTCCAGTCATAATTAAGCCAGAGCTGAGTTATGAAACTTGATGCAGAGTGCGCTAAAGCAATAACTCGGATGCAGAGCTGGATTTCTTCCTTTAACAGTCCAAAAAAAGAGCGTTGGCATTGGCAAAGGATGCACGCTAAATACAGGGAGTGCTTGGTTACTTATCAGATGTGCAACTACAAAGATTAGAACAGTAACCCATGAGACCTAATCTGCACTCTGCTGTTCAGGAATCTCACTAGATGTAACAAATTACACCTAATTCACCGTAGGGTTTTACTGGTACAGTGAACCTCAATTTGTTTATTTTTCAACTCAACTCTTTTCTACACTTCTAGTTGCTTTTATAATTTGTTTTTTTTACTACTTTAGAGTAAATCTGGTGACGCCATAACTCATTATCTTCAGAAACTCCCACCTGTCAGTCAAACACAGATACTGTAAAACACTGACGTATGTTCTGGGTCCGAAAAATGCCTAAAAAGCTGCATTCTGTCTGAAGGCCGTTAGATTGCGATAGTTGTGGTTTCAGAAAAACGTCCAGTCCTATATTAGTCTATGAGAAATCAGCTTTCTGAATTGACCTCTGGAAACACTTACCTGATGAATTTATGGGCTAACTCATTCATTTTGGGTCATACTGAATAAAAAAAATTAAGACTTTTTAAAAAATAACTATTGGTCATACTGTGTTTATAAATGGAGGATTATCTGTGATTTGAAACTGCGCAAAGGGTACAGTTTCACAGTCACAAGTGCCCCGCTCATTTCAACACTTCAGAATCAGATGTCCAAAACCAATAAGAGAAAGTACAATAGCTCCGCCCACTTTTTATGCTGTCTGTGCTTTGATACAATTTAAGTGGACGGGTTGTAAAAATGCTGGGGTGGGGTGATAAATTGGCTCTTGTTGCCAAAGCAGTTGTTTGCACTAGGTAGTATGTGCATGTTTATCTTTGCTGTAAAGTTTGATATTTTAACATGAGCATCTATGGGGAGTGACTCATTTTAGAAGCTGTCCTCAAGTGGCCATTTGAGGAACTGCGGTTGTTGGCTTCAGATTTTTAAGTTGATTTAAACTGAAATTGAAACTGATAAGATTTATTTATTTATATTTCTAATCAGTAGTATATCATTAAAAAGTACAAAATGCTACTTTCAGCAGCTGGTCCCTTATTTAGGCTATGTTCACACTGCAGGTGAATCAAATCCGATTTTTTGACCCTATGCGACCCATATCCGATCATGGTGTGACAGTGTGAACGGCACAAATCCGATATTTTCAAATCCAATCTGGGTCACTTTCGTATGTGGTACTGAATCCGATACATATCCGATGTTTCAGAAAGCGACTGCTGTGTGAACGGTCAAGTCGCATTAAATCCGTCTTTTACGTCACTGACACAAGACAGACGCCAATTATCAGCGCCGGAGAAGCGCCCGATAAGACATCGCGAACGCTTCCTGGCCATCCGGTGAAACTGTTGGGAAGACAACGTTGGAGAAACGTGAATATTTTATTTCTACTGCATAATCTGCAGATTCTGACAGAAATCTGCAGCTATCCTTTGAAGCACCGCTCCTCTAAAACAGCAATAAGGATAATTATTATTATTATACATTATTATGTAAATAACAAAATAACTTAAAGCAAAAATTGGGAAACGTGAAGTCCGAAGTCTTTATATTAAGGGCTATTAGTCAAACAATATTGTTTGCTCTGGGTCTAAACAGATTGAGTTGTGTGTGACATCTTCTTTTGCGCATGCGGGCCGCTTTGAGCGTTCACACTAGAGCGCGTTTGCTGTCGCATTTTAATTGTAGTGTGAACGAGCAGACAAAAAAATCGGATTTGATCAAAAAATCGGAATTGAGCATTAAGACCTGCAGTGTGAACGTAGCCTTAGAAGCGATCAGCACAGTGGAAAGCTCCACATGCTTGGTTAGAGAGACTTGTTAATCTATTTTTTTACACTGGATGCCCCCCCCGATGCAGTTCCAGATGGATTTATGTCTCCGTCTGAGATTGAAGTGGGAATCTCTGAAAACTTTTGCAACCAGCACATCTACAAGCCTAAAATTATAAAATACTCCACCAGTAAAATTAGCCTAAGTCGTTGAAAGCTAACATAGTGTAGACCCAAAACATAAAAACTCCCTAGTTCGAGATGAGGAGGAGATGCAAATTTCTTGGAGGGTTGTATCAGGAAGGGCATCCCACCTAAAAATTTGCCAAATCAAATATGCAGATTCATCTGATGGCATGACCCATTATGAATAAGAGAGCAGCTAAAAGAAAGATTAAGTTTAAATCTTAGCCTAAACTGACATTGACTTAGTCTGAATTAAGGATCATGCCTCATTCAATTTAAAATACATTAATACCCCTAACAATCAAGCCTGACTCTATACTTCCTGCATGATCTCACAGCTTATTGGATTAGACTTAGATGGCTAATAGTAGTATCTCACAACCAAGCCAAATCTGTTAAAAGTTGAGGTTTCTAACTGATTTTGCACATCTTTTATTAACACCTAGTAGCTACTAACAACTGCTCCTGATAACGGAAAATGAAAATAGCTGAAAACTAGCTAAAAGAACCAGAATCATTGGTTTTTGAATGTTGTTATACTGACTCATACTGGTTGTGAAAGAATTCCTTCTTTTTTTTTTACACAGGCACAAACTGGTAGAACCAGTTTTACTCTATGACCACCTCTAATGTCAACATGTCTCAACTGTTGAGGATGTATTCCACTGAAATCCTTTCTTTTGTACTGGGAACTGAGGATTGGCTAATTAGTCATCAGTAACCACAAAATTGTAACCTTTATTCCGCTGACTGATTCACCTGCATTTTACTCACGACATCTTAAGTGCTATATAAAATACGTCACATAAAAACAACCACCCCTCTTCTTTTTTCTGTGGTTTAGTTATTTCTTTCTGTATTCTCTCTACCCAGCCTGTTCTTTGCCTTCATTACTCCTTTTGTCTTACGATATGTGGGGTTGCCCAGTGACTGCCTGGCTGCGGTTGATGCATTTTTGGATGGGGTGCCTTTTCCTGACCGCTCGGCAGCAGCCTGAGCCGTTGAGCCAGCTGAGATTAAACAGCAGCTAAATAAGCCGGGAACCTTCGGCAGATAGAGAGAACAGAACAAAACAAGCGTCTATCCCATTTGATCTCCCCTTTTTTCACTCCCCTTTTGCTCTTTCTATCCAGGCCAGGAAGCCTTTCCGTGACTATATTAGGAATCAAAGAGACTTGTACAGAAGGCACTGACCCCGTCAGAGCGTTTGAACTTTTGCTTTGCTCTCCCGATAGCGAGCTCGTGAGTCACGGAGGAGACTGAAAGAAAAAATATGTGGTATTCATTTTTGCTTTGAAGTTTACAGAAGTCGTAGCGTTTCTCATTACTTCGGTCTATTTTGCCTTTGAGATAAACCTCAGCCAGTCAGCGTGTTTGATTTGTAATGTGAACAAAGTAGCCGTGCAGCTGAAAACAGACACAAACAGACTACACCGAGTTATTCCCACATTAATTATTTCCTCGCTGGGTCGAACTAGCGCCAATAAGGAGCTCTCCTAGCGACAGGCCAAAGAGGTCAAGAATCTTTTCAAGTGTTTCCTGGCAACAAGATGACCCTGTGCTGGGGAATACCATCGTTGTAGGCAAGCGTAGTTTGTTTTGTTTTTCCCCAAAATGACAGATTCGTGATTCAACAGACGCTCATTGAGCTAAATGAGGGCAGCTCGGGGTCGGCAGGAAAGCTTTACAATTGATTGACCATTGAGGTCAGGAAACCTTTATCTGATGACTTAATGATGACCTATCACCAGTATATTCACTCATCTGCTGTTTTTGATCTTTTCCCTAGTTCTGCCCATATGAGTGCTCTTCTGTCATCATTTCTGCACATGTTACACCAGATACTGCAGCTTTCTTGTCACTGTTGGATCTGTGCTCCCCTATAAACCATCATGCAAAAGAGATGTGATCCTCTTGGGAAAGTACAAATTCTGCTCAATGTCCTGCAAGGAGGGATTCTCCCATGGTCTTTGCGGAGATGCTGTAGTCGCCGCTGTGATCTGGAGTCGTGTTATAAAATTAGACAGTAAAAGAAAACAATCGTATCGCCATTTCTTCTGAAACTATACAACATCAGATATGTTGTAATGTTTGTGGCTCATCTTCGCGCATTCTTAGCTGTCATCTGCTTTTTTGCATCACATCAAATCTGCCTGTTTCTGCTCCTTCTCAGTCTTTCTAACAAATCCACACTGACAGACACACAATGCCGTTAGTGTCCATCCCTTCACCTCTCTGGAGGGCCATCCAAGTTCAAACCACCAAATTTGCCACTAAAAGCTTCCTCTGCACTGCAAAGCTGGTGTAACGGGACCTTGAAGGTTTCACTCAAGTGCTTTGGTTTAAGAGGTAAAAGACCTCTAATATCCAAAGAGGGATCAGGGTGCAAACCGGCAAGGTTTCCTTGGCACCCTCTTAAAGCCCCCTCATTCAAATACACAGCTTCAATGAAAACACAGGGTCATTTCTCCTAGAGGAGGATTTGGATGCTCTCCACTGTTGAGATGTAATTTTGGTAGATTCAAATTACCCACAAGTTTGCATGCCAAGGAGAAGCAGATTTAGGAACTGTGGAAATCTGGAGAAGAGTCGGTTTCCTCGGCATGACTTTTTGATTCTGACCAAAATTGTAGCCTTCCAAAATATCTCTTTCTACATTTGTCATCACCTAAAACATCACAAGCATGGTCTGATATGTTCTGAGCTATAGCAGAGATTGTACAAAATTGAATGGTCTGGAGAAAGAGAGATGAAGCGGTGGCACTGGGACGGGATTATTATGCATATCCATCCATCATCTTACTATAATATAGAAAATGAGCTGACCAACTAAAACACAATTTAGAGTCCTGCAAATACCTCCATCTACATACGAGCGGAAAGGGGTTTTCACCCACTGCAGTCCTCCAAAATTTCAATTACACATCGCTTTAAATGGCTGAACTATGCATTAGTCGAATGCTAATTGGTTGATGGGAAGGAAGGAAAGGAAAAAACAAAACCAAAGGCAGACGTTGCAGTGAACACTTTTCTGTTTCGCTTCAGGTCTTTGTGCATTATAACGTCACTCTTTTCCACGGCTGGCTGACGGACCAATAACAGCACAGGTGAGAGTGGCCCACAGACCAGTTGTACCACATACTTTGTACACTGCCTGCAAGGACAGCGGAGCTCTCTCCGTCCCTGGACTCCCACTGAAGACAGGCTCTCGCTGTTGAACCATAAATTCCACTTAAAACTGGCACACAGTTACAACTTGGGCCCTGAAGGTTCTTATCTATACCAGGGGACATCATGTTGCTTGGCAACCACCTAATGGGCATAAAATAGATTTTATGCTCTTGTAAGACCTTGTAAAATCATTATATCCATTTATTTTCATGACATGTAATTTATATCCACAAATCTTACATTTTACATGATATATTATGATGTCATCACGTTGCCACACGTGGGTGGGTGTTGGTAGTTACAGACCAAACATTATTGTAATATGTGGATGTACTAGTGTTAATAATTATTAGTAGGCAACACTTGCTATTGAGCACTTGAAATACTAATCGGCTAAGCCAATCAGTCATATTTTATGTACAAATGAGTAAACACATGTAAGCAATGTCCAATTGGACAGCTAGACTGGTGCAATCCATCATGACATTCAGTAAAGACACGTGGACGTGATAAATAGCTTCATATGAAACATACACAGTACCGGTTGGGATAATGTTTAACTTTGTCCTTTAAACTATACTTTTTTATGAATGTTTACTTAGTTTTTGATATGTGGACTATTTAGTTTAATCCATTTAAATCAACATCTCTGGTGTATTAAACTCTTTTCACAGAGCTGAAAGAGGACAAAGAATTAAACTACATCAATAGCACACAATGGATTGTGGTTTTTACTGCTGCTGACTGAGTAAACAAGAGCAAGCAAGCCTTGGTACTTGTATACTTTGCAGTATTATTAAATGACCATTAGTGATGATATTGTATATAAGCTCCACTGTAATCTGTTTCATAAAACTGAAGCGTGTCATTTAATTAGAAAAATATAAAAGGGAAAAAAACACCCCCAATTAATTTTAGTAAAGTTACGAACTGGTCAATGTGTTTAACCTGAAAGTATAAAAAGTGGGTTAAAAAAAACTTTTCTTTATTAATAATACTGTACTTGTGTTTTCTGGCATTCCTCTCCACACATTCAGCTGCTGAAAACTGACACTGCTGAAAATAGGCCATGCTTTTGTCTCCGATTACTCCTTCATTCAGCCTCCCAGCCCCCATGTACATACCCTATGGGGATAGCCACCTGTCTCAGCTGACTCCTGGGATGCCTCTTTGGCCTTACAGACAGCCCCATTGTGCTGGGGTGGGGTGAGTGGGGCTAAAGCCTCTTAGCCGGCTGTTACTGATAGGACTCAGGAGACTTCTGCTGTCTGGGAAGGTTTACAGGAGTGACAAAGACTAACAGGGTTCACTTCCTGTATTTTTTGTTGTCATTACTGATTTAAGGTTTGCATTCATGGGTTTGCTCAAATGAAGGATTAGGGTTAATCCATATAGTCAATAGTGCAGTACAGACCAGCTGAGATGACACCAGCTTTAAAATACAATATGGTGACTGGAGAGAGCAAAAGCTGACCTGACAGTGTTCAGGCTGCTGGTTGCATTAATGATTTCCTCTGTGCTGGATCATCGTGTGAATCACTGCTGCGCGGCGCGCTGACAGCTTGTCCGCTTATGTAGATAGATGACCAGATAGTGTGCTCCTGCCTGATGTAGCCACACAGGTGAGGATGTTGTACTTTCTGCTCGGAGACTAATGAAGACTAATGATCTTGCACATTGCTGATAGGGTAAAAGCGCTGGAAAAGCAAGTCAGATTTCCTCGACTGAAAAACTATCGAGCTGTAAAATATCCTGCTAATGGCCACTCAGGAACACCTCTTCAGATATTTATACTTATACATGAAAAAAGTGCCAACCTTCTACATTATTGAGGTGTTTGGTATCACATGAGTAATATGGTAGTATAGTTAATTTTCTTCTACTTGCAAGCTCTTCAATAGAATAAATTCATGGGGAATCTCTGCAGCTTGGCAAGCAATGCAACATAGCATGGATTCCACTGCAGCCCACTTCTGAAAACAGAGGGATGATAGATGTGTGGCTGCAAGCCTTTCACACAGGCATCCTCTTTTGTTGTACAGATGTTGACATTCCAGCTTCAGGAAACATTTTACAGCAGTGTAAATGTTTGCTGTGGGATTTTTGCTTATAATAGTGCTTTTTTTAGCTCTACGTTGTGGCATCAAGTTGTTTAGACTTCTGTGATACTGATGTGGTTAGATAAGTTGCTGATTAGTTTCAGCTGCTTTGCTGTTAATTAAATGAGCAACCCCCAAAACAGGAGTGCTGTAAGATGTGGAGGCCACTGACATTTTGTGGAGCCTGGTTAGCATTTGTCATAGAATACCAGAACTCTGTGCTTTTCGCAGATAAGAGCAGGTTCATCTTGAGCACATGTGGCAGACGTGAAATGGTCTGGAGAAGGCGTGGAGTCATACTTGTTACTGTTCAGGGTGACCAGTTAGGTGGTTGGTCAGGGATGGTCTGGGGAGCCATATCCGTGGAGGAACATATAGACCTCTACCAGCTTGGCAACTGAACCGTGATTGGCATTAGGTATCGGAATCAAATCCTTGGACCCATTGTCAGATCCTACGCTGGTGCACTGGGTTGAGCTCAGTGATGACCAGATCCAGATCTGGACCACCATCCCTCATCTCATTAAAAGCATGCTCCGACATTGTCAGACGTGTACATATCCGTGGGGGTCATACAAACTACTGAGTACCATTATGAGTTGCTGCAATGAAATTTCAGAGAAAATGTACTAGCCTGCCGCATCATTATTTTTGCTTTAATTTTCAGGGTGTCTTTGAATTCAGCCTTCTATAGGTTTCATTTCCGTGACATCCTTTAGTTCAGCGGTCCCCAACCCCATCGTTTGGTACTGGGCCACGAGAGTTATAGTTCAGGTGTGAAATTTATGGTTTTCAGGGTTTTTATCGTTATTTTTTTATCGTCATTAACTTGGTTTTAGTTTGTAAAACAATGCCCCTTCTATATCAGCATGATTTGTTTCCCCCCCCCCCCATTAAGATCTGACGAGTTCTATAAGTGTTCCTTTTATTTTTGCAGCAGTATTTAGTGTTGCAGTACTGCCTGCACATACTAAAGATGTCCAGAGTAATCCATAAGAGCCCGAAGCTTCAGACTGCTCTAAAGCTTCTTTGTACTCTTGGCTCAGTATCATGTCTGTAAGATCAGATATCTTTAATATGGCCAACTGAGGGAAACAGCACTGTCTGTGAACACAGACACCACATGCTGTGTAAACCCTCTATTTATAAGAGGCAAGAAAGCTGACTTAAAGGAGGATTGGCATTAAAGGCGGAGGAGCCAAAACACCTTGTTTAGGGAGAATGGATGAATTGAGGGGGCTGTATCAAGCTGTTCTAGTAGAGTCCAGAATATAATCCCAGGAGTCCACCTTAAAGCAGAATAACTCAAGAATGATGTGTTGTCGAGAATCTGCTGCTCATCTCCAAATAAAGTCTGTAAGAACACTTTGTTTCTTCACACACACCGTATCAATAATGAATGTCAACCCTCCTACCAATGAAATCTGTCAAGTCATGAGAAAGTGCCCCTTAATGGTCTTATGTGTTTGCACGGCCCTGCAGCCATGTCTGTTGGCAGCTCGTTTTGTGCGCCTGTCAACAAACAGAAATGTGCTGACTCTGTGACGAGCACGACAGGAACAACACCGACTGGGCCAGCGTGTGCCTTTATTCCGAAAAGCCATTAACTAGATCCTCGGAGCGAGGCGGAAACTTAGCCAAAAATGAATCAGATTTCACTGGAATAATAATAAACAGTGATGAACGGGTAGCGCCTCTGTCGTTTAGTTTGCCTGCAGGACTCTCCGCGTATCAGAAGAGCATAAATCTGTTCACCTGACTGCAAGCAACAAGTTCACGCAGGTCTGATGGAAAGGGGTTTTTTGTCCTTCTTCCTTTTGAATTCCCTGCAGCTTCAGTGAGATGAAATCCTCGCAGGCAGATGACACTTTCTGTCTGACATTTTCTCAGGCATGTGTTCAGCGGATCTGCCACTAAATAAATAAGCTCTGAGAGCCTCGTAAGTAGCTGTAGGGCAGTTATTGTAACAGGCAGCTATTTAACGTTTAACATTAGCATTCAGGGCTTTGCAGCATGCCTTTTTTTCTGAAGGAGTCCTCTTCACGAATAAGAACAACAAATGTTCATCTATTAAATATATATTTCACCTAGTGTCATCGCCTTTCTGGGCACACACACGCACAGTTTCCTGGTTCACACGTCTTTAAGAGCGGTTAAAAATATTTCCCTCCTGAGGAGCCTTTGCAGAACCAGACTAAAGAACGTGCTCTTATCTTTAGAGGTGTCGCAACTTTGTAACCCACGTCGCCCCCTTTCTTTCTTTATCATCAGCGTGACAGCCAGACAGACTCTCGCCATCAGTGCAGTCCAACCGCAGGTGAACCTTTGGCTGTTCCCTCGCATTCCCTTGATGGGATTTTTCACAATGATAAGAGGACATGGTTACACTCATTTTAAGCTTGAAATCTGCTACGGAAGTCAAAACCGGCAGAACTATCTGACATCTGTGGTGGGTGGGTAGGTGGGTGGATGGATGGATGAGGGGATATAACGCACAGTGGCAACAAATGTTTAAACAGTTCAACCAAGTCATGAACTGCAGTGATTCATTCACCTGGTCAGGGACATGTAAACATGCTTTAAAGCACTACAGAGGCCTTCTTTCAGCACGCTGTGGTCTCATTTGGAGCCAAGTGGAAGTGCTCGCCTCTTCGCCCTGCGGGGCATCCTCGTAAATCAAGCAGAAGAGCTGGTTTTTAAGTGCAGCAGCAGCCACAGCAGCAAAGGCCAAAGAGCTGCTTAAGTTATTGTTGCTCTTTGACAAAATACAGAGGAAAGATGTTGTTCCAGGTCACCTTTGGAATTTGAGCTGCATTTCCACGTTTGTTTCTTTCCTTATGTTGCGCAATACTTTCGAAAGCATCGTTCCAACGATGATAGTGAAATAAGACGACAAACTTTTCATTCAATTCACAGTTCACAGAACATTTGGGGCTTTCTTCACTTTTTCTTTTTCTTACTTAAATATCTCCAAAATTCCAACATTATATCTCACCAGTATTTTCCAGCATCTCCAGCGCAAACACTGCAAACTTACATCATCAGCCTTGAAGCTATGACCTGCTCTGTGACTCTACAAAGGCTGTATTTTATGACTTTATTAACCTTTTACAACAGTACAACAACAATTGAAGGTTAAGGGGAGATAATAGACGTGTGATGCAAGTAATGACTTGGTAACCTTCCAGATAAAAATAAAGATTTCTGTGGTTGATAGCTCCAGATGGGTTGTGTTGCCCTCCACCAAACTTTCCAGTTCACAACCATTGCAGCCCAGTTTTAAATAGCTGTTATAGCCTGAAGGACTAACAACAATGCCTCTAAATAATGTCATCTTCACGATTGTAAAGGCATATCGACGTGAATCCAAAGTTAGGCGAGCAAGTTGAAGCCTGAGCGGGATTATTTATAGCGTGCCATGCGATTTGACGATCAGCCTAATGGCGCTGTCAGGCTTGTGGAACAAAGATGGAAAACTGGCTCAAACAGCAGCGAGGCCTGGAGGCATGAATGGGCTTTCATCACACACTCGCTCTTCCGTGATGCATTGAAATCAATAGGATGCTCTCGTTCTCAGCCCAGCGGTGCAGATAGGTGTCAGTCAATACTATGCCCCATTAACAGATGAGGAACGAGTGCATTCCAATGTGTCTGCGAGACCTTTGACATGTTGCGACACAGTGTTATTTTGCAACACTGTTTTGCTCCACTGATGTTTGATTCCCGATTATATATTGCTTTATGCTGATATTAAAGATACTCAAACTGTGAAGCTGATTGGCTTTAGTGATTTCTTGAACTTTAGGTAGTAGGTGCCAGTAGGTTTGCATATTTCTTTATTAGAATAATTTTTTTGACCTTTTAAAAGATAAACTGTGATAAAATAAAAAAAATAAGTATCCATTTAATTTTGCACTTGACCTTCCACACAGGATGATTTGCAGTAAGCGACAAACTCCAACGCTTAAAGTTTTGCCCGTGTTGGAGTATTTTTAATGCCGATACTGTTCATATAGTTATATATTGCACACTTAGTTTATGCAAGGTTAATTTCCAAGAAGTCTGTACTCCAGCTTTAGCGCTAATTGCCCTCTAGCCTAGCTAGCTAAGTTTGCTAGGTTTAGCTAAACGCTTAGCACTCTTCCACATACCTCTTTTTCAGTTTTGGTAACATAAATAAATAAAGTAAATAAAAGCCACAGACCCAATGCTTAATTAAGGCCATAAAAAGAAATCTAGTGAGGAACAACAAGTGCAGAATTGTTTCTTGTGCAATGCTACATCATCTTCACCTGGACAGGCAAAGTAGCACGTAGCATGGCTGTAGGCTGTTTGGTTAAGCATAACAATTGAGGGCTGTGTTCTGAAATTAAATGAGTATTTGATGAGGAAATACCAAGCATGCACAATAAAAAGCATGCTGTTCAAAAGCCTTGCCTTGCTTCAAGCTCAGATAGCCCTATGCACACCTCCGATAGGCAAACACAGGTAATTCTTCCACCCCGAGCTCAGCAAACATTTCCCAGCAACTATGTCACTGCATTACTTTAGACACAGCTCATAAAGCAATGATTACACACCGGTTCTTATCAGACCCCAGCTGCGGTGATGTAATTCGAGGCTGTAACTGAAATGCAAACATACCAGGGGAAACACATGAGGTGTGTTTGAGGCAAGCAAGGGTGAAGTAGCTTCACATTACCCACTGCACACTCGTGAGATAGTCTGTGTAATATGGCTCATTAACACCGTCTTGTCTGTCTAGCCAGAGCTGAGTCCTGAACTGTTTGTATTGCCAACATGTAATAAGAGCAGTTAAGGGGGGTCAATACCAAACATTTAACGCCAGTGCTTGGTGCTCCTTCATCCGACGTGCGTTGCCGTTGTCTGTGTAAACGACCCTGACGCTCCACTTTGTGCAAACACACCAAAGGGAAGGTGGAAAGCCCATCCTGCATGTGATGTAATGTGGCTAACTTGCAGGTTTACTTTAACAGTCAAGGAACAGGAGGGAGTGCAATGACCTGCAGCTATACTCGCAAGGAGGGAAAAACCTCACTGTAAATCATGACAGCGCTCCGCTTCCTGCTTGCAAAGTGGGACCTTGACATAATTTGGGGTTATGATGGAGAAGACGGAAAGTATGTGTTTGTTTGTTTGGATGTTTACTCAGAGGAATATAATTGTCACCGTATAAATTTAAAGTGGGTAATTCAAGCCTCTTCTTTTTTTTCTTTTTCGTAAACAAGCCTGACAAAAGTCAGACGTGAAACATACGAGTCAAAGACTGAAAACGCCACATAAGCAAAGCCCTTTCCTCCTCCTCCTTCTTCTTCTTCTTCTTCCCCGCTCATTCTTGCAGCATAAATGCTCCTCACTGTGGGTTTGAATTGTTAAGACTTGTTTACTGGTCTTAGATAATATTTAGCCTCAGCCATTAATCATTAGGGCCCACGTCAGTAAAGTTTAAAGATGCAGTTCGATCCTGATCTTCGAGCATAACCAGCCGTTTCCTCACATTCCAATCTTTATTAATAATCTAATTACGCTGAATCAATCCATTCAAAACGTCAGTTCAGATAAACTCTCTCCCGAAGCCATCTGTCACATGTGTCTCCACTTGTCGCCAGCGAGCACCCCCACCCTGCTCTTGTTATCTACAGTTGCACCACTGTGTCAAGAGGAAAGGCTGTTAAAGAGCAACTAACGCACGCTGACTCAAACAATGCAGGGGATTGTGGGAGCGTGTCATGGGCTGATCTTCCTGACAGGTAAGTAAAGACTCGAGGCAATGGCGTCACCTTCCAGGAAGGTCAAACGACTGCCTCAGCTTTGACAACCGCTGGGGGGGGGTACTGTATACTCAGTGTGCTCATCATGAAGCAATTTAACACCAGCGCCGCAGTGGAAATTTAATTAGTTTTGCTTGTGTAAGCCACGCAAGAGAGCGTCATCATAGAGACATGTAAAGGAGTTGTCTGATGAAGCTAAAGATGCAAGCCTCATTTCAATGATGCCGAAGGGTCCGTGGCATTATGATTGTTCAGGAGATGGGGTTGAAACGAGTCACACACAGATACGCTTATGGTGGAAAGAAATGGGAGACGCATTGTTCAAGTAGGCATGGTCCTCCCTTTGTGTAGTTCTAATGTCACATAGACTTCCGCATACCCTTCTTAAAAGTCGCCTCTTCAGATAAGGAGAGTAGACAGGAGCATGTGTGTGCACTATCAACAAGCAGCTCGGGTGTCCTTGACGCGCATCATAGAGCCAAAACAAACAGCAGCAAACAGAAGACAGGTCACTGCGCTCCTAAAGGCGCCATCGTGCTCGACTTTTGTCACAGTTCTCTCCAAAATAGTGAGACTTCTCCAAATACAGAGGTTAAAGAGGGGAAATTACATATGAAGCCAATGAGGTAGTTAGAGATGAGGGACCTTGTTTAGCCTAGCGTGTTTGTTTATAGGGTTAAAGTTGTAGATGTGACAGCGACAGACTGGTGACCTGTCCTGGGTGTACTTGCCTTTCATGCAAACCAGAATAGGAAAAGGGGAAGAATAACATGTGAATGTTTCCACTTTTATGAGTAAATTATTAGACAAACAAGATTATGAAGACATACACATTTACCATTGGGGTTTTTTTATTTATTTGGGAGTATTTAAGAGTCTGTTTCTTTTCCATCTACTCAGCTTCACTACTGACGCTCTCATACATGTTAACTACCGGTATTACCAAAGCATCATTACACCAGGAGTTCACTCGGTATTACATTGAACAGAAACATAGATTATTCTACTTGAGGCTCAGCATGTTTAGCACAGGTTCATGGACAAATTCCTTCACAGATGACACAAATGATAACTTTTTTTTTTTTTACTTTCATGGCTAATAAAAAGCTGCTTTGTCTGTCATCAGTTAAAGCTTTCCCACTAGCTCATCTATGTTTGCCCTCTGAGTAAACCCTTAACCTGCATGGAAGTGTCGCAACGCATCACAATGAACAGTCCTGTATTAGCAAGTAGGCTAACATTTGCTGAGATTAAAACACGAATTAGCTTGTTTATTTTATGTGGCAGTGTGAGGAAAAACTAAAATGCTCAATTACATTAATAAACACTCGAGAACTCTCAGTCAGGGTAAAGTTCACTGATATGCATGTGGAGACTGATGAATGTGTTTGTTGCCCACAGCTGTCTGTAGGAGTTTTTCCCATTGGTTTGTGCAGCTTCAGAGGTTCTTCCAAAGCCAGAAAATGGTAAATCATAGTGTGTAGCTTTTTCACACTTCAACTAAGTGAGCGCTCAGTGATAGCTTTACAGTTAGATAACTCACGTAGATGTCTGAGCCCCGTAATAGCTGTTAGAAAATCTGTTATCTGTTCAAACTGCTATGTAGGCATGAATGTTTCCAGAACTACATCTAGCATGGGACCTTTTGTGATACTAGATTTGGACAAATTAATTTTTCTCAAAAAAATTGGGAAAAAAACTATCTATGCATGCAACTGCATGGTGGTGGTGGGGTCCGGGGGCCCACATGCCATTGGAAGCCCCAGGGCCTCCAGTAATGCCGATGCCTTCCCTGCCCATGAGGAATGCCTGCTACCGAGCCCACTCACAAACTATGTTTCTATCTGCTTAACGTTCAGTCGTCGCTGGAGCTGGCAGTAACACTGAGCGCCGAAATGTTTGAAAGGCATCGACAAATCTAAGCTGCAGGGTCAAACACATGAGTCATGGAGTCGACATGTATGCAACAGTACATCAAATAATGTAACTGTTATAATTCGTATTTATGAGGTCAAGAGAGAAGTCTTTTTTTCCCATGTAAGAATCAAATGAAGATTTGCCTGATATGTTGATACTTCAGTCTTTTTATGTTTTTGGTTTTTAAAAGAGAGATTTAGCTTCGGCGCCATTGTCGTGGAACGTTACACCATTTGGCCATACATTCATGTCAAGCGTGAACAGCGGCAACACCTGATCCCGCATCTAAAAGGCTTGTGCAGACAAGCCGTGTGTAAACCAAGCAGGGTCTCTTGAACCTGGAGGAGGGCTGGAGAAACCACTAATCCCACTGGGGGCAGTTAAAAAAACAGGTGCTTTGGGGGGAGGAAGCTCAGCTGTCGAAAGCAGGGGGTGACTGACTTGGGGTTTGCTTTGGAGCAGCTGCAGGTAGAAGCACTGGGTCTTGACCTGGGAGGGCCTGGGTGAAGGAGTGACCCGATGGTTGATCGCGTGAACTTCTACAAGAAAAGTCCCGCCATGTTCTTCTCTGAGAGTCCGCCGAAACCAAAAAAAGCCCCCAGACCTCATTAGACAGAGGACTTGTGGCTGTGCATGAGCTGTGGAGCAGCTGTGCTTGTCAGCGTGTGGACAGATGGGATGCCATATTTTAATGGAGAGCTTCGTCTCTTTCTATCCAGGCTTTATTAGGTCCCTAGTGACAACAGAGACTCTATTCAAGCAAGACCATACATGCTGTTCCACATAAATCTTTGTTCATGCGTAGGCCGCTTTTCATTTAAACTTACTTTATCCCCTGACTTAGATCTGTTCGCCTTTCATTTAAACATGACCTGCAGCAACAGCACACCCCTTCTCTCCCAGATAGAAAATTTATATAGCTGATGTATCGCTGTAGCACGGGATGAGTGCGGCACAATAACCCCTTCGGTGGCAGTTTCAACAACAGCTGGCGCACTTGAAAAGTTGGCACGCCGCTCAAATGAGATAGCTAATTTAATAAACACACGTTTATGGCTTGATAAGCTTCTATTCCTGCTGGATTTAATGACAGAATGCGTTTGAACTCTTATCTCGCGTTCAAGAAAGTGCAAGACGAAGAAAAATTGGGACGCTGATTGAATCCAAAGGTCACTTTTATTTAATTCAGTGTGAATAAATGCAATACTGTCACTTTTGACAGCTCTTGAAAATGCATTTACGCGGATATAAGACAGAGAACAGACAGAGAACACGCTACGCTGCACAACACCTGTCCAATGACGTCGAAAACTACAGAATGGATGACTCTGTTTCGGGTAAACAACAAGGTCATAAAGGACTCTTTAACCACTCATTCATACAAACCTAGATAGCAGTCAGTTTACTTTTCTGTGCACTTGCAGGAAGTGAACAATAATACTTAAAAAATACTGTGACATAACACCTTACACATCAGCTTTAGCAGCACTATATTTCAGTGAACGGCTCTCACATACACTCACACACAGACACACTCAAGCCGCACTTTCACATCTTTCCCTTCAAAGAAAAGTCAACACGCTTCACGTTTCCGATATCCGACTTCTCGCCGCTTCAGAACTAAAAACTACAGTGACTTCACGATACATTTGATTAAGAGCGGTCTCAGCAGCGTATGGAAGCCCGTTTCCACCACTAAAGGGGAAAAAAAAGGATCCATGACTTGAAATTTTGACTTACTAACTCGAAATTTCGAGAAAATAACTCGAAATTTCGAGTTAGTAAGTCAAAATTTCAAGAAAATAACTGGAAATGTCGAGTTATGGATACTTGCTTTTTGGGGGTTTTTTGTGGCGGAAACAGGCGTGTGCCGACAGCAGTGCAACGCAACGGACAAATAACGCTGTTTTAAGCTAATGCAGGCGTTAGCTAAATCCTGCTATAATCTCCTAATTGTCTCGAGGGTACTTCTTTAATTCTGTGCTCTGAACTGAGTCCGGGGTCACCCCTCAGACTGTTAACAAAGTAATAATAATAATAATACAGGAATACAATTAGTGCTGCCAGTGTTAATCTCGTTAAAATGACGTTAACGCCATTAACGCGGCAAATCACCGTTAGCGAATTAGCGCGCATCCCCCAGTGTGTGGGGCTGGATAGCGCTAACGTGTTAACGAACTAGCCGGGCTAATGTGTTGACGCCATCCAGCCCCGAGCACGTGGGGATCCGCGTTAACTCGCTCACGGAGATTTGCTGCGTTATGGCGATAAAGTAATTTTAACGGGATTAACGCTGACAGCACTAAACACAATCCAAAGTGTCCAGTGAATACTTCAAATCCAGAGTGGTGGAATGTTTCTAATACTATTTACAGCCTCGTTGAGATTCCCATTACGACTAAGTAAAGCCTTCAGCACAACACGTGCTTGTAACAGGCCTTCAAACATCACAGTGGCGTAAGCTTCTTCATGATCACACTGTTTGTGTTTCAGTGTGCGGGTGCTTTCACAGACGGGCACCTCGTCGCGGCACGCTGCTGCTGCGTGTTTGCAGAAAAGGTGCGCGGAGGTGAAGTGAATGCTGTTGTGAGCAGAGGATAAGGAGTGGGTATAGTGCGTGTGGAGGTGGGGGCGGTCTATGACAGCACGGTGAGCGTGACGGTTCCTTTGGTCCTCTTCAGGATGCTGACGGCCTCTTCGTGGGAAACCCCCTCCAGAGTCTGCCCGTTGACGGCCATGATCTGGTCTCCTCGCTTCAGGCGCCCGTCCTCTGCAGCTGCGCCCTAAACACACACACACACACGTGTGCACACCATCAATAACAGAGGCTGTCGGTTCTGCAAAGATAAACAGTGGCACAGATAAACGCCTCTCACCTTTCCAAAAACAGTTTTCACATATATGGGCAGGTCTCCGTGGGGGCTGCCGTACCCTCCGACTATACTGAAACCCAGCCCGTCTGGTCCTCTATCAAGAGTGATGGTCTTATACTGAGGAGGGCTGAGGGAAAAGGTAGAAGGCATTTAAAGGAAAACCAAAGCAACAACCTGTAGTTCTCCTCCTCTGAGCGCCCCTGCGTCTAAGAACATCATACCCGAGGTCGTCCTGGAAGATGCAGCTGGGCGTGAGAGCCCCACCGACCTGCTCCTGAGGGGGACCCGTCACGGTGGTGTCGCCACCTGCAACCACCTGGAGGTGCGTTAACACACAGACACAGAACACAGCTCTGTTATAGTAATACTGGCGTTGATTTACTGCCCAGATAAAGACTGATAGCATGATGGTAGTGCTGGATGAGGGCGCTTTATGGTGCTTCAAAGCCTGTGACCGCCACCCTTTGTCTGGTCTGTGCTCAGCTGAACACTTTGAACAGAGATAAAGGGAAGAATACGACACAAGCTGCAGCTTATCTGCCGATTTATCTGGTAGAAACACAGGAGGTGAGAGAAGAAGTTTATAGGAGACCTGCAGCTGTATCGTTCCTGTCGCGTTCTTGAGCAGGGCGACGGCCTGAGAGTGGCTCATGCCTTCAGCAGAGGTTCCACATATGCTGACGATTCGGTCGCCGATCTGAAAAAGTGAGAGTTTAGAACATTTTGGGGGGGAAACAGTGCAGATGTGCAGTGCAGCAGAAACTTTTCACACTTTCCAAAGAACAGTTTGGATGTTTCGAGCAGCCTGCTGCATGTCAGCGTCATAAAAGCGGTGCCCACCGCCTGAAACTCGCATCTGTCACTGCTGATTTCTGTGCTTTCATCATTAGGCCTCACAAAAAACGTAAATTCACGGTTCAGCTGAGTAATTTCATTACGCCGCGCTCTCTTTTCTCTTTCAGGCTGAAATGATAAAACGGCATGAATATACCATTCAGGATTCACCCTATTCATTTCAATGAGTCTTTCTGTGGGCTTAATGGCCTTAATACAGGAGTGGGAGATTTATTATCCACGTTAGCAAATGGCTATTGTCCTCCTCCAGCCTCAGTCTAACACAGTTTCAATTGTCAGTTTTTCTGTGAAGGTCACAGCTAAAGGTTAAGGGCTCGCGGCCTCTGGGAGCCGCTGAGAATACATACACTGAGCGAGTGGGAGTAAATAAATGAGATTCGCATTAAATCCCACACAAGAATTGGAGATATGCATAATTTCTGATGAGAGCCAAAGATTTGAGAGGGAGGTGGCCAAGAAAAGGTCTCATACCTTGAGATTCTGGGTCTGAGCAGCCAGTCCGACGGGATTCATCATGGCGATGAAGATGGGGATGTCGCCCAGGGGGCTGCCCACTCCGCCCGCTATGCTGATGCCCAGAGAATCAGCGGGGCCTTTAGTGAACTCCACTGTTCTGACTTCCTGATGCTCCGGGTCTGAAACAAACGCGTCGCTCTGATGACTCGTCCCGCCTTTTCTTTTCCCGCAATTTGACCGACATTCGCAGTGGATTTCGATCTGCTTGTTTACACTTACAGTCTTGCCGTACTTACATTCTTGGCTTGTACTAAGCCTGTCAGGGTCACCAGGATCTGAACATGGCTGAGAGACCACCTTGGCGCTTCCTGTCTCACTCATCTGAAACAAAAGCATTCAGAGCGCTTTCTTGTCAGGCATTAGATAAGAGGAATTTCTATTCAGCTCCAAAGCGTTCATTTTCTGCCTTTATTTTTTTACTAATGTAATTTTGCATGATTGGGTTAAAAAAAAGCTACTTCTATTTTAACCACTATCTCATCAGCTACATTACCTGGCTGCTTTGAGACAGCCTTCTTTCCGAGTGGAAGGGGCCCGCCTTAAACCGCCCCACTTCCATTTTGATAGATCCCACGCAGCACTGCAACACAACACACAGGCATTATTGTACGGTTATTCGTCTTTAATTGTCCTGCACACTCTGACGATTGCGCGTGTGGGGCGGGACTACCTTCAGCAGCGCAGCCACGGCCTCCTGAGTGGCTGACCGGACGTCCTCACCGTTGACCGACAGTATCTGGTCGCCCTGCATCAGCCGACCGTCAGCCTCCACCAAACCTCCTTTCACGATGTCGGACACAAACACCCCTGTGTCGTTCCTGCTCGGAGAGACGGGAAGACTGAGACGCAGCAGTAGGCACGACACGTCTGTGACCGCGTGCAGCACTCTGCTGAGGATCGCTAAGCCCCCTTTCTCAAATTGCTGACCTTAATCCTACAATTTTCCAGAGCTCTGTTTTTTAACTTGTTTTTGTTGGTACAGTATTGATCTGGCAATTTCAGGCTTTTCCAATGGAGCTGCCTGAGTGTGGCTTGTATAACAGAATATTAACCAGCGATCACTTTGACAGTATTGTGCTGTTGGAGGCTTCGGTTCACGGTCAACAGAGTCAAATTCTGCGCTCGCTGTGAGCGAGAATATAACGTGCAGGAAGAAAAGATGACTTATCTTAAGCCTCTGCCTTTTCTTCTTTGTTCAGAAGCACATCTGAGCCGTGGACTTTGCATATCTGAGGTGCCAATCTCCACGTGGATAAGAACTAGCACAAGCAGTAGCTGTGAAGCAAGGCAACTTGATCCCACTCAGTCCTCGGTGCCAGAGATACTTGGCTGTCACAACTGCTCACCACTAACTGCTAGCTTGCATATTTTCCTTTCTCGTAGGTCGTCTGGGCTCCTGTCTTTTCCATCCTTTTGAGCATTTTAGCCTTTTTCTTGCCACGTGTGTAGCAAAACCACTGTGACAGAGGCCGAAATGTTACAACTGTGTTAAAAACTGTCCAAACTGTTTAACCTTTGACACCAGCTTGGGATATTTAACCCTGACCCCTGTCTCCTCACAAACTTCGACCACGGGACCGAATCTGTCAGCATAAAACATTTACAGGCACGCAGAAATCCAGAGGGCTTATAGACGCTCCGCAACCTGCCTGCTCTTATCCCAGTGATAACTTTGTAAATCTGCCTTTGCTGATCGAGTGCTAGCAACAATAGCGGGATTTTCACGCTGACGCAACAAGTGCTTTCAGCTCCGTCTCTGGTAACACAGCGAGGCGAGAACCGCCACTAGTACCGAGGAGAATGACTGAAATACAAACCTGTTCTGCTGACTCATATGAAAATGCAGTCACGCAGAAAAAAAACCTTCATTTAGCCACGATCTGTTCAAGCTACACATAAAGAAATTATGATCTCTTTTTGATTTCCTGCTGAAAAAAACATAATGATTTCATGTCTTTGTAACTGACATGTCGTGTGGGAAAGAAGGGATTTTACTTAATCTGCGTGCTTACACCAAACACAATGACTTTTGTTTGCAAGTAAAACTGGTTTAACTGATGGCTGCATGGACAGAAACATGATAGAAGTAAAAGCAATGACCTCACTCTCCCAACTATGGAGTATAAAAACAGATAAAATACAAAAGGTTACCTCTGATCCCGCGATCTGCATTAAAAAAAGGTCAAAACAATATAATTATAAAGTAGGCTGATAATTACATTTCAAAAATCTAGAATGTTTTCGATTCCTTGTTTGCTTCTATGTATTTTTCAACACGCTAACACCTACTGTGAGCCAGAAAGCACCTAGTGGAGTCACTACTCTGCTATTGTTATATGTAAAGGCTCGTCGCCTGACGCTCTCAGCAGCAGAGCTGATTCTAACAACGTTCCCACCTCCTCCCGACAATGCTCAGTCCCAGGCCCTGGCCGGGATTCTTGTGCAGCTCCACGGTGAAGGAGTCCCACAGGTCTTCCTCCTTGTACTGGGCCTCGTCCCTGTAGACCGCCAGCCGGACCCTGTGCGGCGTCTGCCGCAGCACGTTGATGGCTTCGTCGTGACTGGCCGCTCGCAGGTCGATGCCGTTCACCTGTGATGAGAGAATGCGTGCGTAGGTTTTGATCCAGCTACTCGCTCGGCCATATTTGGTTAAAGTAGCAGAGGCCTTATCTTCTGTTCCAGGGTATAAGTTAACTGCAGCGGAGGATTATATATAAAAAGTTCTAACAGCCTCATTTATTGCACAAAGTTTCCTTTAAACCGTTTCTGCTTTAGATATAAGGAAACTGGGTCATTCCTTTGAAATCACAGGCTGATGCTTGACTTAAAGTGCAGCAGGGAAACCTTCCCACAAACCCCTGTGAGATGCTCCAGTGGTCAGTCTAAGAGCGATGCCCAGCTTTTCTTCTTTTCTTTTTTCAAACCACATTTAAAGGAGGGAAAATACCATATTATCTTTCACCGTGCACACGCAGTGGATTTTATTTTTTCCCCATAGTATCTAATGGCATGACTGCAGAGTGGGAAACTGCTCTTTTCACTTTCCCTCGCTGACCTTATTTTCTAAACACAGCAGCCTGGCTCGGGGACAGGAGTGAATAGTGGAGAGCTATTAAGTCATAAGGGCGTGTGTTTCAATTCAGATCTAGGGATTGAGCTACAATAACTCAACTCCCGGGCTCCACCCCTGCCCTCTCTCCGTGACAAAGCACGGGGTCAGACGGAGGGCAAACCCAAGTAAGAGCTCGGGTGCTTAACTTGTCAAGGCGCATAATGCACACGGGATTTGTACAGGTTTTCTTTCACTTTTCACTCATAATCGCCTCGGTCTGCGGTATATTATCTTGCTAAAAGCAAAAAGCGGTGCTTTTAGAGGTTCTTATTGCTGTTAATATATATCTATGCTGTTGCTCAACATATATCGTATTGTCAGACTTTAAAAATCCAAGCGTTCATGCTGAGACTCTTCGGGCATGTCTCATCGAAATATAGTTACGCTCATTATGCTGCAGCTCACCTCTAAGATTTGGTCTCCTGCCCATAACCTCCCATCTTTGGAGGCCGCCCCTTCTTCATAAACTTCGTGGATAATGATGGCCCCCTGGAGATAAAGAGAGAGAGAGTGGAAAAAGTGAGTTAATTAGGACAAAATAAAAACGCACAAAACAAAACAAAAAAAAAAAAAGATGGAAGGAAGACATTTAGCATTTATTTGGAGGATATTAAATGGATACAAAACAGATTGGGCCGGGAGGGGAAAGAGTATTTGTTGACTTTTTAAAGTATGTGTACACAGCAAATTTTTTTGTGTGTGTTTGTTGGCAAACAGACATAAATTTGGATTACTGCTTCTGTGAATGTGTGTGTTCCTGTGCTCCTGAGGTTGCATTCCAGGGGCAGGACGTTGTCCGCCACGGCTGAGGCCAGACAAAGAGCTGCTCCCCCAAGCCTGACTGAGCAGACAGAATAGACGGGACGAGGGGAGGATGGCAGGGGCAACGAGAAGAAGAGGAGGAGGAGACGAAGGCCGTGACAGCATCGTTTCCTACATTCCTGAGCCTCCCTGGCTTATGAGTTATGCTACCAGCAAAGAATCTAAGTGGGTGGCATTGTGGCTGGGAACGCACAGCTAAACCTGCAGATTTACTGTTTGTTATTATTCAAATCAATAAAAGTTTATTTATATAAAGTGTCAAATCACAACAGAAGTTGCCTGAAGGCGCTTTGTAGTGGATACAATAATACAGAGAAAACCTCAACAATATGAGGACCCTCCTGCGAGCAGGCACTGGGCGACAGTGGGAAGGAAAAACTCCCTTTCCACAGGAAGAAACACCCGACAGACCCAGGAAGACAAGACGAAAACAAACTGTGGAAAAGAGCCACGTTTTATTATTATTATTGACTAAATCTAAGCACATCAGGGAGACCAGCTCACGTTTTTCCCCTCATTAGCTGACTGCTACTGCTATTTGTCTGGTTTCCTACCAGCAGAGTGTCACAGCCTCCCACGATGCTGAGGCCCAGGCCTGTGCGGCCCTTGGAGATGTCGATGGTTGTTTCACAGCCGGGGATGATGGGGCAGGTCGTCGGGTCAGAGGCCAGAGCGGAAGGGGTGGATGAGCGACTAAGACCTAAAACGGAGAAGCATGTCTGTTCTTTTCACCTGACAAAACTGACAATACAGTTCTAGAAAATGAAAACCAAGTAAAACGAACTCACTGGTGGCTGCTTCTGCCTCTGGCTGACTTGGGAAGATGCTAGGCACGCTGGGTACGCTAGCGAGGACTCCATCTGAAAAGCTTGCGTCCTGGCAGATCGACTGGACACAGGAGAAAGAAGAGGGGATCTCCTTTGTAGCAAAGGTTAGCTTCACTGGACCTGTGGCTTTTCTCAGCAGTGACGAGACCTAAAAAAACAAGAATACCAATCACACCTTTCACCTTGTGGCTACTAATAAACAGCACAGACATGAAAGGTTATTTCCAGAGTAACGCCCTTACCTTTTCAACAGTGTATCCGAGCACAGACTCGCCGTTCACAGCTAAGAGTGTGTCCCCAGGTTTCATGCACCCCTCCTGCTCACAGCGCATAAACAGCTTTGATTAGCAAAGGCAGCTAAACATCCACGGTACAGAAGGTCTCATTAGGCATGACATACTTTGCCGGTGTGTCCCTGCACTTCAGATATACTCTCAATCTCAACCCCGGCCTCTGTGTCGCCCTCAACAAAAGTGATGCCGAGTCCTCCGTCCTCCTGATGAAGAGAAACGCTCATTAGTGATAAAAAAACGTTTGAAATTGCACCACCGCACACGCAATACCCACGCTGACAAACCCTTTTCTTTAACACGTGCTGGGTAATGGAGCCGTACTGTACCAGTTCAGGAAATCAAGTCGCCTCCAGAGATGAATCAGCCCCAGCTTCAGCTCACATCCTTCACACTTCTGATCTTTTGCTCCCAGAGACGCCTTTCAGGGCATTTGTCTTCATATTAATGAGCTGCCTATGTGCTACACTGTTGCCACCTCTACCGCATGAATGATTCAACAATTGTAGGGATTGCATAGTTTTTCCTCTCTCCTGTCTCTTTTGCAGTTTGTTTTAGCGCTCTTCAAAGGCCAACTTCACCTGAATCTGCCTGAAAAGCATGTTCCCACTTGACCCGTGTTGTAACTGATCTTGTAGAAAGTTTCCTTTATTTGTTGAGGTGGTGAGATGTCTAATGTTAAGATCTCTGCTTCCGCTCGTGTTGTGCAATTGGATGCAATTTTATCGCTGCTGCTCAGAGGATCAGACAATGACCTTTGGAAAACTGTCTGCTTTCTGCGAGCTAGGACGTGGACCCCACAAGGAGTCGGGATCCATTCCTTATTTAATATTTCAGTGAACCGAGCCTTTAACTCCCATTGGAACGTCTGTTTTGTTTACTTCACCTTCTTTTCCCTCAAAACTTTCTGTCTTTTCTCAGCGTTTTGGCATCCTGTCAAACTTGAGTGCTCCGGTGTGCTCCCGATCTGTCTGTCTCTGACGTGCCCCGCTGGCTTATTTAGTGTGTGTGCGTAAGAGTATACACCTCCCTCATTACCGCACTGTTCCTGAGACTTTCTCCCCGTTACTGCCTGTAACGCTGTGTGTTTTGCGATGTCCGCGGGTCATCCTGCGCCTCTCACCTTCAGATTTACGATGTGATGAACGTAGTTCGAAGTATCGGCGTCGCCATTAGCAGCAGCTTCTTCTGGCTGTGAAGGAGCAGGAGTAGTGAGTACACCATGAAGTAAATAAATCAGCTAAATTTTAGCTGGTGGGAGTACAGTGCCGGATGCGTCTACATTACTGCTTGTGGTTTGTTTTACTGGGAGTCACACACAGGCACGGGACCACACAAAGAAACTTCACATGCATGCGTGCCGAGCACGAGACAGACTAAAAGCCAAATTACACGCCCAGATGTAAAAGTAATGGTTCTGTTTACACGTTTAAAATCTCATTACGAAGCACCAACGTGGCTGTGTAGTAGCTGTAGGAGTCGTGTCTGTTCCAGGGCTTCTGCATGTGTGCATCGTGTGTTTTCTATGCGTGCCCATAAGCAGAGTTGTACCTCAGCATGGGGCTCCACAGCGTCTCCCTCGTGCTCCCTCACTGGTCCCACCGCCATCTGGTCGAGCGCTTCGGTGTTCCTGTTTCACACAGTCATAACTCACGTAAATCGTCGCTTCTCAGCTTTGTGACAGCAGAGCTGTGATTTACGCCAGCTGATCACAGCCTATCTTTCAGGAAAAGGATGTGAGTCAAGTGGGAGGCTAAGTACTGTGATCCGGAAGAGGGCCAAAAGTAGGTCAAAGGTCAAATACGTCAAAGTCTGTAGGGATATGTGAGCTAATGTATCCGTATTACATGCTAACTACATCTGTTTGACTCCCAAAGCTGACCGACTCAACAACTCCTGCACCAACACCTTTTACATTTGACTACTTTCAACTTCCGCGGTGCTTTTTCAAATTTGTAATTCTACCCTTTGGTGTCATACGATGAATTTGAGACATAACGCCAACACAAACGGAGAATGTAACATCGCAATCGCAGGGGGATGATAAAGTAATCATAATACATATAAAAATCGAAATACTTTCATGTTAATAAGCGCTGCATTTGCAACGTTTTGTGCCGTTTCATTGGCCCACCCGTTAAGGAGGAGATGGGGTAAATGGAGACATACAGAATCTTTATTTTATGGTTCCCAAAATGTGAAAACTTCTAGATTAACATGCAAAAAGTAGATTTTATTTAGTAAATATTCACACAGCCTAACAACATCATGTCAACTATCTCAACTCTGTAGCTGCTCTCTTAATCACAAGCAGGGGTCAGTACAGCACGTAGATCTACGTACTTGATTTTGTTACAGTAGACGCCTTTCTAGGCCCCAAAGGTATCTGTATCGCAACCTGGCAGCTTTTGCTTGCTAGACATCAACCCCTACACTATGGAGGGATACACTCTCTGATAAGAACTGCACTACATTTGCATTTCTCCCTTTAGCCCTAATTCTAGCTTCGTACTCCAGCTATATTTACAGTCACTGTCACTATATTTTTAACTAACTATTTAAAACGCATTTCCTCGCAAATACATTTTTCCATCGTGTCTGCATGTAGATATCTAAATTAACAATATAAACTACTATTTTAATTCACATTTGTTTGATAACTTTCATTGTTTTTTTTTGGTTTTTATTAATAATTCAAGCTAAGTATATCTCATATTTTTAGCTGGCAAGCTTAGACTGTCTATGCCCATATTACTAGCTAACAGTGTGACGTATTAGCCATGCTTTAAGCAAGCTATTTTGCACATTTTACACTTTTTGACCACTAAATATTAAATTAAAATATAGTTTATGGATTTACTTTGGAAGTCTGTTATCTATATTTGTCACTAACGTTCAACTTTTGCTCTTTATCTCTTTTGGTAACTAAATAAAATAAATATCTAAATAAATATCATCTGTATGCTGTAGAAATGTTGTATATTTTAGTGAGTGTACCACTAAATCTGAAAACCTTCACAATCATCAGCCAAGTGCCAGCTGGTGTGATGGGTTTAATGTAGTTTTTATTAATATTTATTGATTACAAAATATTTCAAGATAAACTATACTTTATGAATGCATGTATACGTTTGGTATGTGCATGTGAGAGACTGTGTTATTAAGCATTACAGAACAGAGGCCATTATATTCAACCTGTGCTGCATCCTTCTGTTGAATGACAATAGCTCCATCTATTGGCTTTTCACTAACATTACAATAACTTTCCTGAGGCTCAATAACTGCATGCATAGTTTCACAGGAGCTTTAATAGTGATGAAAATAACTGTTGATACCTGACAAAGATGACTCTGACTTTGGATGGAGCGCTCTTGATGATGGAGGACGCGTTCTGATGACTGTGGCCGTACAGAACTTGTCCGTTGATCTGTAGCACAACATAAAGTTTATTGCTCAGAAAAGCATTTACAGAATTTGAGACATTTAAAAAAAAAAAAAAGCAAATGAACAGTGAAACTAATTTTATACGCATCTCACCTCCAGCAGCTCATCCCCAACAACCATACGTCCGTCCCTGCCGGCCGCCCCACTGGGGTCTATTCCCACCACGAACACGCTCATGCGTGAGCGGTCCCTGTTCCCTGCCAGGCTGAGGCCCAGGCCGGTTTTGCCTTTCTCCAGCTCAATCATGTGGAGGACACCTGGGAGGCTGCCATAACGCTGCATTATGTTCTCTGAAAGAGGCAGGCGAAGTCGCGGCAGACAGATGTAAGCTGACAATACAAGTAAAATAGCGCCAGACTGGTCTCGAGCCCTATCACTCCGTGTAACGTTTCCCGAAAGAGGAGCAGATATTTGAAATGTGTAAATTGCAGAGGAACCAAAAGTAAAAGGTAGAAGTTTGTCAGCAGAATTTTCTATTTCAGCTTCACCCTCTCCCATTTTTGTCTCAATCTTGGCTCTTTTGTTCTGGTTCCAGTCTCTTTTCTTTGTCTCGCCACCTCTCCTGTCTCTGGTGTGTTAGATAGCCACTGTTCAGACCAGTGGGCTCCTGTTGTTCTGGGCTCCCTGCCACTGTTGAACCATCAGTCCTGTACTAATCTCCACAACTCACCTCCCCGGGCTCAACCTCATCAATCTTATTCCTGCAGGATGGGCTCTGTCTATCTC
>NW_005187527.1:1544916-1550391 GCF_000239375.1 Pundamilia nyererei
CCTACAGTTGACATCAGAGTGTCTGCAGGATGATAATGGCCTAATTGGGACACTGAGTCCTTCAGGTTTTTGCTGAGGCACAACCAGCTCAAGCATGTGAATCAGTGCACGTTTATGCCATGCAGGAGACTTTATGGGCAGACATGTAACTTGGAGGACCTCTTGTGGCCATTTGCTGTTACTACATAGTGTAGTATGTAAGCATATATTTTTACTTCCACTACAAACTGGGTTAAAATATTCCTGCTGTATGTGATGCAGGATTACATTTACATCAAACATTTACAACCTTGTGATATTTCACTGCAAAATTAAACACCCTACTGCAAAAAACACAATAAAAACCAGACAAACTAAACTCACTCCAATTATATCCGTACTCGTCCTCGGGCTCCTCCCCCTCCTCCTTTTTCTCCTCAGCAGTCTCAGCAGGACTGCCAGGAATCTCTGTCAGCGTGTCTGTATCAGTCTCTCCCACATGAGGCACCACTGGCAGGGTGAGGACAGCGCTGGTGGGAGATGCCTTTGCTGCTTCACGCTTCGCCAGCTGTCGCGCCACAGATGGAGGCAGAAAACAGTTGATGAGTGAAAGGTAAAGAAGATAAAGAAGGTTTCATCTCTCCATTAATGTTTAAATCAATTGGCTGTCAGGTTCACAGCGAGAGGAAGGCGCCGATGCAATCAACAAGAAGCCATATGCTTGGTTTCCTTTTACATGTACGTTAGCTGGAAGTTATTGATTCTATGAGCTCTGATCAGAACTGGGTTAACAACACTACTCCAGCTCGCACCAACATGTGTATTTTTGCTACTTTTTCTTTTTAATTTAATGAAAAGCAGAGATCAAAATTAGAGAACACCTTACATGCCTAAATGTCCTGTATTTAAGTCACTGCTTCTTCTAATAAATGTAACAAAATCCATGAACAAGAGCGATGGAGTTAGCAAATAGCTAATACTGGCTAATACACTGGGCCAGTATACCAGCAGGTCTCTTGTAGGGGGGGGCCTTTTCTCTAAATGACTGTAACACTACTAACTAACACAACACAACGATTGTTATCAATTTCCCACACTGCTCTGGTTTGATCTTGGTCTCCTCCACAGTTTAGCCACTGCTTGACTTTCATAGCCACAGCTAGGTTCAGGATCAGGATTCCAGGCTAGCCATCATGCATTATTTTAATGCTCTCACATTCAACAAGTGCTTCTGTTTCACGGGGTGACAAGAGGCACCGGCCTCCATAGAAAGTCTTGGCTGACTCTGTTGGCGTAGAAGCTTCTCATAGACATTACTCAAGCACCAAACCATGAAGCCCCGTCCTCCAAACTGACCCCCCTCTGCTCCCGTTTGACCCCGAACATAAAACCTCGCGTCGAAACTGAACCTTGCTGTCATCACTACAGTTCTTCTTCACCGTCCATGTGATGTGTCCCTCTGTGGCCTTGTGATTACTTCTCCCGATGATGGGCTTGGTCGCTGCACACTCATTTTTTTTTTTTAAGTGGACGACTGGTGTTACAGTAAATTTTGATCTCTACTATATAATTATTAATTTAATGATCATCTCTAAATTTCAAATATTCACCCATCAGTAATTCATAAGCGCACTTACCTGTAACAACTCTGACTTCTGATCACTTCATTCATTCTTGATCTTAAATATAATGCTCGAAACTCAAAATCATCCATTTAAAACCAGAGTTTTGATTCTGTTACGCTTCCGAAAACGGACTAAAAGCAAAAAAGGCAAAAACTAAAGTAAAGGAAGAAAGATGTTCACGATTCCACAAAAAGAAACACACACACAGGAAGTCGGACGGTGGAGGCGTTAGGCCACGCATATGCATGTACAGCACGTCAGGACATCTCCGATTCACGGGCTGCCGTGTGACACGCTGACATATTCGTGCAAGCATACACGGAAATGGAAGGTGGAAAGCACAACACAGAGACCCACGAACCTTAAACGGGGTAGGAGTGAAAGGGTTAGTTGGGGAGAGGCGGAGGAAAAGTCTACTGTGACTGTCACCCTCCTACGGAGAAGACAAAAAGGGCAACTTTAGCAGACAGCATCGTTCTGACAGGTCAAGTCAAAGGCGTGTGCCAGCGTTGCGTCGACAACATATCTCGAGTTTATGGTGAACGTTTTTTTTTTTTTTTACTGAATCTATTTTAACGCCGTGAGCGACACCTACTGAAATCTGACAACAAACACAACAACACTGATAGGGGCTCTGCGTGCTCGGTAATTAGAAGTACCAACCTTGTCCTTGTTGTCCCTTGTTGCGGCTGCAGCAGCTCTCTCCTCACTCGAGTCTGTTATCGATGACTGTTGCATTTAAGACAGACATGAAGGTAAATCACTACTCTGCACCAGATAGCAACAACAAAAAAGGACTTTGAAATTAATTTACGTCACGTATGGACAGCAAATTCATAACATCCACTTCAATGTCACCAGATAGTGAAAGATACTGTATCACAGTGCGGTGCGACGCACGGGCAGTAATCCCATAAATATTAATGGGTCCACGCTAAGTCTTAAGTGTTCGGAATGACTAAAGCTGTGCTCGGTATGCTGTGTTATGATAAACCATCTGTTTTGGAAATCCGCATTTCTCAAATAAAGGCAAAACTTTCACTGCTTCTGCTAACTTGAAGCTTGGCAAAGCCGAGAACTGAAAGCACACAAACACTCGGACATGCCAAAACACTGATGTGTCGAGTGAGGAAAGCGTGCCCAGCACCGCGCGCCCGTCCAAGCTCGACGATTTCTTGAATGATCAAGCTTGAAATGTTTTCTTCTTTGTTTGCCAGAAACTTGCAGTTTATAATTCTTCACACAACAGTATTTGTGTTGACTGCCGACCGTCTAATCAAGTTGTCTTTTTTACATTGGCAACGAGGCACTCGGGACGATGTTGGAGGGATAATTTGAATAAATCGCCTTTCAAAGCTGACGACAGGAGAAAAATTAAAAAGAAAAGGAGAAGAAGAAGAAAAAAAGCACTTACAGTAAAAGCCTCAACTATCGTTTTCACTTTCTGCGGGTGCAACAGATGGGAAAGAAAGCAAAGTTACAGAGACAGAAAATGAATATAAACACCTGCTATCAGAGGTAAATTTAAAAACAGGCATCGTGCACAGGTTGGAAAATAGTCTCCATGTCGAACAGGTCCAATCAAGTTGCACGCAGGTCCAAACGAAAGACACGCCCACACAAACGCGAGGAGACACAGCAGACGCGGGCTAGGTTTCTAACCTGAGGCAGGGAGGTTTGACGAGTGCAGCGAAGGCTCGACCCGCTGTGGCTATTTAGCTGAAGGAAGGGCAGGGGTGGCTTCTAAAAGCAACACAAGACCGACAAGCTGACAAACATTAGAGATGATGTCTGAGCCTTTCTGACAAAATTTAATCAAAGGTAACCGAGGAGACAGAGAGAGATTGAAATCATAAACGTTTAACTAACGGGTTCCTCGAAGACGGATATTTCCTTCACGTGGAGGAACTGAAGAAAGCCTCTCGCTCTCTGAAAGCGTAAATGTTTCAAAGACTCCTCCGGGCTACCTTGAGATTATTCACTGCTTACAACAGAGTGATTTGAAACTTCAAGGGAAACAGCACAGATGTAGTTACTGTGCTCTCTTAGGTGGCCCTCGGTGGCTGCATTTTAAAACAGCTACTACTGCTCTGACTCCACTGCTCAGATATATCATCCATTAAAAATGGTATTTATCTCATGATTCGGTTTATTGTCGTGGATTTCACTTTAGCCGCACTCAGCGCTGACCCCAGTGACTCTGGAGTGAATTAGAAGAACGTCTTCCTGCAGCCGCAGAGCCACAATTAATGCCCTTATTATTTTCTCTTATACTTTCAGGGTTGCCAACTTAAATCCCCTGGAAAAATCAAATTTTTTAAATATATACAGACTTTCACCCATCATAACTCAAATCCACATATATTACCATCCACGAGGTCGATTTAAACAGATTCTCCAGCAAGTTTGACTAATGAGCCTTGCTAATAATGTCTCCTTGTATCACTGGATGTGTTCCTGAACACATTAACAGCAATGGCGACAACTTAATTATTCATCGGCTAGTTTATATTTAAGGCCATTTCTGAGGAAAAATATATATACACGGCTGCAACCTTTTTAATAATTAAACTAATAAGAAAACGAAAAAGCAACTGGATGAAAAACTAAAACGAAAATGTTTTTATGCCTTCAATATGCCCTCGGCTTTTTACGTGCAGACTTTTTTTTCGTCTAGGTTTTATATGTTTTTAGCATAGACTGTATACAAAAATGGAGGCAGCCTAATGTATTCTTTTTAATGGCCAACAGGGGGCAACATCTCTGGCTATCGAAAGCAGTCCAGTTGTTTAGAAGTCTATGATGAAATGACCTCCCTGTGCATTGGATTTAATAGTGCAGTACCTATTTTAGTGATGGGTTTATACTTAATTGCTAGCGTAATACAACACAATGTTGGCCCATTTAGAGTAAAATACACAGATATATGGGTGTGGTAATATATCCTCAGTTCTTAAATGCATATCACCCCGATTTTATAAAAGAAATGGCCAAAGAGGACCAAAATCCTTAACTCGAGAGCTCAAAACAAGACAAAACTAAAAAGGCGGTGGCTGACGTTCGTCTATCAGTATGCCCTACAATACAGCACAAAAGATTTTTCGGCTGATATAAAGATAAAAAGTGCCAGCTGTGCTATTCCCACAAAAAGCTGGCAACCCTGATATTGTAGAGTTGATAATGACCATCTTTATATGAGGTATCAATTAAATTTTAATAAGCCCTGTGGTTAGAATCTAGTGTGCATGTGCAATAAATGTCACCAAAGCTCACCTTCAGCACAGATGTGTCTAAAATAGTGGCCACATTGATTTTAGCGCTTGGTTAAAAGCAGCATTTGGGGTCGCTGACATTAAACAAATGATTCAGTTCTTTTTCTCCTGGAGGGAATTTAGAATTCTGCTTTATTTCCATTAATGCGCACATCATGTTATTTCAAAGTCAAAGGCGGACATAAAAAGAAAGACTCAGCCACCAGTCTGAGAGACAAAGGGAAAGAGTAGGGAGTGCAGATAATGCAACTAAGATAAAGTGTGATGGATAGCTTAAGCAATAAAAATGAGGGAGACAAAAAGAGAAAGACAGATTACCTGACATGTGCGAGGTGGCATGTGTGTGAAAGCGGTGGTGAGTTTCTTTACTGCGGGCGATGAAACTGGGCAATAAACTGACTCAGGCTGAGAACGCCATGTAGAGGAACAGAGATGTAGGTTGAGGCAGCTCATATTGTAGTAACTACTTAAAACTGTTCTGAGTACTTTAAAGAACTAGTTTGGTATACAGTACTGTGTAAATGTTTCCTACATTTTGCTAGCAAAAATAGAAAATGAGTAAACAGAGTGAATCATTTCCTGAAGTAATCATCAGGAAT
>NW_005187527.1:1551307-1582053 GCF_000239375.1 Pundamilia nyererei
TTTAACTCATTCACTGCCAGCCATTGGCAGTGAATGAGTTAAACCCATTGACTCATTCACTGCCATTGACGGCTATAGACGTCAATGGCAGTGAATGAGTTAATTTGAATGATTCATAGGTCAAAGTTAAGTCGCTTAACACGTAAAAAAAGTCTGAAGATTCAGAAGGTCAGTTTTTTAAGTCTTTAATAAAAAAAGCTCAAGACTTTTGCACAGTACTGTAACTTTGACCAAATAAGACATATAGTTAAAAGGTAACTAATTACGTGTCTCTTTTTTATTGTATTGTTTTGAAGTTACAATCAGCCACTAATTAAACATTAAACAATTAAATATTAGCAGGCTACTAAATTAGCCTGCTAATGTTTTTGTTAGCCTAGCTCATGCTAGTATCAAGTGCACACTGTATTTCAGTATTTCTTTAGCTAACAACCATGACAGTTAGCTAGCTTTTAGCAACTAAAAGCTAAAAGGTTTATTCTAAACAGTGTTAACTTTTTAGATAATAACTTTAGTACTGTCGAGCTAACTGCTAAAAAACATATCAAAAATAATAAGACAACAAGGCCGAGAACCTCTTACCCAAAATACTACAGTTACTGTTTGGAAAACCAAAAGAATAAATCAAATGATGCTACAAATCCACGCAGAGCTCAGGGGAACCGCAAAGTCAGGTTCGGTCAATGGCCCTTATGCCATTGTTCCAAAAACACTGATCATAGCAGCTTTAATATCATTCTTGCCCTCCTCGTGTCCTTCCCCTGTTTTACATAAGATTATGGTTTGTTGTATGCTTAATGAGTAACCAGAATGTTTAGGAAAGCATGAGGGACTATCTCCTAATGTGTGAAAGGTGATGAAAGCAGGGAGATCTGACACTGGAGCCACGCCAGTAGCAGCCTCAGCAGGAAACGATTTAGTCATGCTTTAAAGGCCTGAGGGCACTTTCAAGCAACAAACGGTGTTGTTGATACACTGTTTCAGCGCTGCTCTTAAAGGTTAAAACACGCTAATACATTTAATATGCCAGGCAGGGTTTGCTGTCGCTCCATAAAAGAGTTCACATTTACTTTCAACGTACAGACAACCCAGGACAATAAAGGGGTCGTATACGGTACCTGTTAGCTTTTTGAAAGTGCCCTAAACGGCCGTGCCGAAACACAAAAGTTTTACACGAGGTAACAAAAAAGAAGCTGCAGAGTGAGGATATTGTGACCTTTACATTACGAGGTAGTTACTGGGAAGCAGACGCTAATATACAGACTTACCCTGGGCCTCTGGATAATACTCTGGACCAGGAAGGAGACAGGGTTCCCTGCCCTCCGTATGGCCTCCACTGCCTCCTCATGACTAGCATCTCTTAGGTTTACTCCGTCCACCTGAAGGAAGCATAAAAAAAAAAAATTCTAGCCATTTATTTCAAACATTTGAGCACTTTAGTCCAAACGAATAAATTACATCGATTGTTCTGTGACACAAAAAGTCCCTTTACCTCTACAATTCGATCCCCAGTCTTCAGAGTCCCGTTCTGTCCAGCAGGACTGTCCTCCAGGATGTGCTTGATAAAAATGCCCCGCATCACCTCTCCAGAGCTCAGCCGGCTGCCCATCCCTCGGCCACCGACGATACTGATCCCCAGGGACTTGCCCGGCTCTCGGAAAAGCTCCACTCTGAGGAAGGTACCAATAAGGGATTGCAAGAGTTTTCACTTTAAACCTTGTGACATTTGATACGTGTACAAAATTGAATCAAAAGGTCAGGTACACATGTGTATGTGTCTGTGTTCACACACTTCCTCGGTTGGTTCCAGATGTTATAAGATGCACTTTCCTCTCCTTCTCCGTCTTCGCGCTCGGGGAGGTTGGGAATTTCTCTAAAAATAGAAAAGAGGCTCCGCTTATAAACATTTGTCTGTTCACCTTTAGGTTTGCCTGCAAATTGCATAACAAGTGTCACTGTGGCAGGGGGACGTACTTCAGCGCTGGAGCTGCCACTGGAGCTGCGTCAGTGAAGACGTCGTCTTTAGGCTGCTCCAGGCTGGCCTTGTACTCCTCCAGATACTCAGCTGGGACATACGTAATGCTGAACCCCCCCCCACCACACACATAAACATAAGCACACACACACATGAATGAGTGGATATTCACAAACTACACAACAACCTGGCCTCCATATTTATAAACCCTATTACTCACCGTTATTGGCAATTATGCCCCCATTCATTGCAAAAGCACAAAGTAATTTACCAAAAATAGAGGAGAACACGCAGTCAAGTGCAAACTGGAACCAAATCCTTACAGCTACCCCCCGCCGCCACCTTTTCATTAAACAAAACAGCTACTTTTAAACCTGCTCATTTACATTTAGAAGCCGTTGTCCCTGCATCAGATTTTACTTCACGAACGAGACTGCAGCAAAACTGACCTCAGTCTATTTGCAAAAAACTTCCCTGTGACGAGGTTGAGACGCTTTCGAAGTCCTGCATCACCTACTGTGTGACCGACGTGCAACAAATTTGATGGCTCTATTATTAACACAAACAAACTCCCTTTAGGAAATGAAACAAAAGAAAGCTGACAAACTGACGTTTCACAACAATTCAGAGTGAGGCTGATTCTCGGGGGTGCATTAGCACATCTGAGTGAAGCTAACAGATCTTCAGCAGATGGGTTGATTTTGATTTGTGTGTGTTTTTTTTTTTAAATACATGGCATGCAGACAGAGGAAAATGAATGAAATAATGAAACGGATGAGTCAGTTCATTAAGAACATCACAACAGGCGGTGAGAGACGTGGCAGAGCTTATAAAGGAATGATGAGTGGAGGGGAAAACAGGAAAAACAGTGCGTTATGGTGTCTTGAAACATGTTAGCCACAATGGAAGAAAGAAGAAGACGTACAGCAGGTTAGGTGCTAAAAAAAAGTGGTAGTCAATCAAGATTTATCCAGATCTGTTGTCACGGGAATAAAAATTTAAACATTTGTTAAAGCTGGTGCGCAGCTTCACAGTATTATTATTTAAATGCTACTCGGTGTATCTGACAGACATTAAAAACAGCATCTTTAGCAGCTATAGTCATATTTCGCTGTTGCTGTTGCTTTGGCACTCTGCTGTAAGTAACTGTCTGGATAAAACTCTAATAGACTGTAATGAAGGTCGGCAGCAGATGGAAAGAAAGACAGTTTGTTGTTGTTGTTGTTGTTGTTGTTGTTGCAGAAAGACCACCAGCATGGAAGTTAGTCATACTCACACATAAAATGGGCACAGATCGTCCTCGGGTGCACAAGCAGATCTAGAATGTGAAGAGTTGGCTTTTTTATGCACCGAAGCTAACAAACTGCCAAGTTTAGTTCAGCAAGCAGAACTTGTCAAATACAACATTCGATTTACCTGTAAGGAAAGTCCTTCACAGGGCAGGGTTTCAGGCCAACAGTGTAACTTTAGTAGTGCTCATTTCTTTAAAAAAAATAATCTGCCAGTAACTACTGAGCCTGCTGTATTCTGCATTTATAGGCTCATTTAAACGGACTCTACCACGCGGCTTACAGAGAAATAGCTGAGAGGAGCTAATAATCATTTCATGCACTCGGTAATGCCAGACATTACTAATTATGTGCATATGGGCTAAATGAAAACTAACCGCTTGAATTTAAAATGATACAGGCATAAGCTTCACATTTAAGTCAAATGAATTACTGCAAACCGCAATCTGTTATTTTTGGCCACAATAACGGTCTCATTGAAATCATAATGCATGCTATTGTTTCGCATAAACGTGTATATAGATTATAGCCTTTACCCCATATCTGGCCCAATGAGAGAGTGCCTCCTGAGCATGGCGCGGGCCTGGGCGTTGGTCAGGTTGGCAGTGGGCTCTCCGTTGATAGCCAGGATGAGATCGCCAACCCCGAGACGTCCATCCCGGCTAATGGATCCTCCGTGGATTATGCTGCGGATCAACATCCCCAAACCATCTTTCAAGGCGCTCACTGTCATCCCTTTGAAGAAGATGAGCAACTGTTTGATTTAAGTGATTTAAGTGACTTGAGTATTTCAGAAACTGTTGATCTGCTGGGATTTTCCCACACAACTAGCTTTAACAAGAGAAAATATCCAAAGAAAACGCCTTGTTGATGTCAGAGGTCAGAGGAGAATGGCCAGATGGCTTTGAGCTAAAGGCAACAGTAACTCAAACTACCACTCATCATAACCAAGACCAACAGCACATCGGACCTTGAGGCAGAAGACCACACCATTAGCTGCCACTCCTGTTAGCTAACAAAAGGAAACGGAGGCTACAGTTCACGCCAGCTCACCAAGGAGTCTCATTCGGACGGTAGGGTCACAGTTTAGTATAAAGAACACGAAAGCATGGATGCATGTTGCCTTGTATCGGCCTTTTTTGTGGTTTAATGGTGTGGGGATATTTTCTTAGCACACTCTGAGCCATTTTTACACTTTGTGTTTTTATACTGTGCCTACTCTTGGCTCTGTAAAACATCAGCGAGAGAAAATATCCCAACATTTAGTTACCTCAGGAACACAGTTAGACTATATTTTTGATTCTCTTCTACAAGAAAATCCATTCATTCTAGAAACTGTCAACATGTTGATAAATTTAATTTTCACATCTGTCTCAATGGAGTGTGACATAATATCTCTGGAGGCTCGTCTTCATCTGCACATACTGTCCATCATTCTTTTTATCCAGATGGGAGACACTCCGGCTAAAGCCTTCGACTACATTTTAAACTCCCTTTTGCAACAGCTTGATGTGTGAGAGTTCATTTACAAACTGTTTAAAAATACGATTAGTGTGCTCTATTTAAGAATGAATTCGGTCTAAGTAAGCTGCAAATTGAGAGCAAAATATGCCGAATATTCTCCACCCAATAAAAACCTTGAAAGAGCACAAACGAGCAAAATGAGACGATTTTCATTGAGGAATTGAAGATTTTAAACTGTAACTTCATAACACCTATTTGTTTTAGAAGTTCATACTTAATATTCTTGGAGCCAGTAGCAGCCCCTTGGGCAGGTTTTGAAATGCAAATAATGAGTATGGCGATGGGATTAGACTTTCTGAGTGGAAAACAGTCAAAAATTGCTTCTATCATTTTTCCGTAAAACTGGATTTAGAAAACAGGAGATAAAAGTAAAGGCCAAATGCACCTTTCAATCCTGAAACCTCATTAACACTTCTGTGGAAAATGAGAAGAAAACAAATAAAAAGAACAAATTAAAGATTGTAAAGAAATGAGCACAAACCCAGGCTGGAGTTGCCCTTGACGACTGTGATAGTCCTTTCAAAATTGCTCCCTGAGGTCAACGTTGCTTTGTCTCCGTCTTCTGCAGATTCTTTCGCACAAGCCTCCTCGTCCTTTAAGGTGATAATTCAGCACACTTAGTCATGACAGTAAATAAATATATAAGGCCGGATTCCAAAACAAAGCAGGGTCTCTGGAGAAAAAGGCAGCGATTTGACTGTGAAAATCATTTTAAACAAATCAGCTTAGAACCTTTTTTATCTCGCGTTTGAAGGCAGCCTCTGAGTGGAGAGACTTTAAAAAAGAAATGATGGAGGATTATTTCCTCGCTGTTATAACGCACCTTGTCACATGTGCACAGCATAGAATATCCATTCTAATCTTATCTCCTGATCTTATCGCGAGCGAAAATTTAGACTTGTTAAATTCTTACCTTCATCAAAACTCTTATGTCTACAATCTCTCCGAAAGAGATAGCAGGCTCCTTCTGATAGTTAAGGCTCTCCACAGGTTCCTCCAGCACATTCGATCTGCTCCCAATTTCAGCAAACGGGCTGTATGAATTTGTGCCGTCCTCTGGGTCTTCTTTGCTCGGGAGCTGTCCCAGGTACTGGTCGGAGCTGCTCAGAATAGCATTAAAAGCCGGGATGTGGCTGGTCAGACTCGGAGGAACGTAAGAGGCCGACTCCTCCGGAGAGAAGACTTGACTGTTGTCTGCAAAGCAGGGATGCTCCTCCAGCAAGTTCAGTCGGGCTGTAAGCTGGAGTAAAACAAAGTAGAGCAGATTGAGTGAACATTCCCACTCTGTTAGTTAGACAACTGCCCAACAGGGACAATTCATCTCCCTCCATCGCTGCCGTGCCCTCCTTGTAATGAGCCACAGAAAAGCCATCGGAGGCCAGTAGAAAGTGGCATAAATTACTGAAGATCTTGAGAGCCGAGTGCATTATGCAGTTTTATTATAACAGCGTTTAAGACTTTATTAGAACCAGGCTGAATAGTAATGGTTCTCAGCAAAAAATCCTTCTGGGAGTCTGAACAGAAGTTTAAAAAAATGCAAATGTGCAAATATATAAAACATGAGAGTCTCAGTATATAGATATGTACTTAAAACAGGAAATATGAAGTGTAATTTGAAATAAGACAGCACTGAACTGGGCTTTGACAAATGGAGGAAAGTGAGATGGTTTTACTAAAGGCAGCTTCCAAAGTTAGGGAGTAAACTGTTGTTATTATTAGGGGTCATTTATTACACCAGTTGTTTCAAAGCTTGAGGTCAGAACCCCCTCATGGATGTACAAAATATTAAATAAGTCATTTTTTGGCATGCAAAGCAGTACTACAAACTAATAGTTCAGTAAGAATCACTATATACACACCTCAGTCAGAATAGACAGGACCAAACTGTTTCAAATTTATAAATATACTGCTCAAAAAATGCACAGGAACACTTTGAAAACACATGAGATCTATGTGGGGAAACCTGCTGGATAGCTACACTGATTTGGACTGGATAATGTGTTAGGGATGAAAGGATTCCACCTCGTTTGATGGAAATGAAAATGATCAACTACAGAGGGAAGAAATCAAAGAGACTCTGAAAATCAACGTCAAATAATGATGCGGCAGGCGAGTCCATTTGGCTGAAATTTCATTGCACTCCAACTCCAAATGGTACTCAGACGTTTGTATGATCCTCATGTGCTTGTATGGCTCCAAATGAGACGATGGATGGTTCCAGGTCTGGACCAGGGCATCACTGAGCTCCTGGACAAGCTCCTGAGATGCAACCTGCAACCATTATGTTTCTGCTGGATGGGCAGAAACATAATGTCCCAGAGGTGTTCTTTTGATTTAGGTCGGGCAAGCATGGGGAGCAATCAATGGTATCAATTCTCTCCTAGAGAAACTACCTGTCTCCTGAAATCTACTCCATGCTCTGTGCTGGGAGACAGTGGCACATATTGATGTGCCACCCTGGATGAGTTGAACTACCTGTGCAACCTCTGTAGGGTCCAGGTATTGCCTCATGCTAGCTCTTGTGACACTGACCCTAATTAAATGCAAAAGCATTCCTGTTGTGGAGGTTGTCTCATTGTTGCCCCTCTAGTTCACCTGATGTCGTTAACAGTGTTGGTCAAGTTACTTGAAAAAAGTAATTACTGATCACTTCCCCAAAAAAGTAATCCCATTACTTTACTGATTACTTATTTTCAAAAGTAATTAATTACTTAGTTACTTTTTAAAAACACGATTTACAACCTGAAGAGGTGATAAAGCGATAGATCTTTCAGCCCAATTCTACTTTTTCTACATAATCCATCATACAAAATGTAATCAAATGGAAAAGTCTATTTTTTTAACTTGTTTTATTAGTTTTAATCTTTTAACTTTATGCATCAAGCAAAAATTTAATTATATGCAACATTCTCTGACTTGAATAAATTAGTTTAACATTTAAAGCTATTTTCTGCACATTCCAGCACATAAAATAAAATATTTTTTGTGTTTACACTCAGTCTTTCAAATAGATGCAAGTAAAACACAGCAGAAAATAAATAAAGTCAAAGACTCAGCGGTCCTGTTGCTCTATTTTCACCCGTAAAGCAGGACTGCGGTAGGCGGAGGTTTATCCTGGTGCAGGTGTGCCGCGGTCAGTGGAAGAATCCGCGAGTTTCTCTGTGAGTTTCCCATTACGTCGTTGCGCACTCAGTGCTTGCTTGGAAGTTTAGGGGTTTTTTTCGCTGTAAAAAGAAGTTCTCTTCCCACACACGATGGACGCTAATGTTTTTGTCACTTTTTATGGAATCAAACTCAAAGTAAGGTCAGTACTTCCACGCTTTAAACGCTGCACGCTCATACTCTCTCCCACAATCGATATGTGATCCATTGTTGATCTGTACACAGCTGTTGTCACTAACGGCGCACTCGCTTACGTCACTGTCGTGAGACATTCTCGCAAAAAATCACGGTTTTAGTAACGCAGTAACGCAGCGTTCCTACGGGAAAGTAACTGTAATCTAATTATAGTAATAGTAATCCCTTACTTTACTCGTTACTTGAAAAAAGTAATCAGATTACAGTAACGCGTTACTTGTAACCAACACGTGCCAAAGAGATAAGATATATGCTGAAGAACATGAATGCAGAATGTCCCAATTTTCTAATTAAAGTTACAAATCATTCCCCATCCAAACGAACAAGCTGATAGTCAGGTAAACAGAGAACTCACTAACTTAAAGGCAGAGACATTCTTGAGGCGAGTTACAATGCGGTGAACTTTACATTGTTGTTCAGGAAACAGGCACGGAGTGAAAGGTTAAAAAAAACATCCAGCCTCACAGTCCGGAAAAGCTCGTGCATTTCTTACGGTCACTGATGTAAATTTATCAAGAGACTTGTTGCTTCCCTCTGGAGCACATGATCACGCTGAGGCTGAGCTGTCGGGCTTGGTACAAACAGCTGAAATGTATTTTGTGAAATCCCCCAGTACTATAAATTGCCACGAGTCGTCCTGCCCCACGTTCGTCCCTCTGGGCCGCCCTATTATACGATAAATTACGCAGCGAGGCCCTACAAATAAGGTCGGCTGTGGCCTTTGGGAAAACTGGAAACACACAGATACCCTTAGGAAAATAGTTTGTCTGCTCCTTACTCTTTTTTTGCGGGGTTATTTTCCTTATAATTTAATATCCATTTGGAGAGTTTCAGTTCTTGGGGCTGTGGATATAACACCGAGTTCAGTAATGTAGTTACTGCCCTAACAAAGAACAGAAAACATGTCTCATGACATTTTGGCCCTCCATAGCAAAAAACCCCAAAGAATAATGACTACATGCTGTAAAGCTCATTGTGACAAAGGGCACGAGATGGTGCGGTAACATTTAATGAAATGAGGAAAACAATATCAAGCTGTGCTTCTCATTTCAGTTACATTTTATAAATAAAGGTCCTTACCTTAGGTGTGGATGAGTGTAGGTAATCCAGGTCTGTGCTACAGGTGCTACCATGGAGAGCGATCATGGAAGCTTGGAAAGTGTCGTCCTCGATCCCGGAGTAAGAATGACCTAACATCTTTTCATCAGGCAGGTCTGCATCACTGGCATCAATCTGCCGTAATGGATCAAAATACAAATAGCTGGGACACTTAGGAAGAATCACTAATCATGCTATTGTAGGAATGTAATGCAAGTCAATCAGAATTGATGTAGCTACAGCTAATGAAGCCTTAACAATAAAACCCTCAATCGACTGCGTGTATTTATTAGAATACCATTCATATAGGCTAACTGTTGCATGATTACAAGCATGGTACGCTTCAAAATTATGAGAAGGAAGCAAAAGTATAAGTTGTGTTTCCCTTTTCATGAGCTGTGATTGATTGATTGATTTTTTTCAGTTTTCCCAGAAGCTAACTAACCAATGCAGGCTCTGCTCGGTAAAGGATGCCCTCAGTCAGTCCTTCTTCCTCTCCTTCTTCAACCAAAATACTGTTGAAGTCAAATGATTGGATGGTGGGTGATGAAGTTATTTCCTGCTCACCATATGGGTGTGGAGAGTGGGAATATCCACATATTCCCTAAGAAAGTGGAGAAATTCTTTCAGTGTCCCCGGCTTTATGGAATTACACTACATTAACCAAAACCTAGAGCAAATAAATTAACATGGAATGAAGATGGAAAGCGATGTTACATTTTTGAGGATGCTGTTATTTAACTATAGAGTTCAATCATCTCGACGTTCTGAATTTCATGTTTTTTACATGCATTCTATGGAAAGCAAAAGAACTTTTGCAATTTACTGTGAGTAGCGTGCACCCTAGAAATGTATGAAAACCAAGATGGCATATTGCAGGATTACACTAGTAAGACTCAATTTTGAGAGGCAACACAACAAAATACTTCTCAGAAGTCCATTCCACGTCCTGCAGCAGAGCAGGATAACTCCACAGAGGCTTCCAGCAGCTCTGTAATCCAGCTAACCCTGGCAGCCCAGAGGTCTCGCTGAGTAATCCAACGGCAGATTCAATACAAGAGAACTGCGGCTCTACAGCTGAAAGAATTCAAGCTGTTTTTGCAGGGAGAGAAACATCCTGTACAAGGAGCACAGCTGCCTGGAGCAATGAATATGCCGTTGGACGGACCTAATATCTTGACAGGTGCCCTTGTATGTTTAAATGTACAAGAGGGGATGTGCTACTGGAGAATTCGATAACATAATAATATAAAACAAAGGGTCCAGGGCATTTTAGGCTGGTCACCTCCCCTGAAAGAACAGTGGGTGGAATGCTAAACCATGCAGCCTACCTCCACACTGTTTCCTGCATGAAAAATTCAAGCCCTTGTAAGCTGAGCTGTCATGACTGGAGACTAACTTGTGTGATATATGGACTGCTGGATTTAAAACCCTGCATACGTAGAGGGACAGATCCCTGACAAATACTGCAGAAAATTCACACAAGCACAGAGTAAATCTCAGTAACTCTGACAGGTACACGTACACTTAATACTACAATCACGCAAACCACGTTTGAACTTTGATTTTCAAAGTGATTTAAAGTAGAGGGGGGAAAACCAAATGCTTTCTAATAACAGTTCTTACAGGCAGTGGTTTGGCGACTCCGATCTGGACCTTGCCGAGCTTGGCCCCCTTAAGGGCCTGGACGGCATCCTCCAGGCTAGCGTTCTCCAGGTTGCTGTTGTTAACGTACATGAGTCGGTCTCCTGGCAACAGCCTGCCATCCTTCTCTGCGACACCATTGGGAACCAGAGAGCGAATCACAATCACCGTTTTGGCCGGGTCCAGTGGGTCCTGTGGTGATGTTAAGCCAGCACAAGTCAATGAGTAAATTATCACAGCCTCATATGGAGATCACACCGAATTCAGGTCATTTTCTTAACCACTCCCACACACACACGTGGGGTATTCATATCTTGTGGGGACATCTAATTGACATAATGCTTTCTCTAGCCCCTTACCCCAACCCTAACCATGAAAAATGAATGCCTAACCCTTAGCCTAAACTAACCATATTGTCACTGAAACCACATTTTGAGTCTCAAAAATGCCTTCAAACTTGAGGCGACCATAATCCTGGTCCCCACAAATAAACTTCCAATTTTTGGCCTCCACAAAGATATGAATACACACTCAGACACACACACACCACCGAGCTTTTTCCATCTAATAAAAGTAGCCCATATTGTGAATATGGCCACGTTTAAATATCCTATAATACAGAAATACGCACAATGTAGACACGTTTAAAAAACTAAAGAAAAGTATAACTCATCATCTAAACATGTTAAAAAAGGATCTGTTACCTGAATATTGATATTTGTTACATTTCCATTAAACCCTAGAACATAATCCCACCTGGTAATCCAAAATGCTGAATCCCAATCCCCCTTCTCCTTTTTCGAGCTCGATATTCTGGATCTCCAACTCCCACATAGCCAAAGGGGATCCTATCGCCTCCTCGCTCACGTTGCCCTGTGTCGCCGCTATTGTATTCACCTCTGAGTGTTCAGCAACCACTACACCGCTGAGGTCTATTTGATTCTGCACAGAAAGGAAAAACCCAAAATCACTATGTAACCCCATGCCTTCGTCGCTTTGACTCTCAACCCATAGGCTGCTCCCCTCTAGTTCTGTTTCTGGCTCAGGTTTCTGGCAGCAGATGAAAGGGAAATATCTTTGGGATGCTCGGGCCTTAGTACATTATCACAGATAAGGCGAGAGAGATGAAAACCCCCTTACCCAAAGGAAAGCTGCTTTTGATGTCTCATATCTCTAGCAAATGTTGCTGGCTACTGCTGAGGTATTGCTAGAATTGGTCTTAATAAACGCTCAGCCTTCCCTGCTTATCACTAAGTCTTAATCCATCATGGCTGGCAGTGTGGAAACCCGATAGAGCAATTGACAGCAAGCTAATAATGGTTGATGGGTTAGAACAGAGAAGGAAGACTTAAAGAGCATCATTCTCAAATTGCTTTATATGCACAGGCAGGAAAACATATTCTATGATGTGGTAATGCTTTCAAAAAGAGGCCTGCATATGCATCGTCTGCAACAGTACTTTCTTAGTAATATACACCGGACAACTGATTATCTGAGTGTTAACACAGATATCTAACCAGCCAATCACATGGCAGAAACTCAATGCATTTAGGTATGTGGACATGGTCAACAGGATGTGCTGAAGTTCAAACAGAGCATCAGAACCTTGTTGAATCTGTGCCATGAAGAAATAAAGCAGCTCTGCAGGCAAAAGGAGGTCCAACCCAGTACTAGCTAGGTGTACCTAATAAAGTGTCCTGTAAGTGCAGACTGCAAGTTTGCACCCTTTTACTTGGATGTTTTTCGTGTTCAAAACAAGCAAGTATTAAACGGACTGCAGCATCATGAGTGCAAGTACCTTCAATTTCGATGTTGTGGACAAAGCCTCTGATTCTCTCTGCTCAGCATCCACCTCAGGCTGAAGGTCGGGGGCCGGCCTGCAGCATGTCACGTACACGTGGAGCGGAAGCTCCTTCAAGATTCTCACTACTTCTTTGTGGCTCTCACCAATCAAGGAAATGCCATTGACCTAAGAAAGGAAAGGTTAAAACTTAAAACTATTTATAATATGAATTTAAAATCAGTACCAAGTGGTTACAGTACATGTCACGTGGGATAAAGTGCCTCTCAGCAGCTGAGCCTTAGCTAAACGGATCTCTGCTGCAGATCTTTGTGGACATTTCCTTACTATTCCTCCTAAAAAAAAAAAAAGGCAAAATGCCAAAGAATAATTTTAGTAATCCCAAGAAGCACTTCTTATATTTATTTATTTACTTATTTATTTTATTTATGTGTGGGAAGTGGAAAAAGTTGTAAACTCAGTACTGACACCTTTTCAACCTACGTTTGCAGTTCTCAAACTTATTTTGGCACCTCAACCCTCCTCAAAAAGAGAGAAGGGATCATTAACCATGCGAAAGAATCCAGTTCATTTTAAAAAAGCTTAACACAGCTGCAGTAGCAAATCCCTGTTTATTTTCTCCAGCTAAATCAGATTCATTTAACATTGATTCACCCCATATTTTCCCAGTAGCCTACTACGCTGCACAGTTTGCAAACCACTGACTTAAGTTATTGTGGCAACAGTTGCCCAGCAGAAAGGGAGCAACATAGCAACATTAGCATTAATCTGCAGGTTGGCGCCACTCTTGCAGAAAACAGGAGGTTTTTAGACCTTTGTACTGAAACGGCCTCCTGCCAGAGATGGAAATGAGAGTGGTGAGAATAAAGCGGAACAGCTAAAAAGCAAGCCATGAATACAAAACAAAGACCCAAAAGTAGCAAAAACAAATGTAAAAAAAGGAATTTATTTACCATAACTCCAAATAACTCATTTGGAAACATACTTAAACAGCTGATACACCACTGATTAATCCAGCTTTCAGCTCTATGTGGAGTGATTTTTATTACTTTCTTTGGGGGAACTATATTTGGGGAAATATATGGAGCGTAACCTCCTCAGACTTCACCCTCTTCCCCAAGAATCCTTGAAGTAGGTGAAGTTGTATCAGAAGCTTATCCTCTGTTGGTGAATTTTTAGGTAGGAATCATTCCTAATAAGTGAAGCCCATACATGCCTTATTGGCATATACAGCAGTTGTCAGGCACTGTGTTATAACTACAAAGGAAACACCACAAAGACCATTATAATCAATGTAAGTACTTCCAGAGTTGCTGTATGACAATATGTACTGCACTAAAACTGAGCTCCATGAACCAACCAACCAACCAACCTTCTGTAAATACTAATAACAAATGTAATTTTCGAGTATTATACCTCAAGAAGCTCATCTCCACTGAACAGCTTGCCACAGCGACCGACCGGTCCCTCAGGAAGGACAGATCGGATGTAATGATGTCCGCTGTTGGCTTCTAGACTGATGCCCAGACCGCTGTTCTCGGTAAACTTCTCCACCTGAGCCACCTGCCAGGGTAACAGTAAATCACATCTCTTTATGTGAAGTCTGTCAATGATTCAGACCCTTTTTTTTGATGACCCAGGTCACTGTTATTTTTTACAATATCTGCTATGAAGCTAAACAGTAAACTTACCACAACTTCATTACTTGGGCCCAGAATTTCCTGCCACTTCTTCATTAACTCCTCCTCTTCAAAAGGTGTTAAGCTCGGTTCTTCAAAAACACAATATGTTATGCAATAACACACAAAAATGAAGACGGTGTTGTCATAAGCCATTCACAGGTGGCACTGCACCATAAACTTCCAAGTATAAGCAAAGTACTTGAAAATGTGTCGTGGAAGATCAAATAAACCCTTATCTGCTACCATTTAAATGTCTGAACCTAGCAACAGCAGCCGTCTCAGCATGTCCTCACATTGTGTGCTGCTAGTCGGTGCGGTCCTGTCAATAGAAGCCCTTATCTGTCAGATTTGGGCCCAATATCTCTGCTAAAGCACACGGAAAAAGCATCTCAGCCTCCTACCATGTTTGTCTTCTGTTAGCTGATCCGTGGCAGGGCTGACATCAGATCCTTCACTCTTTGTGTGGAGCTGCTTTTCATCTGTGGAGACGGTAAACACACAACGGACAGTGAGACGCACAAAGGAGCCATCGACCTTCCACCAGCAGCACACGCACAGCACAAAAAACCCTCAACACTGACACAGAATCTGTTAGTGCCTAATCACTCTTGCTTTGAAGGACCTTCTCTCTTTTCCCTTTATATCAAAAACACATAAAGCGCCTTTGCTAATGTTTGCTAATCCATAAAAATACCAGGACTTTTAATACACGTTTAATGAGCCTGGGACTCATTTTTGTCTTTGGGGTTCCGCAAGGCACAGAACTGGTCACCCATGAAATGAATACTTGCCATGAAGTGAATTTTATATTAAAGTCTTTTAAGTGCCAGCATACAAATACGACTCAGCAGATTGTTATGGAAGGATGTGACAACAGTTTAAGTTAATGGTTCGATTTCTTTCTGTTGTTTCATTCATTTAATGATTGAGCAAAAAGCACACTGTGCACATACACACACACACTCCTGTTTCTCCTATACTCAGAGTTTTCAAAGCAGCCAAAAACTACTCTACCCTTCTTCCCTTTAGTCTCTCTCATAGCTGTTGGTTTTCTGGTTCTCTTCATGTTTCAACTTCCTAGTGCTAAAAATAATCACTTTCAGTCTCCATCTATTACTGCCGACACTAAACAATTTGTGCAAGTTGCTTGTCTTTCTTCTGCAACAGCCCAGAGGTCCTGGCATTAAATAAGTTTCTTCTTATTTAATGCCAATATTACATAAATGCAAAGGTATTAGAAAAACACCCAAGAACGAAGATAAATGCAGGTTTCTCCTTGGTTGGGATGTTATGCATTGTGCACTATTTTACTATTCTGAAAGTTGATCTACTTCAACTCTCAACCAACATGATGCTAAGTTTTGGATTCCGTACAAAGACGGCTGTTAAATTTCTAGCCAGTCTGACTGCTACGAAGGGTAGTGCTTAAAAAGCACTTAACTATATTGCCATATCTGAGAAACTAGTTTTTGTCCTCTTGGCATTTGTCAGCAGCGTTAATTAGCATATTTCAACCTCTAATTAGGAGCGACGGGGCTGTAACGTGGGAGTAATTCTGCTGCTATTATGAGGAGGAACCTTTTAACCTGCAATAAGCAATTATTTTTCAATATTAGGAATTGGTGTAAAATGGTTACTCACAATATGAAAAAGTCGATTTCTCTGCAACTGAATGATCCTGTGTTCAGGCTTCAGCTTCCTCACTCTATGCATATGATGTTGTTTTAGGCCATAACTCCAGCCAACAACATTTGTGTGTGGCAGGAGTAAGTTCTGTTTGCATCTGTTTACAACACCATAAAAGTGTCTGAAATTTCCTTTTGGAGTCACATGGAAATGACTCCTCACTGCATCATGAAACTCCTGTCTGAGCCAAATTTACACATCAAATGACACCTTTTTTGACAGGATGATGAGAAGCAAGCATTTCTATCCTCATTAAATTTCTCTCACTTAATCCATCCTACCTTCGGCAGCCTCCTCAGCTTTCTTTCTCTCCAGCTCCAGCTCCTTCATGACGGTGGTGGTTGTGGGGATGGTGGTGGAAGGGGGGAGGACGGTGACAACGGGGGCTGTGACAGGGGGGATCTCATCGGGCCTGAAGCCCCGCCGGATCAGCTTAAGGTGGACCGTCTGGCCCGTGTGTCTCAGCACTTCAACTGCCTGTTGATTGGTGTATTCCTGGATGTTCACGCCGTCGACCTGCAGAGGGCGATCTCTCGTGAGCCGGTGGATTAAAGGAGAGGCAGAACGGCTTGCTTGCACAATATGAGTGTGCTGAAGCGCCATCTATGTTCTTGCTGGAAAGAGATGAACTGCAATGGCATTAACTAAAGACTGATTTCTGCACCTGAGTGTCGTCTAATCCACGACTTCATTCATTTAAGTCATTCAGGGCAGGTGAACACCCAAAGCATGTCCATCCTCACACACCAGCACACAACTAAGTCAGAACTTCTTCAAGAAAACATGTAAAAACATCCACTCATGGCTTGACTGTTAATGACCTACAGTAATGAAATTACAGACTTAACTGCTCAGTGTCCTGTTTCAAAACTCTTTTATATTCAGAGTCGCAAGAAGAACAAATAAAAAGCATAATTGGGAATTATTCAAATTCATGCATCTCATAATTTCCCTCCATTGCCTAAATGTGTAAATTTGATCACAATCAATGATAATATGAAACATTTGCTGCATGTTTGATCTCGTTCTGCTGAAAACAGAAGCCAGCCGTAACCAAAAGAGCATAATTAGTGTACTTACTGCTATAATCTGGTCTCCAATGTGAATACGGCCATCTTGGTCTACAGTGCTGTCTTTTGTTATGCTCTTAACAAAGATACCAGAGGGCTCTGAGGAATCAGAACAGTTGAGACACATAAATGGGTGAAGACATTAAATGTGTTTCAATTTGTGTTTCAATAAACGGAGGGCACTTTTCCCTGAATATAATCAGAAATTTCAAACTATTTACAGAACGATCAGGTGTTCTGCATTCAATAAGATGCCACACAAATTATTTGTACCACTCCACTATAAAGGAGAACGTCACAGCCTGATACCTGCAGGCCTGACAGCAGCAGGCGTATCACTGCTCCTGTTTCTACCTGGTTTCTACTCTGGTTTTACGTGGCCTATCAACACAATTTAAAAACTGGCATATATAATAGAAATATAAAATCTCCATATTATTTTTTAAAAAATCAGTTTTTCACCTGAATTCTTATCTCCAACATAACCAGCAATAGTGATCCCGAGTCCTTGGGTGTTCTTAGTAAGGCTCACATCAAATGCCTCAGCATCCTCTTCCTCGTAGCCCTGCGTGTAGACGCAGAGAAATGAGTCAGCATCACAGCAGAAACCAAATGAAAGCGATGTTTTACTTTAGAACAGAAGAAAGGAAAATTGCGGCACATCAAAATACATTGTTTAACTTTGATTAATGAGCGCTCAGTACCTGTCAGCCAAAAATAAGACTGTGTGTGATCACAGGGATATGATGTTTGTCATTCACATTGTAAGTCACTAATAATTCAATCAAGTCAAAATAGAAGCGAGTGCTGAAAATGGCCATGAAATTGCTGTTTGTAGGAGGCTCTGAGCTTTTTTTTTTCCTTCTTTTTCTGGGAACGTAAAGCAAAGTGTGAGTCACAGGTGATGCAACCTGCAATTTTCTTTAATTGCATTTGTACTGGCTTGTCAAGCAGGAAGAAAAGATAAAACTGGATATGAAGGACCTGAAGTTTATGTGTGAAGTTTTTTATATATATAACTGTGTATGGTGTGCCTTGCATGGCAGGCAATTACCATCAGGATGACGGGTTCTCGAGAAAACGCTTTATTGCGAGGATAGTGCGAGTCATAAAATCAATTTGAATGAGACACGCGTCTCTGTGATGTAAAAAAAATTTAAAAAGAGGTATTTGGGTTTACAGAGGAACAGATGCCCTTACCTGCTGTTCGCTGACAGTGGGGAGCACCACAGGCATGACAGAAGCAGAGGGAGTCTCTTCCAAAGGACCTCTGGTAACAACCAGCTTCACCCTGTTCCCGCACTGCCTCAGGACCTGGGCCACCTGGTCGCTGCCCATGCCGAGCAGGTCGGTGTCTCCGATTCTCAGGATGTGGTCCCCGCTGCGCAGGCGGCCATCCTGTGGCAAGAAATGATTTCTATATTAACTCTGCGCTCATTATGGCATTGTCACTCCTAAGTGACAGGTAATTCTGTGCTTTCCTGCAATTAGCACATTCTCATTACACATAACTGACAGGAGTCATCTGTCTAGAAAACTGAAAGTGTCATTGGCAGTGAGCGATGAAAAAAGACATGTCCTAAAGAAGTGACAGACACAGCTAAAGAGTCACCTGATCAGCGATGCCTCCAGGAAGTATAGTTTTGACTATAACCCCGGTGGTTTTTCCTCCAACAATACCAAAGCCAAGACCGGTGCCATCGTTGACAAGCTCAATCGTCTCCACATGTTGCCACTGAGACAGTAACAGAAGTGAAACACAATGTTACCCAGTGTCTTATTAGGAAAAATGTACATCACTTAACGGGTATGTTTGTTTTCTGTGTCGTGGTGCTGGATGGGGATTGCAGAGCAAAGAGCAAAGTGCATGTAGTTTCTTAAGTCCCCACATGGAAACTGTGTCAGATCACAACACGCTCCTTGCAGAGGCCCCACTGGTGTGTCAGTGTACTCATTACCGCGCTGGAGTTGGCTGATAATGTGCTGGCAGCAGAGGGCGTGCGGGACACTGCAGGACTGGCCAGCTGAGGTATTGGCCCTCTGGCCACTGTGAGCTGCACCCTGTCTGAAGCACTCTGCAGGATGCCTATAGCCTGCTGGTGGGTCACTGTCTTGTCCAGAGGCTGGCCATTAATGGCCAATATCTGGTCGGCTTCTTTGAGTTTCCCATCGCTGTAACGGGGAAGAAGCATGCAGCAGAGGCAAGGACACAGAATGAGAACCCTTATAGTCACCAGATACCACATTATAGCTTTAATCTTTGTACCTGTAACTTTGAATTTGTCTTTGGGTGAATACATTTAAGGGTGTTTATATCTGAAACATGAAAAATGCAGCTTCCACTCTTTTAGGATTGGTGTGACGCAACATGTGTTGCAACAGCTCACAACAGCTTTACTCTGGTATTTCCTGGCAAGTATAAAAGTATCTCTAATCTCCCAAGACAATCTGTAAACGCACCCACCTGACTGTCTGAAACAAAGTCCTAGAAATTTCAAATTAGAAATCAACAATTAACCAGATGCTGAAAGAATGTCTGGAAGACTGCATAGCAGCATGTTTTTCCTGCATACCAGTGAGCGACACTTCCTGGTTGAATTTCCTGGATGAAGATGCCGAGCTCTCCGCGGTTCTCGCTCTTTAGGCCCACCACGCTGAAGCCAAGACCTCCGGACACTGGCTTCTGCAGATCCACATGCGTCACATAACGTCCCTGCGTAATACACACACAAACCTTTTTATATATATATATATATATATATATATATATACATTGGCCTTGTGCTGATTCACTAAAGCATCAAAGCTACAGGCAGCCTTTAGAAGTCTATTTGAAGTGCCTCAAGAGAGAGGAGCACTGTGTGGAGTTTTCTTCTTTTTTTGACTCTCTTTGAATGTTTGGTTTGAGTTATAGGACTTATTAAAAAACAATCTTGCCTATTTTTGTGTAAAAAATCAGTAAAATGTTAAAAGATTGACAAAAAAAGTCTACTGGGGTTTCAAAATAGACTTGCCACAATAGCATTATTTTAGCTTATGCGCATCCCTTTTCTTCTGCATATCCAGTTCTATTCTATTCATAAGCCTATCCCAGCTGTCGTAGGGCGAAACACAAGGTACACCCTGGGCAGTCACACAGAGAGACACTTTGGACCGTGGGAGAGAGCCTGAGTACCCACACAGACACGGGGACCACATGCAGATTCCACACGCTTTGTCAATATATGCCATCTAGCTTAAACCGACAATAAATTAACAAAATGTTAGCACGCATTACAATAACTGCCTCCCTTCTAGCTGTTTGTACCTGCGCCATGGAGTGGATAATATGTTCAAATTCTTCGGATGACGTCTTGCCATTGGCGTGCGTGGGAGCTGGGGTGTCTGAGCAGGAAACATGGCTGCCATTGGGCTTGGCTGCTGTGAGATCACTCCCTCGTGATAAAGGGAGACTCCCCTGAAATGATAAAACAGAAATGTGAAAACTACAGATACCTCCCTGACACTTCTATGTTTACTCCTGGATTTTGGATCTTCCTTCTACATTCCTTTAAAGTGAACATGAAACACTACATATATAAAAGTTTACCCATCTTTCGCCTGATTGGCTGGCATACAGTGCTGTAGTATATAAACAAAACATAAAGAAAAGCATAATAGGTCCACATTCAAACACATGAATGCTATTGAATCAAATCCAAAACTGCTGGGCTTTCAGTTTGAATGGGGCATAACAGCTCAGAAAATCTCCAAAGCGATCCTGTACACAGCAGCAGTTGCTGGCTTTAATCCAACCAAAGACAATTAAAAGTTTTAAGGGACAAAACAAAAAAAGGCCCATTATGCCTCATTTGTACTCTGAACATAAAGATCTTGCAAATTAAATTTTAGACACCAAAACTCTGGATCTGAGTGTCTAAAAAAACCACCGAGATGGCAGACAGTTTGTTATCCCTCCATGATTAGCTGCATCTATGGCACTCTAATCCTTCAGGAGATAATAGCTCTTAGCTGATGTTCCAACAGTGATGAGGCTCCAAATACAATATTTTTATCGGGGCCAGGGAGAAGCATCGCTGGCCATCTGGATGCTTTAATATGCTCGGCTCTTAATTACTGCAATGACTTTACTTGTGTGACAGATGAATTACATGAAGGCGACAACTACATAAAACAGTGTTTTCCCGATTTCATTAGCCAAAGGGTGTAATGTTTATGACTTTCCGAATTGGATTCAAAAGGACGGACGTAATGCACGGCAATAATTCTATAAACACTCCATTTGGCATATGGCGCTGCCAGGCTAAAGCTGTCCTTGTGAACTTGTGAAATTTGCATTAGGAAGTTGGACTGTGCGACTTTCAGAGCTTCGAGAACATGTACTGTACATCACGCTTCCTTTAAATACAGTCCCAGATTAGCACTCAGAAACAAAACTCCGTTGGACAGGACGCATTAGTGCCGCACACAGCAAACAAAACCCCGTGGGCCCGGCTAAGTTAGCGTAGCATGCTGCTAAGTTGCCGTGCTCATGCATGAGCTTTGTTAGCTGGGGCCCAGCTAAGAGGATTAAAGTTCCAGTTTGGTTCTTGAACATTTAAGAAATTGTTTCTGCCCCACTTCACACAGTGGCAGCGGCCTCTTTCTCATTGGAGAGTAGGGCCTTGTCGCCATAGCGACGTGGGCTAAGCAAGGCCTAACTAGCAGAGCCAGAAGATGGGCAGTGACTGTGTGTGTGTGTGTTTGCGTGTCAGCCTCAAAACACAAAAACAAACCATCTCCCCAAATTGGTTCTGCTTTACACGGCCACACAAACACAGCTTGGGTCTGAAAGCCCCAAAGAAACATAACACACTTATAGTTGTTGCTTTTTTATCTATTCATTTCTCAAAAAATATTACTATTGTTATAACACAGAAAAGGTCCATCCTTTGGTTTGAACGAACTTTAAGTTGAATGGCTGCTTCTTAAGTTTTCTATTATAAAACAGAGGAATCTGCACACACACACACACACACACACAAAAGAAGGTACCTATACTTGAAATAAGTCAAATCGCTGGCGCACAAAAATGCCACGGGGCTTTTTAAATCTAAATTCCACAAGGGGTAAAAAAGCGAACATCCCTTCCTCCCAGTGCATAGCTCGCATACTTTCGTCTCTTTCTCTGAAACGCTTACCCTGGCCCCTTTCCTCTGTGACTTGAGAGCGCTTTCCTTCCACTCAGATGTTTAATTCTCAATGGGGAGAATCAGCCAGAAAAAAGTATCTCTGCTCATGTACCCATATTATATCTGGCTTGTGTGGACCCTGACAGCAATTTGGCCATAGCGGCAAACACTACTGGGAATGGGGATTGAAAGGGTGAGGGGAGGATGTCTTGACATAAGCCAGAAGTAGAATCAGTGAGGTCACCAAGGAAGCAGGGAGAGATAAAAACCTGAATAAGGATATCAGAAACATTCCAGCCTAGCTGAGGTAGAGCTAAAGCAGGAGTTCCAGTTTTATCTTAGAAATTCCTTTTTTTTTTTTGTCATGATGCTGAAAAAACCACTGACAAAATCCCACTGCAGGTTCACTGAATACTGTTACAGGCCGGTCAGAGTGAACGAATTCAGATTGTCCCACAGACATGTAGAAATAGACAATAGCTGACCTGTAAGAACAGACACTTTAGCCACAACAGCAGGCTGGTCAAGGTGCAAAAGGTGAAGTCAATCAAACGCTAATGAGATTGGGAAAAGAACAAAGGAGGGAAGTAAAAGCACAGGAGGCCGCATGAGGAGCTAACCTTCAAAATAAAATAGGAAGTGCGCCAAACAGTGAGGCAGAGGAGGATGAGACGTGATGACGGAAAACACTCAACATAGAATTACAATAAATACGTGTTTAAGGCACTGACCATCCCTTAAATGGTTGCTGTCTGGAGTTTATGTGTGTTAAATATTAGAATCTAGCATAATTTCAGTGGTCAGAAGCCAAATATTCTCAAAACGCACCAGTCAGACCAATAACTCCAGCATCACTTCCACTGCATACACAACTTCAACACTCAAGAAGGCATTTAGTGCACACAGTGTACGACATGTAACTAACGGCAGTATCCAAAATGAGTCCTGCCACAACTGTCGCCAGTGTGAAGCCATTAAAATGGGAATTCAAGGAGCCTGTGGCTGAAATAATACCTTCAGTTTTACATTAAGTCTGGGCAGGTCCCATTAAAGGCTAGGTTATGTCTCAACATCAAATGTCACCAGGAACAAGGTCCTGGCTCAAGCACTCCTCCACTACAATGGTACTATGAAAAATGAACAGCAGGTTTTAGTTCATATCAAATGACACAAATGCATCTGTTTAAATAAACTTCTATAATAACAATCTACTATCCTCTGCTATCCCATCATTTTTGTAGTTTATGAAATCTGATTAAATGAACCCGGGATCAGCGTGTTATAAATACATCATTCTTATTATTACCCTTAGTTAAGCTACCACAGGCCTAGTTTTTGGGCCATGATGCACTGGATGGTTCTTATTGATTCACCTCTTTTCACTCACTGTGTTTATAAACCACTCTGCATTTAATTGTTAGGTGTTTTACGAATCTGTGGCTCTCTCCCGCAGTGTCTTTTGAGACAACTATTGATAAGTTATATTAATGTAGAAATATTACATTTAAAGTAAGTAGAAAGTGTTTTTAACCATCTGTGACATCATATAATCTCTATCCTTAAGACACACAGTCTAAGAAAAACATGGCATAAGAAATGTGAGCCAAATTGGAGGGAATATAAAACCTTTAAGCAAAAAGATTTGGGGTTTACCTGATCTCTGAGATGCTGGACAGACTTCTGCAAGGCCAGGATCTGATGGAAGAGGGGGCTCTGGAGCACTGACTTGAGCAGGCTGAGCTTCTCCTCAGTGGGCACTTCTCCCCGCTCCTTGAGTTTGGCCTGGAGTCGCTCCACCGCCTGCAAGGCACGCTGCGTGTCTGCAAACCGTCGCATGTTTCAGTGACAGCGCCAAAGTGAAGGCGACGATGCAGGCAGCCGGAGGTGTGGGATTGACAGAGGTGGAGAGAGGTGGTGAGGACAAAGACTTCATCAGTTCATGGGTGAAGATAGCGAGGGTGGGAAGAGTGTTTGGATATTACCTCATTTATTCATTTAGGCATCCTGATTTAATTATTAAGAGGATTCTTTTTTTAAAAAAGCCTCCACAACCATTTGAAACATGACTTTAACATATTTATGTTTAACAATAACTCAATGACTTGTAAATGTATAGACGGAAAAATACGCAGTCACATATCACAAACTAGGCTTAGTTAAGGCCGGTTGACTCTCAACAGGCCTATATCAAAATCACGTAGCCACAAGTTTTTGCACAGAAGAAAAAAAACTCAATTTTCAATGCACTGCTTGTTTTTGGAATAGCAATGTTTCCTTTTCTTGACTTTAGGGTCAAATGGTGGGTTACACAGGAGCGTAGAATGAATGGTTATCAGGAGGAAAAGATAAAAGGACTGGGACCTCCACGCTTTGTTTGCTGGATCCTCTATAAGCCCTACAACCGAGTAACTCCAGAGTGGCTTGTTAGTAAGGATGGGCCAGCCAGACGTCATCTGAGCAAAAATGAAGCAATTTCAGAAGCTCACCAACTGTGACTAACACCTAATAGGCCGTGCACGAGGTCCAAAACACTTTTTGCACTGAAAAGCTTTGTTGTTTGAACAAAAAGTTGTAAATAGGCCAATAACACTTGAGCCCTGTAAGATTTTTTTCTGCTCACCACTGGCTCAGTCCAGACAAATGAAAAATTTCCACTGTCCTTCCCTCCATGTGGATAATTAGGAATACTAAATCAATGTGGCATGGACAGTTAGGTCCATAAGTGTCTGAACAAAGACACTTTTCCACAAAAGTATTGCATTAACTGTTTACGAATTGCAGTCAAGCTAACATAATTTTTAATATAAGGACTGTAAGAACCCATTAGCATAAGTTAATGCTGTTTTTCGCCCGTGTAGATGCTGCTAGGTGTTTACTGCAGTCACCTTCATGTGCTGCTTGTTTGAAGCCCTTTGCTGCAATTAGTTTTGTCTTTAGTAACTGAAAAGCATGCTCTGTTGAACACTAGGTCCCTTACATGTTCATTGAATTGATTCTGTAGTATGCTTTGGGTCACTTTCCATTTACACTCTGAAACACCATCCAACCAGTTTTGCATTTGGCTGAATCTGAGAAGTGTATAGCTCTTTATACTTCAGAATGTACCCTGCTGCTTTTACCAGCATCCACATCAACAATAAACACTTGTGACCTAGGTCTACCTGTAGCCTTACATACCCATAGAATAACATTGGCTTCACGTATGCTTTGGATCGTGAACTGTTCCTTGCCTTCTCTCATGCTTCTCTCTTCCCATAATTCTGGTCTAAGTTAACCTTGGTTTCATCACTCAAAAGACTTTTTTCAAAACTGTGCCGGCTCTTTTCGATTATTTCTGGTCTAGTCAAAGTCTAATCTGTCCTTCCTGGTGTTGGGGGTAACCAGGAGTTTGTACCTTGTTGCATGAAGGCGTCTCTTGATTGTATGATATGCCTACATCCTGGAGTGTAGTCTTGACTTGGTTATATGTTGTTGCAAAGTTGTTTTGATTAGTCGTTGAAGTAATTCTGTAACTACCCACTTTAGTTTTCTTTCGATGTTGAACGCACCAGACTGACGAACTCTCTGACAGGTTTATTTGGGTTTTTCAGCTTAATGATAGCGTCCCTCATTTGCATCATTGTCTCTTTAAAACCTCAGATTGAGAGTTCTATTGAACTGCTAATGCTGGCATAAAGTTCAACATTTGGACTCATTACTTCCCTCATAAATGAGTAATGAGGAAATCGACCTCACCTGCCAATGAAACTACTTGTCAGTCAAATGTCCAACTACATTTGAACGTCTGAAAATGGGGTGCTATGTATAAAAATGACGGTAATTCCTAAACAGTTAATGCAAAACTGTTGCAAAACCCCTTGAATTAAAGTTAAAAGTCTGCACTTCAGTCACATCTTGACTAATTTAATTAGAAATCCACTGTGACTGTGCACAGAGGCAAAATCACAAATAATGCGTCACTGTCCAGAAACCTAAGGACCTAACTATGTGTGAGTTTGCAGAAGAAAAGGTGGTCCTTGAGCAAAGCCTAAGGAGTCACAGATACATCAGCCAAATGTGCTAATTGCCATAGACCTACTGGGAAAGAAGATGACATTTACCAATGGCAGGAATAATGAGCTGACTAAATGTTTAACTGTAGAGTGATAAAGAGTTGAAATACTTTAAAACAAGCTTCTTTTTTTGTGGAACCCAACCAATAAATCTGTATTTTCAGCCAAAATGGACTTATTAAAGATCTGGAGCTATATGAAAACTCTGATTTTGTTTTTTAATAATAACGCAGAAACGATGCTTAGGCTAATTTAGAATTAGTGTTATCAGTTTTTCCAGCAGAGCAGTGCCTGGAGCACACGTATTCATCACAGTTCATCATTTGCAGCTGACAAACACACAGTCAACATTCGCGTCCTGAGAGTGACCACAGATTGCTGTTTTAAAGAAAGAAGCTGGCAGCACCAATTTGGCGTCATGCTTGACAGTTGGGCAAATAAATCTCTATGGGCACAAACAAACAATCAAATTTATGGCAACATTATCAGATATGGCAACATTGGCAGCCCACGGACATTGAACTGAATCCAGGGCCTCTTACGCTGGTTGAGAAAACTCTCAGCTTAAGCCAAATGTGCAAAGCACAGCCAGCAGAGACGGACACCCAAACCCCCGTGCAAAAACTGCTCATTTTTAAAAGAAGATTTTCTTTTTTTTTTGATTATGGCAGTGTTGAATCTTAATTAAACCGAGTACTGGTACTGGATTCAGCAGTCTGCTATCATGACCACACTCAACCCTAAAGCTGGTTCAATCATGGATGAAATCATGAATATTTTATAGATGCCTGGCATAAAACAATTAAAAAACCAAACACTTACCCATTGTTTCTATCATTTTTAGAGCGTCGGATGAATGTGTAGTGTTCCCTTCATCAAGGCCTGAAAATGACAAATTCAGTATTTAATGTCTTTTTGTGAGCAATCAGAGAACTAAATATTAGACCACTAATTCACGCTGTTTCCTTTTATTTTTAACTTCCACAAAGCTCTCAGAGCAAGAAAAATGGCTCATGCTCCTCCTGGGTTCTCCTCCCAACTTACACATTTTCTGTTCAAAAGATTAACATTAAAAAGAAACTAGATTTATTTCATTTCTGTTAGGTCCATATTTATCTCTGAAGAATGCTTCAGTGTGTGCATCAGAGCACCATTGTGCTGAATAACTGTCCCAGTTTGTCGAGTCTCTCGACAAACCGGCTGCCAGAAAAGCGCTTCTACTCAAGCTTCTTAGTTCCCTTGTATTCCACTAATGCTCTTATTGATGAATAAATACCAAGTAATTTACATTACTGAAATTTCATGCAGCCGGTATTAGACGAAGCTTGAGTATCCATTTTGCTTTTATCAGATAAATATCACCTCACTTCATACAACAATGATAATTAATTATCCTCTCATAGAACAATCTTATGAGCTGCTTTAAAACTAACACAACACCCTGCTAACATGACAATTTTCCTATTTAATTGTTGTTCATTTTTTTCCTTATAAATTACAAGTTTACACTGACTTTTTATTTGCAGTGTTACTTAGCTCATAAATGAGTGTTTAAACTGTTGGTCAATATTAGGAGTGGGGGGTGGGCGAGCAGATAGAGCACAGTATCGCACTAATTTAGGTGGTGATATTGTATTAGTTCTGCGACACCAAAAAATACATTTTTATTAGCTAAATTAAAATTCGTTGGGTATTACTACAAACAAGATGGATCATCTCGTGCAACACCAATCTGAGATAATGGTAAGTGTGCAAACTTACTGTACACTGGCTCGACCAAACTTGTGATTGTCCAGAGCTTGAGGGTAAGGTAAGGTGATAGCACAGGTCACCTGATACGAGGTAACCTTTCTGCAAATAGTTGCAGACTGACTTGGAATGACTGCAATCGCTCTCAGAGAGATTGTCAAAGGTTTGCAAATAATTGCTGTCTAATTTACAGATAGATTGAGTCTTTGTCAATGAGCACAACGCGAGAGGACTCAACTCCACTGGCTGCCAGTTGTTTGTATTCTGGTTATATTCCCGTAGAGCCGGAAGGCTGCTGAGTGTAAATGTAATAGTTATGCAGACAGATTACATGTAATTGTCAAACTGACCCCAATCGATCGTAGATTGATATTATAGCACAGTGAGCTGGTCTTATGGCAACATTAATGTCAGGTTTTAGTGACAGTGCTGGTGTGTTTAATTGTCATTTGCCTTTTCATTATCATTGAACAACAACATTATGATGGTTACCACTGGCTTTTATAATGTCTATGGTAACACACAGCAAAAGAGGAAAAAAGCGCTTATATTCTGCACAAAAAAATACCTAAAGGGATACCTGATTATGAAGTAATCAGCTCATGAATTTATAGTTATTATTTTAAGTTCCCTAAAAGCTGCTTCAGTAAATCACCCTTGCTATTGACTGGTGTCATCCTGCTCACTGTTCCTTTCAGACACATATTTTCTGACTATTTTACCTGGAAAAAGTCTTAATTTACCAATATTTCATTGTACCATTGTGCTTGAAATCAAAGTCTCATTTTGCACAATGGGTGGATTCAAACATCTATGTGAAGTCTGGCTATTTGTTCTATCGAATCTGTCAAAAAATCATATCTTTGTGAAACTGACTCCAAATGCTGCCTTGGAAAAAAAACTGTTACCTTCAAAGTGCATGCAATCAGATCAGAAAGGCAAGAGAAGGAGCAGTGACTCCTCTACTGTGTAAAAAAAAAAAGCCAGTGCCAATAAGCTCATAAAGACTCTCAGTACCTTTAAAGCTTTAAAAGCTAACAGTAATGCATGATGAAGGTGATCATGTTGTTTAATATTTGCCTAATTCTTTTAAGGGGTGCTTGCTAACAGAGCCCATGCAGGGAACATGGCACTTGGCTGCAGAGAGTGGCTTTGTAAGCAAGCATGATATGACTCAGGGAGACGTTACACGATTAAAGGAGATTGCTCAGACAATTAAAAGCCCTGTATAGACTCTCAGAATAGCTGCAGTATCTGTGGCAAAAGGATCACCACAGCTCTGGTTTGTTTATGCATTTGCTTCACTCATTACTGCATGTGTCCTACCTTTTATGCTGAGTGATGAGCTAGTATGTTAGCCGTCTATTTCACTCATGTAGTGGTGTGTTTATGTAATAAATCTGCCTTCACACGCACCTTACAGTCACTTGTGGCAACAGTAGTATACTATATGTGGGGGCTTTTTCAATGACACATGTGGTTCAGTGTCTGAAAGTAGCTTTAAGTGAATCACTTAATGATGCACACACTATAGTGGTATGTAATGAATCACAGAAGGCCGGAGGAGCTCATTAGCCGCTATTACACACTAGATATCAGCCTCCAAAAAAGTAGTTTAGCTCCGCGGGTAGCATTTCCTTGCGAAAATAATCATTAGTGAGGTTTGTGGCGAGTATAGTTAGCTAATAAGAAAACGCAGTTATTTTATCGCGGAGTTCCTACCCACCAAAAATCAAAGAAATTAGCACTATACCCGTGTAATTTCTGGCTTAATAAAGCGTTTAGTACGTCGCATTTGTTTAAAGCTGGTATATCCTGCCCAGGTTCGGTGGTGTTTTGAATACAGTCGACAAGGCACTCGGGACAATCCGATTTTCTCAACCCCTCCTCCTCCTCCTCTTTCCCCATCTCATCTAGCAAGAAAGCAACAGGCTTCCCGACGCGGGGACGGGAAAGAAGTTACACACTATCAGGGCTCTGTATGGCCACAGAAAATCGCCCAAGCTGGCTTCTTGCAGTATATATAAACACTTTTGCTTGAAAAAAAGCCTCTTGGATCTATTTAAAGGCAGTCTGGTGTGATTATGTGACCAACCGCTACAGAAGACGTCTCACAATATTTTCCTCTAATTAGCGACATTAAAGCTAACAAAAGGGGGTGTCTAGCTTGAGAAAAGCTGAAGTTAGTACACACCGAAGACTTCAGTAACGTTTCCTTAAGCGAATCCCGTTTAAAGAGAGTCACTTACATGAGTGTGGACGCTCTGCTTTCCCGGCGGCCAGGATCTTGAGCTATCCTCTGTTGTCCTGCGGCTAACGGCGCACTGACTGGGGCTTAAAGATGGGGCGTAGAGTAACTCGATCCTCTGTGGACACTTCCAGCGATAGCCGCACCGACAGTTCAGCTGGGGCTGAGGCGCCGCTTGCTGGCTGCCCTGACAACTAGGCCCTACATACATGGAAGAAGGCCTGGCTGCCGTGTAGGGCCAGAGCTAAAGTCCCAAAAACAAAGCAAACTCGCATAAACTTTAAATGCACACTTAAAAAGAAGTGCAATTTCAACAGTACAATTAAGTTTGTCTGCAGAACAGAGAAATCCTGCTCCTGTAAATGAAATAACTATTTGTGCATAAATTGTAAGAAATAAA